>NC_135222.1:8567372-8927372 GCF_052324685.1 Brachyhypopomus gauderio | reverse complement strand
TCATGAGGCAGTTACTCTTAAGGTAAAGCAAGTACTACAGAACAGTAGCCATCTAAAATGTCTACAAACACTTAGAACACGTACAGCAGAGCATTTCATGTCTGATGTGTTAAAAACCAGGACCACATTTTCACAACTGAAAGTTATCAGCCATCCCCACTGGCCTAAGTGCTTTTCATAAGGAGGCATCATTAGAAACTGTCGATCTCACACAGATTAGTTTCCTGATCACAAAGCAGGATTATCAGTTTTCAAGCATAATTAAAACATTGCAAAAAAAGGTCAGTGTCAAATTTTATCTAACGTGCAAATATGAATCTGGTCTTCAAACTCTCTGCAAAGCACTTATATAGAGAGTGTTTTCAAATTGTGTTATTCTGCCTGATTACTCACCAGCTTGATGGAATACAAACAAATGTGAAATCAGAGAATCCTAAAATGCTAACATTTTTTACATTTCCGCTCACTGAGGAGAAAAAACATTCTGCATATAGCGCCAATTGTCTGAAGGTGAAGCAGAGCATTCTTATTAATCACTGCTACAGAAACGTGATGAGAGGCGACAGCTTCGTTCAGTTGCTGTTTGTGTGCTCCTGTGCCAGAGGTCAAAAGGTCAGAGACGACAAAATTCATGTCCCTCTGACCCCCTTTAACCTCATCCACCCGCAGATGGCCCTCTTCTGCCAGGTCTCCATGAGCAGGTTCCTCCTCCTTCACCACTCAAGGGGTTGTATCCTAATGTGGGAACGCACGTGTACACATACAGGATTTTCTTAGCTTTCACTGATTTTTACATATCTTTAAAACTAAAGTTTTTAATTGTATTAGAGAAACATGGTTTACTCAAAGTTTTTTGACAAAGGCGTAATTAAAAATATCAGTGAAGATTTTCAGCAATGAACAAATGAAAGAAGCAGTGCTTCATACCACTGCTGCGAAAGGACTTTTTGTCGGCCTTTGACTTCGGCACTGTGGATGAACTGGCAGTCTCGTCAGTGTCCTGTGACAAACCACAGAAAGAACATCAGCAGCTCATTCTCAACGCCTCACTGATGGGCATTCGCAGAAGCCAATAATTCGCAGGTGTCAGTAGTGACATCATACTTGTGCAAGTTTCACGTTCCCTTTATAACTCTTCCCCTGCTGTATGCTCTCCCACATTTCAATCTTTTGTCGTCTTTTCTCCTCCTCCACCTGCAAAGATGAAAAGGCAAAAATTCTGATTATATGGCCACAGGGTCCATGCATTGGTTCCAGTGTGCACTTCAGTCTGCAATACATTCATACATTTCCATTCTTTTGGGGAGTTCTATGATCCATGCAGGAAAAAACTTTACTGTTTACCATGCATGCATGCATGCATGTTTGCTACGTGTGGAGCTCAAATACTGCTCACTCTTTGTTGTTTGTCTTTGAACTCTGCGGCTTTGGCATCAAGCTCTGCTTGCATTTTTCGACGAGACGCTTCCAAAGCCTCCTGTCGTCTAACCACAGACACTGCATCTGGAAACGAGATAAACTAGGTTGCTTACTTCCTGCTACACACAGGTCTTTCCCATTCAGAACATCCTTCAGAAACACGTTTAAATAACCAGTACTGACCCTGGCTGGTTGCTGAGGTCGAACTTTGTTCCTGGCTGGGTTTATTCTTACTAAGGTGCTGAATAAGAAGATAAACTCCCACACCCAGGATCACTAGGTACCATCCATACTCGGAGAGAACAGCAGAAACTGTGGACAAAGACGATCACTTCATAAATGTAATACACGCTGCACACAGAAGCTGAAGAGTGTGGGTTCGCAGGGCTTAATTTTAGCTGACTGACGTCAAATCCCAGAGCAGTTGACTAGGTAGTCATTTGCTAGGTAGCAGTTTAGCTAGCCAATAACACTACCCAAGTAATCCATTTTTATATTAGGTTCGTTAAGGTGCGATCCTGGTAGTTAGTCGTGTTAGGTAGCTAACTGCGGAGTAAAAATAAATCACACACAAACATAACACAATGCAAGCTGTCTACTCTTCCACATCCAGCTTGCTCTTTAAAATTCTAACTAGCGGAAGTAGCTAGCTGTTTAGCAAGGTAATATCCTCAAAATATTGGGTACAATTTCATGTTTTTGTTACCTCCACGGTGCAATACGCTCGTTGTTTGTTAGCTGATTTGTTACCTAAACAGTTGAATGCTGCGTTCACTTGGCTAGCTCAGGTGGGTAGCTAGTCCGCTAGCTAGTGTTTACCTACCAGTTGCTTGAAACAAACTTAGATCCTGGTTCTCCAAATTCTCCTCTTCTGTTTTGATGTTGGCAGCACCGGGCTCTGCCTCCATGTTGAGTAACAAACGAAATGCAGACTAGCTATCCAAATTAATTTAAGTAACTACATTACTGATTAAGCGTTTGTCATGTACGTTATTTGCTCCGTCACCGAGTACCGAAAGCTGCTAAACGAAGTGGTACGACAACCGGCCACCGTCACTTAGCAAGACGTCACTTCCGTAAATGGAAGGATGACGCGGTGGCTGGATGAGAACTGGAAAGGGTGGAGCCGTGTGGAGAGGACGTGACGGTCCGAGCTCTCGTAGGTAACTGGTCACACAATCAAGTCCAAGTCAGATGTTACACAACGCATAGTCACAAAGCATCTATAAATGTTTGGGTCCATACCGCTAATGAGCAAGAGTGGCGACGTCGACAAGGAACTCTCAGGAAAGATTAATAGAAAAACCTTTTTCTGGTGGTCCATCAAGTCCACGCTGTATTACATCTAGCCAGTTCAGTATAAGAGTATTTTCAGCCTGTCAGAGTTGGCTATTTGTTTTCTACATCCCATAGAATAGATGGAATAGGAATATGGAATGGCATCATCTCAGATTATTCATCTTTAGTGTGCACCACGTCTAGTGTTGACATCATTTCAGCTGTAACATGCAGATAAAACAGGAAGACCAGATGTCTACTATAATCAGTAGACATGTACCAGTGATCAATATGTACATTTAGATAGCACCTTTCGACATTCCCAAGGTCACTTTACAATTAACACAGGTACAAACTTTTACATCTAATCACACACCAGAGACAAGCACCAGCCAATTATGCACAGCATGCTCTTTGCAGGACATACAGAAACAGTAATGGGCAGAGGAACACACCCAGAACATCATCCAGCACTGTGCATACAGATGCACCATCATTCATACGCACTCAGACAACCATTTATTACATGGATAGATGCATCCATGCACACACAGAGAAAACTTTGTTGGGACAGGCAACTTACCCAACAATGTTTTATTGGACAGTGGGAGGAAACCCAAGCTGAGAACATTGAAAAGCCACTCAGATAGGGTCTTGAACCAAAGGTCCCAGCTGAGATGATGTGGTAACCACTAGGCCAGTGTTTATACAGGTCCAGCAGGTCTGGACAACTAAGAGGGGGCCAGAATGTAATCACAGTGCTGAGGAGTTCATCAGATTGTTTTTAGTTCACAAAATGAGGTGCACTCTTAATTTATGGTTTGAAAAAATATATAAAGCCTAAGATTAGTGCAAAACTGGTGTCAAATTAGTTTTAAATTCAGTGGTAGTTTCTTACCCTTCCTTAAACATATCAAAACAAAAAATATATGTATATACATCAACTCATCACCTCACTTGTATTTACATCCAAAAGTGAGGTAAACTGACCCTGAACTGCTCTGTGAGGAAAAGCCATCACAGCATTTCATAATCTCCAAGAATCAAGGTATACTTTTCTCATCGCAAATAAAGTGTGATTGTGAATTTACTACCACAGAACCGAATGTCCACAGCGAAAAACTTAAATAAAAATTCTTTACACATGACGTAGCAAATATTTCTAAAATGACTCCTGAATGTGAATAAGCCCTTTAATCATTTTAAAATAAATCTAGCAGTGTTGAATCTTCTTATTCCTGCATTTCCTAACCAAATGAGCACTGTGGAAAGCTACCTCAACACTCCACAAATCAAAAGGCAACATTCTTTTAAAGCCTTTCAAATGTGAGATTACTTAAATGGATTAACTGTTTAAATCAAAGCAGAAAATTTACACTGAGTATGAAGTTTTCTTAAAAAAAGTTTAATGTCTTTAACTTAAAAAAAAAAGTTGTGTGCTCACCATTCTTATACACTACAGACTATAAATCACCATTATTCACATAATGAAAGGAGCTATGATCCATTAACATGCATATCCTCCATCTCCTCATCATCTCGGTCCTCTCCATTTTCCTGTTCTTCTCCAACACCTTCCATTTCATCCCCGCCAGTAGCTTCGTACATTGGTTCAGACTCTGTGTGGAGCGCCCTTTCAATCTCATCTTCCTCTTCATCCTCTTCCTCCACCATGCTCTGGACACCTGAGTTATTGCACAAAATAAAAATGCCAAAGTTTGACAGTTACGCTTTGGTTTGCTCTGTGGGTCACTGCTCTCCCTAAAACAAATTTCACATTTACACAAAAAATTGGCTTCAGCTAGGAGTCCATTACTGTTGCTACCTGAACCTCGCCATTCAATCTTTAGTGACTGAGCACAAGAGGGCCATTTCACATACAAAAAAACCCATCTACAAATTACCAGTACAATGCAAATGACTCCCAGTTTATCATAGCCTATTATTTGCATTCTCAGTTAGCCATTTTGACATTTTAGAGTACAAATTAAGAGCATGAGTGCACAACATCTACAAATTACTGTTGTACCAAAGATGAAAAACCATTCTGCTTAAAGAACATGCTGGTGGATGTGTGCACGTCCAGCGAGCCTTCGGGATGCAGTACCTTGTCTGCCTTCCCGTCCAGGAATCTGGCCAGACTGCAGCAGTCCCTTCAGCCTCTCCACCTCTGCCAGCGACGTGGCATTTGCAATGGCATTCTGTGGGCAAGGGACGTTCATTTAGTCTGGCAATAGACTTCCCAAAAAAATAAAAGAATCTTTATTCTATTTCAATTCAGTTCACTTTTAACAGACGTCTGAAAGCAGGTTTATATGAACCAGGTTTACATGCTTAACGAGCAAGCCAAAGGTAGCGATGGAAAGGGAGAACACTCTGGCTTTCATGAATTAAACTCTAAAAGCAGCCCACATCAGAAAGGGAAGACTTCCTCTTTGGACGACACTGGATAGAACTGCTCATAAACGAATGAACCGTAATAGACAGAAATATAAATGTCTCAGTAGATTGACAGTTTGATCATTATATACAATGACAAGTCTGTTCATTCAATTGTTACTCTGCTAGCTTTCATATGGGTATTGAAAGAATAAAGAACCAATACCTTAATAGCTTCCAAGTCTGCCGTGTTGGGCCCGGTTTTTTTCTTGTCAGCCTGCAGACCAGCTCCTGGAGTGAACCTGAGAGACATCACAAACACACAGATCTTAGAAGCTTGCACGAGGCTGACTAGCTCCTTCAGCCTTTTAACCACTGTTCATCCAATCAGAGTGTAGTATCTTGTGCATCTTATCTTTTGTTAATAAACTGATACAAGTAGAGAAGTGCCTTGAGCAAGCTCTCCTGGAACGCACTGTAGACGGGTTATGATATTTTAAATGTAATGGTTTTAGGAAAAGCCGATTGGGATCTACAGCATCATTCTGGATGGGATCCAGAACCAGGTCAATAACCCAAGTCCTTAAGTCCAGTGATTCGGAAGAGCTTCGCTTTATCAAGGGATTTCATCTTACGTTTTTGTGCGCTTGGCAATATCCTTTGCAAGCTGAGCACCTCGCTTGCCTTTGAACATTTTCTCAGCCTCCTGACGTTCCTACGGCGACACATCACACAATTGAATTCAAGTCACCAGAATATTGAGTAGGGCTGTACTTCAGACGAAGTGGCTTTCATGTAAACTGGTCATGACGAACGAGGACACTTGCCCAATCCCAAAACCAGGCCTTGTAATGGATGGCAAATCAGGTTGGATTCAAAACTTGTTGATGCACATGTGATGGTGGACTGGGCTTATACAGTGCTCAGAGATCAATATCCATGTTTCACCACACACTTTTGAGGAGTATCCAAGCTAAACCCCACCACACCTTATATGCAGAAGATGCCTTCTTTTAAAGTCATTTATTTCAAAAGTAATTTACATGAAGCATCACATCTTAATGCTTCATGTAAAGACCAGTCTTGACTGACTCTCCTGGCGCAGATATAATGGAAGGCACCTGGGTTGCACTTTACCTTTAATTTCACCTTCTGGAAGTCCAAAACACGTATTTGTGGAAGTTTGTTGATGACATATAGCCTGTAATGCTTCTTGTTAGTGACTGGATTCCTTAAAAGACTGGGAGAAAAGTATTAAGAGTAAAACAAATTTAAATTTTTGATTATGTAAGAAAAGTAACAATGCCCTGAAGTTTTAAAATGGCGAGTGAATGAACCAGCCCTGGATGATCAATGTTCAACAAGTACCTGAGGAGAGATAAGGTCTTTACTGAAGCAAGAGGATCCAGATCGCCCTGGTGACGAATGACACAATTCATTAACACAAGATCAATAATATTTAAATAATTACCCCACAGCACTAAATCAGAGGCATGAAATCTTAAACGCTGCTCCTGAGTTAGTAGTCTCATGGCCACAGTCTGCCACCTGCTTGGATTGATACTTGATACTATGCTTAAATGTACTATGCCTTGAAGTGCTCTCTTGAGGAGTCCTGATTTGCCCCCACTGTGTTAACTAGATCAGTATTAAATGCCCCTTCATGCTGTGAACAAAACTATTTAACACCACCTGACTTCATGGAACTTCTCTATTCTGATTCAACTTCTGGTAAGTCTGCAGACAATTAACATTCACAAACCAGCCCCATAGGTCTGTATTTTACAGTGAGCCCAATGTAAATCTATCAATTTAATTTAAATGCCTCTGCAGGTGTTAACACATTAACAGTATTAATACAGAGAATTTGTGAATGCATATTGACTATGAGTCACATGTTGGTATTTGTAGAATTAATCTACTTTGGCATGGTAGCCAAGGTCACATAATTTGGGCCAAATAAATGTTGAATACAAATTAACACTCAAACAATGTAGTACATACCAGTTCTTGGATGTTGTTACTTGTAAGAATCAGTTCCTTCAGATTTGGCAAGGACTGCTCAAGATTTTCTCCAATTCGGCTGCAAAGATCGATCAACTTTAAGCGAAAATTAAATTACATTTCTGCTTAAATTTAAATCTGATTTCTGTGGTTAGCCACATATAAGCATGCAAAATCAAACAAATAGCTACATCTCTTACGCTGAAAATGAAGTTAAACGTTTTAGCAATCTAATAAATTGTTACATTTACCAAATCCGATTGTTGTTCATGAGTAACGTTTTCAGTCTTCGAAGTAAAGGGAAGCCATCCAGTTTTCTAATTTCATTGTCGGAAAAGTCAATGGTATCAAACTGGTCCAAAGTTGCTCCGAGGTTCTCCAAAACGGGGATCTTGTAACCTGAAAACATTTATAATTAATTAAAATTACATAAACATTAATAAAAATGCAATTAGTTAGTTAGGTAACCCAGCCTAGCTAAGATAACCTATTTGAATAGCAAGGACAATAGTTAGCTTATGAGCACATGCGTAAATCGCAAACATTATCCGACACAATTAGCAAAATAATTTTGTTTTTTCAACGCAATTTTTGAAATTTTGATTAAAAAAAACGAATCCCACTTTGTGCACAAACCATCCACTGATAACCTAGCTAACTAGCAAATTCGTTGTTAACAGTAGGCCTTGTATCAGTGTATTTGCACAACATACCTCGGAGATCAAGTTCTCTGTCCCTGACTGGATTCGTGTATTGAGCAGCCAGCTCAATTAACTCTGCCGACAACTTCACCATGTCGACTAAAGAAAGCAAAATGTTACAAAAACAAAAATTCCCAAAAGAACAGACTATCCTCAAACGTTTTCAGTATACACGCTGCAAACAGGAAGTAGACTATATTCGCTTCTCCCGGGTTCACTGGCGCCCGAGAGCATGTGAAATATATATTTACTACTGCCACCACTGGCCTGGAGCATGAATCGATTTTTCTATGCGTTCAAGTCGCCACCTGAAGAAAATACGATTATACTTACAATTCAGTGCCTTTTGCGTCCCCAGTACTTATTACTATATTTATTTTGTAAAAATGCAAGCAATATAAATTCTGTAAATCCTATTAAAATAATATTTTTTTCCTCCACCCTGGAAATATAAATAGTGTTATGGTCCACCCTGTTTTTTCCTCCACCCTGGAAATATAAATAGTGTTATGGTCCACCCTGTTACCATCAATGACGTAACAGGGTGGACATGCACATAACAGAGTAGACATCATAGTGTATCTATGAAAATGTGTTTTATGTAGCTGTGTTATTGAATTTAGTCAGAATATTGCTAGAAATATTGATATTAAGTGTGCATCTCTTAAAAGAATGTCCTTAAGTGCTGCTGAGAGACAGAAGCATTACAGGGAATGTTGGGATTCTGATCCTTTAAAGGAGGATGAAATACCCACAAAAGAGAGAGACACACTATATTGTCAAACGTATTCGCTCACCCATCCAAATGATCAAAATCAGGTGTTCCAATTAAATTGGCAACCCTGCTCATCACTTCTGAAGCTGTATAATCCATCATTATTTAAGCTTGGATACTAATCAGTTCATTTAGGCGTATCAGAACCTGAGAAGAACCAGAAACAGAGAATAAAAGAAGTACGTTTACGAATACGTTTAGGTGAAAATTGTGTTTGTCTCCACACAGAAAAAAGTAGCCAAAGACAAACTTAACAATCCCTAAACTAAACTATGAAACATCTCTCTCTCTCAATTCACTTCAAGATTGCTTTATTGGCATGACCAATTTTAACAATTGTTTTGACAAAGCAGCAGTTTGCTTAAGAACAAACCTCAACATAAAAAGCACTAATAGAAAACAACAATAAGCAAATAAAAAATACATTAAAAAGATTAATAAAGCGATTATGTTGGTCTTTTTAGTGAAGAATTCTGACCAAATCCCATTGTATTCTGGGCATTCGCTCAGGAAGTGCATCTCCCTCTTTCTGTCGGTCTGTCTCTCTACATGAGCTTATCCCAGGTGAGACGCTGAAACCTAAACACCACTATCCTGAGCACTATCCACACTTGATCAAGTGCTTTGGGCCTCTTGTGGGTGTTTGGACGATAAGATTTGAGGCAAAACATAATTATTTAAAATAAATTGCCAGGCACACAAATAATTTCAGGAATATTGCACTCACTCTGGCAACTAAACATCAGCAATTAATCAGTTATCATTTGCACTTATCTAGTCTCAAGTGGTTCAAATCTGGAAGTGATAAATGTCTCCATAGTCCCTGTTGAAGTTCTGAGTGAGGAGGTTGTAGTGGCTCAGACAGAAATATCCAGAAATTAGTCAAGTTAATCTCACAAAGAATGTCACAACTAAAGGGATCAACTACAGAAATGGAATGATGGTTGTATGCTACTCAACTGCTGGAATGCCTGAATTTGCAGAGATTCTACAAATGTGTATAGTGGGAGATGAGTTGAGCTTCATAGTTCGTTTAGATTTTGCATGGTATCAGGATCATTTCAGGGCCTTTCAGTTGACAGTGTCACCAGATAGAAAGGTTGCCCTTGTTCAGTTTGAGGAGCTAGAAGGCTACCCACTTGTGGCCTACACAGTTGGATCCAGAAGTATGGTGACCCTGAAGAGACACATTGTCATCAAAGGTATGATTTTCATATGCTACAGTACTGTAAAAATTCTTCTGTAATGGAGAGTTGGTAGAAGAAAGTGGAGGGTTGACTTTGCACTAATCACCTTTCCTGGCTGCCACTCTTTGCTTAACTTCTCATTCATCCTTCTCAAGTTTTCCCTAGCCTTCTCACTACTGACCTCTCATAGCCTCCTCCAGCTGTCCTAGTCTCCTATCTACTGACCACCTATTTTGCCATTTTCCTCACTCAACTTTTCTCTTTACAAACCATTCTATTTCCCACCTTGCTCTAGTATTCTTCTCCCTACAAGCCACCTCTCTCATATCCTCTTCTGTTAACACTCTCTCCTTTCTCCTACTCCATCCTCTCTCTACCAGCTGTCATCCCTGCATCCTGTCTGCACATTCTGCTTGAGTGGTTAGGTATCTAAATAAACAAAATTAATACCACTTTGGGTCTCCACCTTAGATTAGCAAAGCAGGATGTCAGGACGAGTAACTTTCAGAGTCCTCTTTGGAGGTGAAGATGATGCAAGAAAACTCAACATTGAATCTGCAGTACAATGGTGTGGAATTCGCTCTTCAAATAAAGACTTTTCAAGTGACTGAGCCATTCAGACTTCAGTACAGAGACAGAGAAATGGATGATCAGTTCATGAACCTCTCATCAGCTTCAGAACTTGAAGATAAAGCTACTGTGAAAGTTGTGTTCATGCCTTCTGACACAACCAGCTCTAATCCAATCACAAGAGATGCCAGCCCCACAATCCCTGGTACTCCTTCCAGTGTCAGCTCCTCATCACATGGAGCAAATGATTCAGACTCCTACAGCAGCAATGATACCATCATCTCGTCATCACCCGAGCCCCGGACCTGTTCTTGGCACTTTGCTGTCTCCTACCCCAAAAACACGTTCTGACACGTTCTAACTTTGCTAATGTTACAACGTGATATGATAGTTCACCCATGAGTATCAAGATACCTCCAATGATTTTATTGGAATGTAGTTAGCCATATTAGCTGATTCAAGCACTGTTGGCATGAAGGTTGTGGCTAACTTGTCTAACTAGCCGAAAAGTTTGAATATTAAACTTACATCTACAGTGGTCGCTTTGCCCCAACTTAAGTTTGTGTGACCGTATCAGTGATGAGTAAGTTACTGAAAATATGTACTCAAGTGCAATTCATTATTTCCTAAAACAGTCACTCACTGTCACTCAATCGAAGGAATGCTGAAAGCAGCTTTCCTGTTTCGTATTTTTGGATTGTAAGATATGCCAGAAATAACACGACTGGCTTATTTTTGCATAGGTGAGTTGAGAATGAAAAGACGGGGAGATATTTGACTTCTTTGTGAAGAGAAGCAAGTCAGGCACAGATCAGGCAAAGACAGAAATCAACCCTGGCATCAGCAGTGCTGACAGCTTCCACCCTGGGACTAGGGAGAGTCAAGTGTGAAATACAACCCAGCCCTCCATCACCAGGTCAGAGTAATTACAGAGGTAGTCACATCCTTAGTTCAGTAATTGATTTTATTGAATCTTCAGAACTTCACAGAGAGAGCATGTTTTTTAAAATGATGGATTAATATTTATTTTGTTTTAAAATATTATTTTACAATATAGCTTCATTGAGGGGGGACACAGAGATATCTGCCTCTGACCAGGATGATGATGATCCAGAGCCAGGAGATGCAGCTGACCTCTCCTCAGCTGTGTCCAGTTCCATGTTTGCTCCTCCAAAAGGACCAAGTGGTAGGCGTGATAGCTGCAGTTAGTTTTTAACAGTCTTCTGGATCCCTTAACTGTTTCTTTGACCTTTTTATTTATATTCCAGAGCACTTTTCTATCAGGTGATTGACTGTCTCATAACTGAACTGAAGAGGCGTTTTTCAAAGAAAAGTTGTGAGAATATGCAAGGGGTGCAGTCTTTGAACCCAAAGAGTGCAACTTTCCTGAATGAAGAACCCGTTTGCATTTTGCACAGACCTATGAGTCAGATTTAAGTGACCTCAAGCATGAGGTTCATCAAACCAAGTGGCTTTTAGATAGGAGAGTGAAGAGTGGGTTAGACAGACCATCTACCTTGCTTGAATTTATTGTGTTTCTTGAACATTACAAAGAGGTTTTCCATGAGCTATTCAGGCTTTGTAAGATTGCTGTGGTCACTCCAGTCAGCACGGCTTCCTGTGAACGAAGCCTCTCCGCTTTAAAACTGATTAAAATGCACCTCAGGACAACAATGGCTTAAGTCACCTTAGAACTCTGAGTGTTGAGTCAAGGAGGGTGCGTGCCCTCAACATTGATGACTATGTGAAACATTTTTCTGCTTCTCACCACAACAAAAGTATTATGCTCTTCTAAGCTGAGCATTGTGTAGCTTGGCACCTGGTAGAAGTCTTAATGCTTGCTTGATAAGCTATGTACTATGTTCATGCCGAGATGGCAACATTGATAGATGTTTTTTCTAAACAGACAAATTGTGTGCGTATTTGCATGCATCTATGTTTTTACTTTTACATGTTGTACATTGTTAATAAACTGCAAATTTCATACTCAAATCTGATCTCCTGCGTGCTTAAGATGCACTTGATATGAAAAGTACAACATTTACAGATTTTGATTGCAATTGAATGCTTTTCTTAAATATTCATTGTCAGTCTATGGACCCCCTAAAATAGCTTTGGCCACCCTCTGGCCACTCCAAGGATAAAAGTCTAGCTCCGCCACTGCTGATGTCTTTCCCCTTCTGTATTTTTCTTGTAAATGGACACAAATGAAGTATTATATTGCAATCGATCGCCAAGTATAAACGCTTCCACTGAGCAGAGCGTTGAGGAGCGATTTCAATTGGAGGTTCGTGCTCTCTGTCTGAGATTTTTTATTGTTAATTTTTTTTTGCTGATGCTGGTCCAGCGTGTCGCGTGCCACTGATTATGCCTCCGCGTGCCAACGGTTGCACGCGTGCCAAAGGTTGCCGACCACCGATTTAGAGTTCATGTGACAGAGCTTGAATAAGCTTGTATGTATTTGTCTCAAAAAGGTGGTAATCCAGCTGCTGGACCATGTGAGCAAAAAGGGAATGCTGCAGTAGGATGTGGACAGCTCCCTAAACTGGTGAGCCCTCATCAATCTGTATACTGATATAGTCCATTAACAAGGGATTCCATCAGCTGCCCACCAGGCAGAGTGTCAGCAGGACAACTAATCTTAACCGTACCGTAACTGCAAACTGAATCCCAAGAGAAAATAAGTGATCAAGCTAACCGAGTGCAAGATGTTTTGTAACCAGTTATTCGGGGTTTAAGTAAAATCACCACTAGCTAAGTACCAGACTGACAAGTGCTGCTGATTCAGGGGAATGAAGTGGTACAAATGATGTTGTCTCCTGTCACAGAACCCATGTGATATATCATTAACTTATTTCTTCATTCATTTTCATCAATTCTTCATTTAGAACTCTGGCCTGGGTGCTGGCACTAAGAAGTTGCCTTTGAAACCAAAGCTGCAATCTGCCCATGATGCCAAGCCCAACAAAGAACACGTTGGCCTGTTGCCTCAGATCCACCAGGGGCATTTTCATGTAAGCAATCTCACAGTCCTAATACAAGTTGCAGAGTTTTTAAAATTAATTACCAAAAATGTTACATGCTTACATATTTCCATAACGCTAAATCCCATTACTTTAGATCATATTTTAAAAATACAGTTTTTTATGAAATGACGTCACTTGGTCAAACCTTTAGTAGACTCATACTTCATAACGTAAAGGTCAAAATACCAAACAGTGATGTAACAAAAAGCAGTATGGGTCTTTAGATGTTGATCTGAAATGTCAGTTAAATTATGTACATGGGGAGGGAGAACTAAAAGCAATCGTGGAAATAATCAACGTGGAAAACACAGGAGAACAGAAATATTCGCGGAATAAAATCAAAGTGAAAAACAAACAAAACCAAAGAAAAACCAAGGACGCCAGGGGGGTATTCCAAGAAGCGGGTTCAACAAACACCAAACCTAACCCTGAACTCCGAGTTGACTTACCTAACCACGTCACACTCAGAGTTTTCAGTTCCACAGTAGCTGATCAGAGTTAGGTTACTCAACTATGAGTAGGTTGAAGCCAGCTGAAGCGCATTCACGGTTACCTATAAACAGGCATTCTCAATGGAGCGCTGAAACAGAGATTGACCATGGAAAGGAATGAGGGAAAGCACAAGGCATCATATTTCACCTCCATTGAGCAGGAAATAGGAAATAGTCTGCGTATGCAGAGTATGAAATCATATTCGGGCATAATATTCAGCAGCAGCAGCAAAGCAAAGGGTGTCAGCTTGGGCAAAAATTGCTGACAGTCAATGCATGAGTTAAAATAAAAATAAAAAACCTACAATACACTTGGTGAAAGGACATGGAAAAATATTTTAATAGTTGTTTAAGTTAATTGTTATTATTATTATTATTTAAACATTATCGGTCTTGATTTGTTTCTTTTTTTATTATTAACCTAGGTGTAATCCAAGTGTGATGTTTGCCCTACAGTTGATTATGGTTTTGTAGCTAATAGGAAAAAGGCTGAGGTAAGAAAAACAGGAGGGGGGCCATGACCTCTACCTTTTACCCAGGCAGAGGAGCTGGCACTTTCACAAAACAGTGGAAGGCCCATCACTCATGGAATCACTGGAGGGACCTCATCTGAGCCATCAACCCCCCAGGTAGGGCTGCCACAAATGATTATTTTTATAGTCGACTAATCACCGATTAATTGTTATGATTAGTCGACTAATCGGATCAAATGTTAATTGGATATAAAACATACAGCTTATCGCACTAGAATGCAGCTGCTATTATATAACCATCATTAGATTTCAGCTATATGTTAACTAAAAATAAAAACAATTTATATCATAGTTCATTAAACCTTTAATGAAATATGCAGCTTGTTGCTTAAACACAAATATAAATACATTAATAAAGAAATTCTTTTCTTTCTTTCATTTGTCTCTG
This sequence comes from Brachyhypopomus gauderio, assembly GCF_052324685.1. Taxonomy (NCBI): domain Eukaryota; kingdom Metazoa; phylum Chordata; class Actinopteri; order Gymnotiformes; family Hypopomidae; genus Brachyhypopomus; species Brachyhypopomus gauderio. The sequence goes on along the minus strand of NC_135222.1, from coordinate 8,912,621 downwards.
GCATCAAACTTAACTACATTTAAATCAAATTAGGTAGGTACCTGAAACTAAGGAATTATTCACAAAAATAAAGTTTTGGTCTCACTGACGTTACAGAAAACACATGAATGCGTGCTAAGGCTAATGAAACAAATCGCCATCGCTAATGTTAACTTTTACAGCTACCATGATGAGCAAGTACTAAGTTAATGCTCTCTTTACACTCATTTTAGCAGCTAACTAAAATTGAGACATTGTCATAATCAGTCACAACCTTTTCAGGAGCTTGTACATTGTGGTTGTACTGCCGTGGAATCTGCCTTGCAGATATTGCATTGCACGTGTTTCTCTTTCATTTTCTTAAAGTGATCCCACACTTTTGAGATCCGTAGCCGGGTAGCCATGATACCAGAGCCTGTCTGTATAACGTCCTGGGATGTCGTCCACTGCCTACCACGGTTTCCACTACTGCGCATGTGCGTCAAGGACAGAAAGGCAGACGCAGCAGTGGAGCAGTTTGGAGAGAAAAAAGTAAAAAAACAAAACAAAACTGACGCATCGACTAATCGACTATTAAATTAGTCGTCGACTATTTTAATAGTCGACATAATCGTGACTAGTCGACTAATTGTGGCAGCCCTACCCCCAGGACACACCTCATTATGTTAAAGGCATGTTCATTAAATTTATTAGATCATAGTTCATAAACTGTGAACTGCATTGATATTCTTAACATGTTTAATGCCTTTTCCCCAGTAATCGGTGGTGTGGTGCAACTAAATTAGTCTCCTCCTGCAGTTGTAAGTTATCTTAAGGTTTCCAAATCTTATTTGATGTGATTAATGTGTTTAACAAAAAATCTAAATTCCTGTTGCAGGATGATGAAACAATCTCTGCTGCCTCAGAATGGGAGGATCCTGGGAGGCCTATGGAGGTACAGTATATGTTGAATATGTTGATCATAGGATTTCATTTGATTAAACATGGTAATGTGTGTGACTGTCCTAGAACAGAATGCGACTGGTGCTCAGGAATCTGATGCGGAACCATCCACCTTCAAAGCTCAGCTTGGAGCAGTAAGAATGCTTATGTCTCAACAAATATCAAAACTATTCAGAACACAAAGCTATTTATTTGAGCATAACATTTTTGTCTTTCTTTCAAGATGGCTATTCGAGATTTATACAAGGTTCACCTAAAAAACTAATTGAGAAGTGTGATCTTCAAAAGGAACACACAAAACTGCAAATAAAACAGACAAGACTGGAAATAGAGTTGCTGGAATATAAATTAAAGGTGGGAGTAGTTGCTATGAGTATATATCTGTTTTTAACAATAATAAGGACAAAAATTCACTTGTTGGCATTTTTTTTCCTTCAGGAAATAAAGAAATCATAAACACAATTTAAATTGTCCTCGGTTTATATTGTAAAGAGCAGATGGGGAAGGAAACTGGGGGTGAGGAGAGGGCTGGGAAATCAATCAGCGAAATAGTGATTACAGATTGCATTTCTGACAATTTGACCATTTCTGTGTTGGGGTAAATCTACATGAGGTTCCTCCTCATCATTTATAATATCACATGCCCTCTCTGGGGTGACCCTCAGCCCCCGCAGGCACTTAAACCTGGCCTTGAGGATCCCCATTGTCATTTCAACCCTTGCTCTTGTTCTGCAGAGGGCCAGGTTGAGGGTCAGGGTATGGCGTCATCAGATATGGCAGGCAGGGATACCCTCTGTCTGCAAGGAGGATGCAGTCATATTGTCCTGTAAGCACACAGAGGGTGCAGTGGTTTAAAACTGAAACAATGTAACAATACACTAAATGTGAACCACACCCATAGCTAAAGTGCCACAAGCTTACCCTGATCAAATTTACTGTAGAGTGCAGACTCTCGAAAAATCCTTGCATCATGCACAGAGCCTGGCCATTTGGCTTCAACATTAGTAATATGTTGGTAGCATCACATATGATTTTAATGGAGGAGAAAATTAGTTTATGTAATGTATTCAATATTAGTCCTTAATTATTATTTTTTAAGTAGTAAATGTATTATCAGTACCTGTATATTAATGCCGTGGAAGGATTTTCTGTTTACATAATCCCCTTCATTTTTGGCAGGTGCTTTAATTGGAATGTGGGTTCCATCTATGCATCCAATGACTCATGGGAATTCTAATATATTGAATTTTGCAGAGCTATTTATCTTTCACTTCCCATTTGTGTGAATTTTGTAATCTTTGTTAATAAAGACAAACCTGCAATTCTGTAGAATTTCTCTTTAATGTTCAGTCTTATGCCCAGGGAACACCACAAAACTGTGCAACAACCGTTTTAAAGCTAGGCATACTTTGCGGACTGACCGACATACAGTTGCCTTGCCTGTGTGTTCAGAGTCTCCTACATTGTACAAAAAAGACCCATTGACAAAGAAACGGAGAGGAATGCATAAAGTCTGCAAAGATGTGAGGGCTGATCCATGATGTGTGATATTTGAAATGTGTGGCTTTAAAATATTGTTTAGGTATAAAATTGACTGAGAGGAAAACCGGTAATGTTAGAGAAGAAACTCATCGGGAAATGAAAGCACGTCTAATCTGGGTATAATTACTCCTTCACAACGAAGAGCTCTGCGAATAATTTGCACTTCAATATCGACTGGATCGTGGAGAAAAGGACACGCCATGCTTGCATGAGAAAAGTGAGCGTAACCCTTAGTTTGGATTAAGTTAACCTGCCAGCGAGCAGGTTAGCTTCAGAGCATAAGTTGCTATAGTAACTGACTCGGGTTCTCTCTAAGCTCGGGTTCCGGAACGGAAAACCTAGAGTTTCCATGAATTCTGAGTTAACTTGCCCGGTTTTCTTGCTCAACCCGCTTCTTGGAATACCCCCCCAGGGGAAGTAACTGGCTGGATGGCAAACGCCGCAAAGAAAAAAAAAACTCTTCCCAAAAACCAAAACCAAATGGATAGGAAAAAATGATAGTGGGAGGAAAACTTGAGAGAGGCCAGGGAGCGGCGCAGGAGGCAAGTACTCGAACAGACAGAATAACAAAAACAATAACCTCAAACAAGGATAAGGCAGGGTGGCGAAACACCTTGTTGTGACAACAGAGAGAGAAGGGCTGGAGATTGGCAACAAAGAAGGCAGATAACTCAGCGGTGAGACACTGCGCCTGTCTGCCTAATAAGCCCAGGACACAGGTCCAGGCCATCACCGCTGATTGGCCTGAGGTCTGGCTCGTGGGCTCCTCCTAGTGGCGACAGAAGGACCCGCCCTGAAGCCAGCCCTGACTCAGGTTCTCTCTAAGCTCGGGTTCTGGAACGGAAAACCTAGAGTTTCTGTGAGGATGAGGCAGGGTGGATTAATCACCTGTGATTATTAATAACTGTTGCCTTTCTTACAACTGATAATGAGAGAATTGGAAGAACTTAAAATGTCATAGTACAAGATCTCTTTTTGTCTGTCCTTTCTATGTGACCACATCAGTGTAACAATAACAGTAACAATTACCATCCATAGTTACAACTAAGTTACCAGTAATGGTACATGGAGAAACAATCACTGTCTGCTCATACATTGACTGTTCTATTATGTGTGTGTGTTCCAGAGGTGTTGAACTACTTCAAGAACTCATTAACCAAATATGAGAAACTGGTGATCATCGGATTCTCTGAGATCTGGTACTTGGGCCTGAATGCCCATAAAATCAAGGCATCCCACAGAAAGTCCCATAACTTTGGATACGATGATGAGAGGGGCACCTATGTCAAGGTATTTCATAGTCTATGTGTTGATTCATGTCTGATGAACAGTTGCATAGCCAGATCGTCATTTCACCAAATCATTTAAGGATCATTAGACATGAAATCTTCTTGGGTGATATGTTTACAGGTTCTTCGCGATCATATTGCATATCGCTATGAGATTCTGTAAATCATTGGAGAAGCATTTGGAAAGGTTTTCAAGTGCTTAGATCACAAAACCAACGAGATGGTGGTTGTGAAAATGCTTAGCCGCAGATTGAGGTTATACAACATTTTGGTCTACATATAAACAGACATCTTATTCTGTTTTTAACACCTCATGCCATGACTAATCTTCAAATGCTGGAGTAATTCATGAAGCCTAATTTATTTCATAAACTGAGACTGAACTAGAAATACATTCATTGACTTTCTTTTTTGTCATTTTGCCTGTTTTCAGTTTAGAACTATATTCAAATGAGGAGCTGAAGATCCTGGATGATTTGAGGAGGGAGGATCCCAATGACTCCTACAATGTCATTCATATGAAGGATTATTTTGGATTCCGGAACCACCTCTGCATCAGTTTTGAGCTCCTGGGGTGAGTGAGCACATTTGTGTGTACATATTTGTGCATTATGGAATGGACGTATAGGTGCGTTCGTAAATTGGGACTCCTGGGAGGAGGAGAGCTTAATTTTCCTCCTGATCTTCATTGGAGAGTGGGTTAGCAGCACAGCGCTGCGTGCATTGAACCTCACCTCAGTTTTGCCCTCTTACTTGATATGCGCTTCTGTCTGTGCTCAGGCCAAACCTCTATGATGTCATCAAGAATAAGTCTGAGGGTTTAAGCGAGGCTGAGGTGCGCCACTATGCCCGAGAGCTGCTCAAGTGTCTGCAGATGCTAAAGCAGAAGAAGATAATCCACAATGACATTAAGCCTGTGAGTATGAATGCAGTCTTGTGATTGCACCTCATGGGCCTTGAAGAGTAAATCAAGTAGCCAGGGCTACACACTGGGTCTAATCAGCTGTACAAGAAGCACCAAATCTCACAAAGCAGTTGGTTATTTGAGAGACTTACTTGTTGTTTTTGTCTGCCAAGGAAAATATCCTGTTGTCACAGGAAGGAAAAGGCAGGATCAAGGTCATTGATTTTGGACTCAGCAGCTATGAGCGTGAGAGAGGTATGTAAAATTAACCACACACGCTCCTGTGTGATTGAGTCTTTGTGTGTGTCTAATAAAATATGTAGTAGACTCCTTCAACTTCATTATTCTCTCTCCCATCTTCCTCTGTAGCTGAACATTTCCTTTTTGTGCACCAGAGATGTTCCTAGGTCAGTTTTATAAAAGCTTCTTTGATATGTGGAGTCTGGGTTGGACCCTAGCTGAGCTGTTCACAGATGTGCAACTGTTCACTGGAAACAGTGTGGCTGACATTTTCCTGCATAGAGGAGGTAAAAGCACACCATTATTTTAGATGTGCAGTTTAAATTCTAAATAAGAACTTGAATCTTGCAGTGCTGATAGATATTTTATTCATTTATTTTCAGGTTCTTGGAATGTAACCATCCAATGTTCTCCAGTCTGGATCCAAAGCAAAACGGTTCTTTGGTGAGAACTCTCTTTAAGAAGCAACATTTTCAATGTCTCTGTCTTTTTTAAGTAAGTGGTTCTGAAAATGTTTTTGTATGTTGGAAGACTCTTCAGGAAAGCCAAAGCACATAATAAATAGAGAAGGCAGAGTCAGGCGCCCTGGTTCTGTAAGTCTGGCCAGTGTCCTGAAGATCAAAAGCCACATGTTCCTGGACTTCATCAGGCGCTGCCTCACGTATGTAATCTCTGATCAGTTTGCCACAGCCTGAACATTACAATTCTTGTTTTCTGCGAAAGGTCTATCAAAGCCAATGGTGGATGTGTGCTTTTCATTATCCACTGCCCCCTGTAGGTGGGATCCCACTGAGCGTCTTACCCCAGAGGAGGCTTTGAAACACGAGTGGATACAACAGTGTGTTGGCTGTGAGGAAGGTGCCTGAAAACAACGGCACAAACGTGCTGAAGTTGCCCACTGCCAAGGTGCCAACAAAATCACGATAGACATGTTAATCTTTTACATTTCTACATTGAAATTTGACATATAAGCTTTTTACTTTTCTAAACAGGCTGTAGTAAGTTAAACATGTTTACTCTGGGTTGCAGCACAGAAACCATTGTATTAATTAGTGTTTTTCTTAAATATTAGGAGACACGTCATGCAAGAAGCCCTGTGGCCAGGGGAAGCTGGGGCCTGTAAAGCTTCCCCGGTCAAAAGCAGTACTGGCAATGCAGCAAGAATGGGACCGTGTCAGGGAAACCGGGAACAAAATCAGGAGAATGTCCCACAGACATATCCAGAAGAGGGCAGATTTAGGATCAGCTCCACACCATCCATAAGTTTGACACTCTGGGGCTATGAGGTCAACAGTTTACACTTTACTGTATTATTGCTAGTGCTTAGTGTTCTAGATAGGTCATGTGGTTCAGAAGCACTTAAATGGCAGCAAATATTGATACTGAGGAAAGTGAATAATGCCAGTCGAGAAAACAGAAAACACAATGTTTTGGCTCTAAATTTTGTTTACTCTACAGAATGGTTATTTGTGTTTAAATGTTACCTCTACTCTCTCCAGGGTTGCCAACTCTCACGCATTGAGCGTGAGACACACGCATTTGACCGTTTTCACACGCTCTCACGCCACACTTCCGATATCTCACGCCGAAAAAAAATATCCAGTTTATTTACCTCAGATCCACATATATGATTCAATACGTTACTAGTTCGCTAGCTCTGGCGCCATCCACCGGCGATATAACACTGAATCTGTGTCCATTTTACGTTCGCCCCCCCGCTCAACAAAATACACTCGCCACCGGCTCCAGGTTAAAATCTCACTCCAAGCGAACGTCACACCTCCTCACTCTCCCTCTCTCACACACAGTCCTGTCTCCCCTTCTGCTCCACTGCAGAATGACCCACATCTGGAACACCGTAGTGATACCACACAGCCTCAGAGTCAGCAACCTGGACAGGGGGACAGTTGAGGTTAACGTTCAATCCAGGTCACGGTGCTGGTGAGGACTGTGTTGTTTCTCTATGGCCACCAGTAATTCAGGATCCATTTTAGGCTCAAATACTTAATAAAAGTTTCATTTTGCTTTTCAACCACAGAGCAACTATTTTCTGGTAGGCATTTTACTCACTTAGCACCCAGCATTTAGCTGATGTGAACATAGCCATTAAACCCATACATAAATACAAAATCTCTTTCAGTCTGTGGGCCTCGCTGTTGAACTTTCATCTTCAGCTCAGCTCACACATTTTTAGTTGGCGGCGCTAAGATTAGGCAATCGTGCCTTCTGTAAATCTAGTCTAATCCGTCCATCACATCATTGTCTAAATTCGATAAATGTTTTACCTGGCGTCCTTTTTCTGAAATAAACGGTCAGTCAACGTAATTGGCCAACATCAGAATCACGCTAAATGAAAAATCACGTGAAGTAACAGGCTAATAAACAAATCCTGTCAGGTAACTGGTTGATCAAAAATCCTACTAATTTCAATATCCTGTCAAATCCGTTGTACATCTTCAATGAGAAGGTAAAACAGCCAGCTATGGAAGCTAGCAACTAGCAATGAGATGTAACGCTAGTTTGCTAGCTTCCACAGCTATTAAATTAACACTGTAAGCTAGCTAGCTAGCTTTAACTATCAACATGACGTTGCAGTCACGTATTAATCATCTGAGGTTTATGGGCATTTTTTTCTGTTTAAGCATGTTTTCATAAATTTGTCTCTAAACAAAAACATACTTAAGATTACAAAGCACTTACCTCTGAATCTCTGTTAATGCCTGAGGCGTTTTTAAAACCTCTTCTGTAGAAACGTACGGACTCCGTTCCATCTTGCATACGCTCGATCAATCTTTATTCTTTCCTTTAAGAAAATACTTCTGCTTTAGATTGAGGAAGTAACTGCTGTGTGCTCGAAGTATTAATGACTGCGTATGCAGAATATTTAGATATTAAGTGTAAATGTAATACTGCGGCAGCTGCTAGAGAAAGGCAGTCAGCATGTCAAAAAAATTGCCAACAGTTAATGTGTGAGTGAAAATTATATTTTTATATTTAGTGCGATTATATATATATATATATATATATATATATATATATATATATATATATATATATATATACTACCGTTCAAAAGTTTGGGGTCACTTAGAAATGTTCTTATTTTTGAAAGAAAAGCTCTGTTTTTTTTTTCAATTTAGCTAACAATAAATGCATCAAAATACACTCTATACATTGTTAATGTGGTAAATGACTATTCTAGCTGTAAACATCTGGTTTTTAATGCAATATCTACATAGATGTATGGAGACCCATTTCCAACAACCATCACTCCAGTGTTCTAATGGTACATTGTGTTTGCTAACTGTGTAAGGAGGCTATTGGATATTTTGAAAACCCTTGTGCAAGTAGGTTAGCACAGCTGAAAACAGTTTTGCTGTTTAGAGAAGCTATAAAACTGACCTTCCTTTTAAGCTAGTTGAGAATCTGGAGCATTACAATTGTTGGTTCGATTAAACTCACAAAATGGCCAGAAAAAGACAACTTTCAATTGAAACTCGACAGTCTATTCTTGTTCTGAGAAATGAAGGCTATTCCATGCGAGACATTGCCAAGAAACTGAAGATTTCCTACAATGGTGTGTACAACTCCCTTCAGAGGAGAGCACAGACAGGCTCTAACCAGAGTAGAAGGAGAAGTGGAAGGCCCCGCTGCACAACTGAGCAAGAAGACAAGTACATTAGAGTCTCAGGTTTGATAAATCGACGCCTCACAGGTCCTCAACTGGCAGCTTCATTAAATAGTACCTGCAAAACGCCAGTGTCAACAGCTACAGTGAAGAGGCGACTCCGGGATGCTGGCCTTCAGGGCAGAGTGGCAACAGGACAATGACCCAAAGCACCTCCAAATTATGCACAAACTATTTAGAGAAGAAGCAGGCAGCTGGTGTTTTATCGGTAATGGAGTGGCCAGCGCAGTCACCAGATCTCAACCCCATTGAGCTGTTGTGGGAGCAGCTTGACCGTATGGTACGAAAAAAGTGCCCAATCAAACTTGTGGGAGCGGCTTCTGGAAGCATGGGGTGACATTTCTCCAGATTACCTCAGCAAATTAACAGCTAGAATGCCAAAAGTCTGCAATGCTGTAATTGCTGCTAAAGCTGGGCGTACACTGTACGATATTTTAAATCGTGTACTCAGCTCCAGCTCAAACTGTACAACTAAATCGCAGGGTTTAAAAATTCACAGCTCACGATTCATATACTCACACTATACGACCCGACGCTCTCATGCGATCTCACGAGGAGCGATTTGAATTTCAAACATGTTTGATATTCTTGCGACGCTGCGATTTCTGATCGGGAGTTGGTCGTGAGGTGTGAATCGCTCCTCGTTTACCTGTGTAAACTATACGATGCACGACACGCGATTGAGCCGAAACTCGGCCCGATCGAAAAATAGTCGCACGAGTGAAAAATCGGCTGAAAATGGGCCAAAAATTGCACAGTGTACGCCCAGCTTAAGGGAGCATTCTTTGACAAAAGCAAAGTTTAAAGTAGAAAATTATTTCAAATAAAAAAAAAACATTATTTCTACCTTGTCAGTGTCTGGACTATATTTCTATTCATTTTGCAACTCATTTGATAAATAAAAGTATGAGATTTCAGGGAAAACACAAAATTGTCTAGGTGACCCCAAACTTTTGAACGGTAGTGTGTGTGTGTAGTGTGTTTGTGTGTATATATATATAAATTATAATACTGTATTGAGTTTCTAAAATTATTTTTAACTGAACACTTACTAATTCGGGTCTAATTCAAGGGGTGTGAAACACATGGAATCAGATAAAAATGAAGAATATAGTATAAAGTGGTATGGCTGTACATAACTATATCTTTTTCTTAATATATATTCTTAACTATATTTATTTACAGGAAATATGAAATAATGAAACATAACTGAATTTGACTGTAATGTAGGATATTAAAAAGGTTACAGTGTGGATGGTGGGGGGGGGTTGCATGATTTAGTGTGAAAGGCAGTGATTGCAGACGGAGTCTCTGACAACTCTACCATCTCTGTTGTCACCCACATGCATGTAAGGTTACTCGTCTGTGGGCATGTCCAAGATGGTAGGCTGTCGCTCTTCCTGGATGGTTGCAATGTTGTGTAATACCACATATGCCCTCTCAGGGGTAACTGAGCCCCTTCAGGCACTGGACCCTGGCCTTGTGGATTCCTAGGGTCATTTCAATTCTTGCCCTGGTTTTGCTGTGGGCTTGATTGTAGCGAGTCTCTGGTCCAGGTGCAGCATCTGAATAGGGAGTTATGAGGTAGGGCACCCCTCCTTGAACTGCCACCTTACAGTGGTGGAGGGGTTTGTGTGCTTGAATGATCCTGGGGGCTATGTTGCCTGGGGCATTGCGTCCCCTGGTAGGGTCTCCCATGACAAACAGGTCCTAGGTGACAAGCCAGACTAAGAGCAGTTCACAAAGACCCCCTATGAACAACGACATCAATAAAAGACCAGTGACGTCGCCCGGTATGGCGCAGCCGGGGCCCCACCCTGGAGCCAGGCCAGGTTGGGCATTCTCATAGCTCCCCAGCTTAGTCGTTATGTGTTGGAGTTCACCCCGGTGAACGAGAGGGTTGCCTGTCTTCGCCTTCGGGTTGGGAGCAGGGCTCTGGCTGTTGTTTGTGCCTATGGACCAAATAGCAGCACAGAGTATTCAGCCTTCTTGGAGTCCCTGGGAGGGGTACTGAAAAGTGCTCCAATGGGGGACTCCATTGTTCTACTGGGGGACTTCAACGCTCACGTGGGCAATGACAGTGACACCTGGAGGGGCGTGATTGGGAGGAACGGCCTCCCCGATCTGAACCAGAGTGGTGTTTTGTTATTGGACTTCTGTGCTAGTCATGGTTTGTCCATAACGAACACCATGTTCGAACATAGGGATGTCCACAAGTGCACCTGGCACCAGGACACCTTAGGTCGGAGGTTAATAATCGACTTTGTTGTCGTTTCATCTGATCTCCGGCCCTATGTTTTGGACACTCGGGTAAAGAGAGGGGCTGAGCTGTCAACTGATCACTACCTGGTGGTAAGTTGGATCCGCTGGTGGAGGAGGGGGCTGGACAGACCTGGAAGACCCAAACGTATGGTGAGGGTCTGCTGGGAACGTCTGGCTGAGCACTCTGTCAGGGAGGTCTACAACTGCCACCTCCGGGAAAGCCTTTCCCAGCTTTCGAGGGAGTTGGGGGACATGGAGTCTGAGTGGACCGTGTTCTCCGACTCTATCGTTGAAGCTGCTGTACTGAGTTGTGGTCGAAAGATCACTGGTGCCTGTCGCGGCAGCAATCCCCGTACCAGATGGTGGACACCGGAAGTACGGGATGCCGTCAAGCTGAAGAAGGAGTCCTATCGGGCCATGTTGGCCATGGGGACTCCCGAGGCAGCTGATAGGTATCAGCAGGCCAGGCGTGCGGCGGCTCAGGCAGTGATAGAAGCAAAAACTCGGAGCTGGGAAGAGTTTGGTGAGGCCATGGAGGAGGACTATCGGTCGGCCTCAAAGAAATTCTGGCAAACCGTCCGGCACCTCAGAAGGGATAAGCAGTACTCTGTCAACACTGTTTACAGTGCGGGTGGGGAGCTGTTGACCTCGACTGAGGATATTGTTGCACGGTGGAAGGAATACTTTGAGGATCTCCTAAATCCCTCTGTCATGTCTTCCATGGAGGAAGCGGAGACTGACGACTCAGTGGTGGAACCGTCCATTACCCAAGCCGAAGTCACTGAGGTGGTTCGCAAACTCCCCAGTGGCAAGGCAGCGGGAGTGGATGAGATTCGTCCTGAGTATCTTAAGTCTCTGGATGTGGTGGGGTTGTCTTGGCTGACATGCCTCTGCAACATCGCATGGCAATCTGGGACAGTTCCTCTGGAGTGGCAGACTGGGGTGGTGGTTCCGCTTTTTAAAAAAGGGGACCGGAGAGTGTGCCCCAATTATCGGGGTATCACACTTCTTAGCCTTCCTGGTAAGGTCTACTCTAGGGTACTGGAAAGGAGAGTTCGGCTGATAGTCGAACCTTGGATCCAAGAGGAACAATGCGGTTTTCGTCCTGGCCATGGAACACTGGACCAGCTTTATACCCTTCATAGGGTGCTCGAGGGTTCATGGGAGTATGCCAACCAGTCAACATGTGTTTTGTGGATCTGGAGAAGGCATTCGATCATGTTCCTCGTGGTATTCTGTGGGGAGTGCTCCAGGAGTATGGAATCGGGGGTCCTCTACTAAGGGCTGTCCGGTCTCTGTATGATCGGAGCAGGAGTTTGGTTCGCATGGCCGGCAGTAAGTCAGACCTGTTTCCGGTGCATGTTGGACTCCGTCAGGGCTGCCCCTTGTCACCGGTCCTGTTCATAATTTTTATGGACAGGATCTCAAGGCGCAGCCAAGGGCCGGAGGGAGTCCTGTTTGGAGGCCACAGGATCTTATCTCTGCTATTTGCAGATGATGTTGTTCTGTTGGCAGCTTCGGGCCAGTACCTTCAGCATGCATTGGGGCGGTTTGCAGCCGAGTGTGAAGCAGCTGGGATGAGAATCAGCACCTCTAAATCCGTGGCCATGGTTCTCGACCGGAAAAGGGTAGCTTGCTCCCTTCAGGTGGGTGGAGAAGTCCTGCCTCAAGTGGAGGAGTTTAAGTATCTCGGGATCTTGTTCACGAGTGAGGGAAGAATGGAGCGTGAGATCGACAGACGGATTGGTGCAGCTTCCGCAGTAATGCGGTCGCTGTACCGGTCCGTTGTGGTGAAGAAGGGGCTGAGCCAAAAGGCGAAGCTCTCGATTTACCGGTCGATTTACGTTCCTACTCTCACCTATGGTCATGAGCTTTGGGTAATGACAGAAAGAACGAGATTGCGGATACAAGCGGCCTAAATGAGTTTCCTCCGCAGAGTGGCTGGGCGCACCCTTAGAGATAGGGTGAGAAGCGCGGTCACTCGGGAGGAGCTCGGAGTAGAACCGCTGCTCCTCCACATCGAGAGGAGTCAGTTGAGGTGGCTTGGGCACCTGTTTCGAATGCCCCCTGGGTGTCTTCCTAGGGAGGTGTTCCAGGCATGTCCCCCGGGGAGGAGGCCCCGAGGAAGACCCAGGACACGTTGGCGAGACTATGTCTCTCGACTGGCCTGGGAACATCTCGGTGTTCCACCCGAGGAGCTGGCTGAGGTGTCTGGGGAGAGGGAGGTTTGGGTTTCCCTGCTCAGACTGCTACCTCTGCGACCCGGCTCCGGATAAAGCCTGCTTTATACCTCCGGACACGGACGAATTTCGTCCGTCCGTACCAAACGTAGCCTCCGTAGGGGGCCACTATACCTCTTTCCGTTTCCAACATTGTTATGATTTTTTTAATACATCTTCTAGAGGGCAGTATAGTCAAATTTCCGGCACCGGCGCACCAGCAATCTCCTCCTAGCTGTTTTTGCATCGCTGTTTATCGCGATGACCTGGCACCGTAGCAGAATGTAGCCTCTAACCAACTCGCAAAGTTTCTCTTCTAACTCGAGCGTCATTTTTTAAAGTCCAGTACTCTTCTTCATTGATTTTCCCGAATTGGTGTACGTCCGATGCTTCTGACTCTCTACTGCCCCCTGATTTCCGGTTTATATTGCTCCGTTACTACGGATTCGTAAGCGCTCTGGCAACGGACCCACTGACGGATGAAACGACCTCCGGAACCGGACGAAAGGGTCCGTATCCGTAATTACCGTAGGGTGTGAATGGGCCTTAAGCGGTAGATAATGGATGGATGGATGGATGGAGGTAGGGCAGGCAGGGATACTCTCTGTCTCCATTAAGGAGGCTGTCATAGTGTCATATAATCGCACTAGGGTTTGCAATGATTTAACTATTAGACTGCATGTGAACAACTAGCAAAACTACCGCAGGCCTACTCTGTTCAAATTTGTTGTACAGTGTGGAATCATGCGTGGATCCTGGCCATCTGGCTTCAACATTTGTGATGTGGTGGGAAGCATCTCAAATTATCTTGATGGGGAAGAGAACGGTCAGTTACAATAGCTATGTTATTTTTGTTACCATTAAAGATAAGTACATCATTCATTAAGGGTTATAAAGGTTAGGGGTATTCCAGAAAGCTGGTTTAACAATGAGTTGTCTTACCCCGATCTGACATACTCCAAAACGGCTTATCGGAGTTAAAGTAATCAGGGTCGCTCAACTCTGAGTAGGTCACATGTGTCAAAGTCAAGGCCCGCGAATTGATTATCTATGGCCCCCTGGATGATATTTAATTACTATTAGAACCGGCCCGCAGGCCACAGCCGCCCGATGGTGTTTTGCACACACAAACACTACATTCCCCACAATGCAACGGTAGCCCGCGAAGTCAGTGCAACACACACAAGCGGCGAGGTCTGTGCGGCGAAAATGACGTAATCGCAGTGGCTCCGCCCGTGCGCGAGGGCGTCGCACGCTGTCGATTCGCAAGGTTGTGCACCTCTCGAATTTTGTAACTGCGCGCACCAGGTAAACTGAATTAAGGTAAATATTTATACATATAGTCGAAATGATTCGAAATAATTCGCTTTTTTATTCACATTATTTAATGGTTGTTTATTTTCAAAACGCCCAATCTTAACGTCTTCACATTCTCTCATGTTTCGTCCTGGAATTACAAGAGGCTCTTATTTGTTAACGTAATACAAGAGAACTGTTCAGTCAGACAGATATTTGTTGTGAAACGAAGTCATTACAATTTCAAGCATTTTCAAGTACTTTAGCCTAAATTCCAGCACTTTTCAAACCTTTATTACTTTATTCATTTAATGTACAGGACATGTACATTAAATGTTTTCTTTGAAGGAAGTTTGTTTTTATCTGTTTGCTTGTTGAAAAATGTTTTCACTTGAAATTAATGACAGAAAATATTGCTTTATTAATTTAAGCATTAAATAATATACACTGTTAGGTCTTGGTTCAATAGGCTATGTGCAATCAGTTCAATATGTTTTAATAAACATTGAACCAGTCCGGCCCTCGGCTTGTAGCAAATTTGGTTTCTTGGCCCTCGGTGTATTTGACTTTGACATCCCTGGAGTAGGTTGACCCAGACAGATGCGCGTTCACGCGTAACTATAAAAGGCATTCTTAATGGAACGCAGATAAATAAGATTTATCATGGACTTAAATGAGAAAATCAGACGAGCATCGTATTTCACACCACTGTAGCTTGAAGCATTAATGACTGTATGCAGAATATTTAGATATTAGAAATACGTAAATGTAATACTGCGGTAGCTGCTAGAGAAAGGCAGTCAGCATGTAAAAAAATTGTCAACAGAGTTAATGCGTGAGTGAAAATGATATTTTTATATTTAGTAGAAGGGTGCGATTATATTAATATGTCCTCCACATTTATAATACTGTATTGAGTTAAAAAAAATTTTTTAAACCATGTAAACCTGACCGACACTCTACCAGGGTTTCACCAGCACGTGATTATCCCAACGAGGGGGAACAACACTCCAGAGAGAGAGAAGCATACAGATCCGTGCCCCGCCCCCACCTAGGCCTCTCTGACCACATCTCCGTCATGCTTGTCCCTGCTTACCACCCCCCGCTGCGCCGCTCTAGACCCACACAGAAGACCATCGCTGTATGACCCAGCAACGCAGACGCTGTGCTGCAGGACTGCTTCAGCTGCTTAGACTGTCAGGTCTTCAGGGAGGCTTCTGAGAATGAAGGAGAGCTGGATCTGGAGGAGTACTCATCTGCTGTGCTGGGGTACATCAGCAAGTGTGTGGAGGACATTACCACAACCAAGGCTGTGGCCTGCTACCCAAACCAGAAACCCTGGCTGAACTCAGAGGTGTGTTCTCTGCTGAAAGCCAGGGATGCTGCCTTCAGGTCCGTTGACTCTAGTGATGTTACCCTCGAACCTGAAGCCTTAAAGTTTGTGTCACAAAAGCGACAACCACTGCTTCGAACCACTGAATCGATGCTTGATTCGTTCCACAATGATCACGTGACCGCTGACGTCTGAAACTTCGTTTCGGCACACAACCATGTGACTGCTTCAGGGACTGATTCAAAAGAGCAAATCTTCGCGGGTCGCTCCAGGATTGAGAGAGAGCGTAGCAACAGCGATAGATACAGCGAGAGAGAGAGAGAGAAATTAGCGAGTAGAATGGAACTGAAGCGGGTTCGGGAACCGAGGCACAAACTGCTTAATACAGAAAATCCCGAGGAGGGAAACTTTATTTTCCACGCAACTCAAACAATAGCACTGTTTTCTCCCCCTCCCCTGGCATGCGCAGGCGCCGCTCCCCCAGTGTCACTTAAAGGGCTAAAACTCCCTGAGTGGCCAAGTGCCTGTCTGTTAGGGAATTCGCTGCGAGGAGTAGTAGTCGCTACACACGCCCCCCCAGAATTCACAAAAACAGACATATCCATCCGGCGAGGGGGACGAATCAACCGCCCAGACCAGCTCACACCGCCGCCGGCGGGGCAGTTGCACAGGCCGGTTGACCAGCAGGGCGGGCAGGACCAATGACCGGGGGTCGCCCACGGCTCGCTGGACGTGCCGTCACCACAGCACCACAGTCAGAGGTGGGTAGAGTATTCAACAATTTTCCTCATTGACGCTATTTGAATCAATTTGTAGCAGACTTTGGTTCAACTAAATCATCATATATTGATTGCTAGTGTGTACACTCTGAGTGTGAACTGGTTTTTAGTATTGCACTGTGTTACATGTAATAATTACATTATACAAACGTTATGCCTACAAGATATAGCATTACACATAATTATACATACGGCAAACTAATCACATCGTGTTTCCTCAAATTTGATGTTGAGTTCTTGTAGGCTGAAATGTCCACACGTTTGGCAGACACAAATGACAGCGCATTATATAAATGTCCTTTTTACACGTTTGTAATGTAAACATTGGCTGTATGTGAGGCCAGAAATAATCGGTAGGTTTTTCTGTCAACACTTTCTTGCTACCAGTGGAGAAAGTTTGCGTATGTGATCACGTGACTGATCGGCTTCATTTGATTGGTCAGTCTTCTCGTTTTCTCACTGAAAAGACGAATTATTTACAAAACGAAAGTAACGGTAGCGCACGACGCAAATCCGATTGTAACGGAGTAAAAGTCGCATTTTTCTCACCACATATTTACTCAAGTAAAAGTAGAAGTCGTTCATATTAAAACCACTCTTACAAGTACATTTTTGTCCAAAAAGCTACTCGAGTAAATGTAACGGAGTAAATGTAACGCGTTCCTACCCACCTCTGACCACGGTCCACCAAAACGCTCTCGGGGACGCCCCCAATGTCCACCTTGAAGAACTTGTCCCCCGGCTCCAGCACTTGCAAAGGGCCGTTGTAGACCAGGCGGAGGGGACTGCAGTGCGCATCATGCCGTATGAACACAAACTTAGCAGCACGCAAAGAAGGTGGAAAACGGGACCGCTGTAGGCTATGCTGAGAGGTGGGCACGGGGACAAAAGCACCTGGGAACTCACGAAGGGCCTGCCGCTGGTGGCCAGCGGACCACGGAGCAGTAGGACAAGGGAGAAAATCTCCGGGGACCCGCAAGGGCTGGCCATAGACGAGTTCGGCCGACGAAGCCTGGACATCCTCTTTGGGGGACGACCTGAGGCCCAGCATGACCCCGGTGGAGCCTATCCACCCAGTTGCCGTCCCGTAGGCTGGCCCGGAGCGCAGCTTTCATAGAGCGATGGAAACGCTCACAAAGCCCATTGGCCGGGGGATGGTAGGCCATCGTGCGGTGCAAGTGTACTCCGAGGCCCTCAGCCACGCCATTCCAGAGGGCAGAAGTGAACTGAGGCCCACGGTCCGAGGACATATCCGACGGGACGCCAAACCATGCAACACACACGCCAATAAATGCCCGGGCCACTTCTGAGGCCGTAGTGGAGGACAACGGTATGGCATCCGGCCACCTTGTGATCCTGTCGACGACAGTGAGGAGGTGAGAGAAACCATGGGATGGTGGCAGCGGCCAGACTAAATCCACATGCACGTGGTCGAAACGCCGCTCCGGCACAGGAAATGAATCCAGCGGGGCCTTAACGTGTATGTGCACCTTGGTGCACTGACAGGCTACACAAGCTCTAACCCAATCGCGAGCATCCTTCCTGAGGCCATGCCAGACAAACTTGTCCGCCACTTGCTTCTGCGACGCCCTCCTGCCAGGGTGTGAGAGGTCGTGTATGGAATCAAAAACCAGCTTGCGCCAGCGGGCGGGGACAATAGGCCTAGGCCGGCCCATGGACACGTCACAGAGGAGTGTCACACCTGCATCACTGAAGGGTACGTCTGCCAACTGCAGGCCGGTGATTGCCGTCCTGTAGGCCTGGACCTCCGGGTCCGACGCCTGGTCTGCTGCTATACGGGAGTAGTCGATGCCGAGGTGCACGGCGCCGACGACCCCACGAGAGAGGCAGTTGGTCACCGAGTTGTCTTTCCCTGCAACGTGCTGGATGTTCGTGGTGAACTCTGAGATGAAGGCCAGCTGACGCTGCTGACGAGCAGACCACGGTTCAGAAACCTTAGCCATCGCGAATGCCAATGGCTTGTGGTCCACGAACGCAGTAAACGGGCGGCCTTCCAGAAGAAAATGAAAATGCCGCACAGCCAGGTACAGGGCGAGTAGCTCGCGGTCAAACGTGCTGTTCTTGCGCTCGGCGGGGTGGAGCTGGCGACTGAAGAATGCCAAGGGCTGCCAAGCCCCATCGACCCACTGCTCATGCACCGCACCCATGGCGTAATCCGACGCGTCTGTGGTGATGGCGATGGGTGCATCAGGAGAGGAGTGTGCCAACAAAGTGGCATCCGCCAGCGCGCGCTTAGCTTCGTCAAAAGCCAGGAGCCGCTCACTAGTCCAATCCACCATGTGCTTTGCGGCCTTGCCTTGGCCATGTAGAGAGGGTGCATGAGGCCGGCTGCTCGTGGGATGAAACGGTGATAGAAGTTCACCATTCCCAGGAACTCCTGCAGGGCCTTAATTGTAAGCGGACGGGCGAAACGCTGGATAGCTTCCACCTTGGTAGGGAGTGGAACAACACCAGCCCTGGAGATGCAGTGGCGAAGTAAGGCGAAGTCCGAACTGGCACTTCGACGGGTTGATCATCAGGCCGTGCTGGCTGAGATGCTCGAACAGGAGCCTGAGGTGCCGCAGGTGCTCTGACCTTGAGGCGCTGGCCACCAAAATGTCATCCAGGTAGGCAAAAAGGAAAGGCAAATCACGCAGGACACTGTCCATGAGATGCTGGAATGTCTGTGCAGCATTTTTGAGGCCAAAAAGCATGCGGAGGAACTCAAACAGGCTGAAAGGAGTGATCACTGCCGTCTTCGGAACGTCCGCGGGGTGCACGGGGACCTGGTGGTAGCCACGGACTAAGTCCACCTTTGAAAATATTACTTTTCCGGCCAGACAGGTGGAAAAATCTTGCACATGAGGAACAGGATAGCGATCAGGAGTGGTGGCGTCGTTGAGCCGGCGATAGTCACCGCAAGGGCGCCAGCCACGCCTGGTTTCTCGACAATGTGCAGCGGCGAGGCCCAGGGGCTGTCAGACCTATGCACAATACCCAGGCGCTCCATTGTCCCAAACTCAGCTCTCGCTATTGCGAGCTTAGCAGGGTCCAAACGTCTAGCGCGAGCGTGAACAGGTGGGCCCGAGGTCGCGATGTGATGCTCAACCCCATGCCTGCTGCTGTCCGAAGAAAATATGGGTTCCGTCAGACCAGGAAACTCCGCAAGGAGATGTGAGAAATCGTCCGAGACAGAGAATGCACCCGGTTGGAGGAGCTTAAACGACTGAGCGAGCATGGGAGAGAGCTGAAAGTCTCTGGATTCACGAGGCGTCTGTTCCTAATATTAACCAGCAAGCTGTTGGCACACAGGAAATCGGCACCTAAGAGGGGAGTGGAAACCTTCGCCAGCACAAAAGGCCATGTGAACCGCTGCCCACCGAAGTACAGTGGCACTGACCGTTGGCCGTACGTGGGAATAGAGCTCCCGTTGGCGGCCTCAAGGGCGGGGCCAGCATGTCCATCTCGGAGGCGGGCAGAACGCTCAACTGAGCACCTGTGTCGCAGAGGAAAAGACGCCCCGAGATCGCGTCCGTCAGGAAAAGCAGGCTACTGGAACGGCCGACGCCTGTAGCCGCTAGCAGGCGTCGGCCCTCACTTTTCCCGGCTTCCTGAAACCGCATGACCGGCGGCAGCTTCTGGCCTTGGCTCCGAAACGCGCGTGGTAAAAACATAGAGCCGGGGAGGGCGGAGGCCTGGATGCGCAGACGGCAGCACCAGAGGCGAGCGGAGGTGTACAGACATGCGTGGCTGCAAAACACTGCTTGGCCAAGAAAATCTTGTCGGCCTCCCTAGCTAATGCACGATAATCCCTGAGGGTAGAACCCACCAAGGTTGCACGAACGTCGCTGGGTAACTGCTGAAGGAAAATCTCCCTGAACAGAAAACACGGCGGGTGGTCGCCCAGTAGGGACAGCATGTGATCCATCAGCTCTGAAGGTTTGGAATCGCCCAAACCAGACAGCGAAAGAAGCCTGCAGGCACGCTCCGACTCCGACAGCTCGAAAATTTGTAGGAGCAGCGACTTGGCTTCATACTTATCGTCCTCCGGAGGGTCTCGAAGAAAACTCACCACCCTGGAGGCGGTGTCGTTGTTCAGGGCTGCGACGACAATAATACATCGTGTCATCCTCCGTGATTTTCCGGATGACAAACTGAGCCTCGGCTTGAGCAAACCAAACGGCAGCACGCTGCTCCCAAAACTCCGGTAATTTAAGCGCTACTGCGTTCGCCGACATGACGCGAATACTTCGGAATCGTCCGAATAGACGTCGGGGTCACCACTGAAGCGGGTTCGGGAACCGAGGCACAAACTGCTTAATCCAGAAAATCTCGAGGAGGGAAACTTTATTTTCCACACAACTCAAACAATAGCACTGTTTTCTCCCCCTCCCCTGGCACGCGCAGGCGCCGCTCCCCCAGTGTCACTTAAAGGGCTAAAACTCCCTGAGTGGCCAAGTGCCTGTCTGTTAGGGCATTCGCTGCGAGGAGTAGTAGTCGCTACAGAACCATTGCCAAAAAGAGGCCGTTCTGAAGTCTGGAAACACTTCGAACTTTTGCCATCAAATAAGGTTATTAAAAAATTTATAAGAATAAAGACAATTACCTTATTAATAGCAATTAATGACACTTTGTAAGTCTGTTAGATAATAGGCTGTGCACCAATTATGAATTATATTTTAAATGTATAAAATCCATCAAATTTCTGTGTGTAGTGTTTCATATCATCAAATCACTAAAACATTTTTAATTGTTTTGGATACTAACAGTGATGTCAACGCGTTACTGTAATCTTACCACTTTTTTTGGTAACGAGTTATATTATCAGATTAAAGTTACTTATCCAAGTAACTGTGCGTTACTATTTTTATTTTTTTAAATAAATATTTTTGCTTTCTTCTTGGCTCAGTTCTACTTGTGCGTCTGACCATAGCGCTTGACTCCGCATGCTAGAGGTGGGCGGATCGATCCAAATATCGATAATATCGATACCAACACTGGCACCCCGGGACGGGTAGTGCCCTTGGTGGGGGAGTCTGTCACGTTGCGGTCCCTGACCCCTCCCTTTTTGGCGTGTGTTTATGTTGTCTGAGTCTACTCGTCTGTGGATCTCCGTGGGTGCGGTTATGTCCTGTGTTCATCTGTCTCACCTGTGGCTCGTCTCGTCATCACGTGGGGTTTATGTGGTTTGTCTATTTAATGTGCGTTCGCGCAGTGTCTTGTGCTCGTCGTTGTTTGAGTCGTACATGTTTCTGTGTTCCTACATGTTTTACATGCGCCATCTGCGTAATATATGTGTGTGAATAAACATAATGTTTGTCAACGCCAAGGATTTCTGTCTCGTCCTTCGCCGCGCTCCGGGCGTGACAAAAATCAATTGCAATGAAAGGAAGAAAATTCCAATTTTTAAACAGAAAGAATAAACAGAAAGAAAGAAATAGAAAAGATATCTAGTGAGGGGATCATTTTAATTCATTTTTGTATTTTTTGTGTATTCTACTTGTTTGGGCAACATGGTGGCTTGGTGGTTAGCACTGGGGTCTTGGGTTCAAGTCCCTATAGTGGAATTTCAATTTTCTCCCTGTGTCTGCATGGGTTTCCTCAGGTGTCTCTGGTTTCCTCCCACAGTCCAAAAACATGGAAGTTAGGTAAATTGGCATTCCCTGACTAAATCTCCCTGAGTGTGTAACTGTGTGTCTCTGTTCAATAGAAAAGCAGGTGTCTGTGCATGAATGTGTGTGTGCTTGTATGCCCAGTGGTGTATGGTGCTCTGTCACTAGGGTCTGTCCTGCCTACACTTCCTGCACTCCATTCAGTCCTCAAGGGGGCTGTGGCGTCTGGTAGAGAGTACACTGTGTGCAATTGGCTGCCGCTTTCAGCCGGTGTGTGATTGGTTGTGTAAGACTTGTACTTGTGTTAAAATTGTAAAGCGACCTTGGCTATCTTGAAAGGCGCTATATAAATTAAACATTCATTCATTCAAAAAAGATTTATTTTCCTAATGTTAAGGCAAACTTTGTTTTGTTACTGTTCCATTGTTTCTAAACAAAAATATTGATTGTGATAATAAAGTACTTTGTTGTCACATACAATGTTTGGTGAAATTGTATCCTAGATCTTTTGGATCCTTTGGATCTATGATCTATTAAAAAGTATCGGTATTGACATCGGCGATACTAGCCCTGTATTTACTTGGTATCGGATTGATACCACAATTCCCAGTATCGCCCACCTCTAGTCACAGACACTCAGATTCATCCTATCACTATCAGTGATCATGCACCGGTCTCTCTCTCTCTGACACAGAAAAAACCACACCAGCAACTAGGAACAGGAGATTAAATACATCATTACTTAAAGAACAAGATTTCATAAATTACTTCAAAAAGGAATGGACAACATATTTAGAAAATAACGATTTGCCAGGAACCTCACCCTGTGTTCTTTGGGAAGCAGGGAAGACAGTAATGCGGGGGAAAATAATATCCTACTGCAAACATGAGAAAAATAAAGAAAAAACATTGGTATTAGAATTGGAAGAAGAAATATCTTTAGAAGCTGCCCATGCTGCTTCACACAAGAACACACACTGAACAAGCTGAGAAAACTCAAACTGGAATTAAATGAAATAATAGATAAAAAGACTATTTTTACAGCAAAGGCTACATTGGCAGAACTTTGAACATAGCAATAAATCTGGAAAATTCCTTGCTAATCAGTTAAAGCTTAATAAGGAAAAAACAACTATCTCTTCTATTAACTTACTTTTTTTTTACTTACAATAACCCATTAATTTAAAAAAATGTTAATGTTATGTGTAGAAGAAAAAAATACTAAGAAATTAGTCTAATAGAGGCTTAATGAACACTCTCCCAATGTGGAAAAAATTCCTGTGTTTTTTTTAATCCTGTTTACAAGCATATTTCTTCCAAGTTTTCTGAAGATAGGGAAATATAATTAGAAAAATTTGAATCACCGGTGGTAATCAATCATAACATGGTATAATAGCCAGGTTCTTAGGAATATTTTTATCCTTACCTAGGAGAAGCATTCGTATAACTTATTTTTCATGAATATGAATTCGTCTCAAGATAATGAGCCATAGAATTGAAGGCATTTAATCGGGGCTCTCAAGTTTTGGATTCATGTAAGAGTGTGAGAGTTGTTGACGGGGGGTGGCGAACGTTAATTGTTGAGCGGGGGGGGGACGTGAGTTGTTGAGCGGGGGGTGGCGAACGTAAGTTGTTGAGCGGGCTGGGGGTTTGTATATCGCGATCGATAAATAAACTAGATTTTTTTTCTCGCCGTGTGAAATCGGAAGTGTGGCGTGTGAGCGTGTGAAGACGGTCAAATGCGTGTGTCACACGCTCAATGCGTGAGACTTGAGAGCCCTGCATTTAATACTGAATATTCAATATTTAATTCCATAGCTTATATAAAGGATTTCCTGGAAGGTTTAATCAATATAAACCTTCCAGGAAATTCTTTATATAAGCAATGGAATTAAATTATTTACTTATTCATGTGACGCTGGGACAGAAGCAGCAGGAGGCAGAGGCTGAGGATGGTTTTATTTTCCATAACGGCGTATAAGAAATACTTAGGCCACAAGGCAGAACTAACACGAACAGAAATGCCAACGAAGAGACCTTTAACGAACAAAGAATAATAAACGGAGCTTTAACTAGCTTGTTCACAGAGCAGATCTCTCCCACGGTGCGAGGCGAGGTAGCGGGTTGAATGCGCAGCACTGGACAGCGCGACCTGTGGGAATAAATACACCACCCCCTGATTATGTGAAAGGTGTCAGTACTCCGGTGATTGGGATGGTAGGAGTGTCCGAGACTGAGAGGGTGTTCTCCGTGTGGTTGTGGGCGTGCGTGTGACAGAGGCGGTGTGTGTACACGCCCTCTGGTGGCGTCCAGGCTGACCTACCGTGACAATTCATAGTAATCCAGATCTAAAGTAAAGCTATGTTTATGTGTATACACCTGAGAGAATATTTGTATTATTTTAAAGGATAGATTTTAAAATGATTATTTCATTCCTATTTTAAGTAAAAAAACTATGTTTGAAAAGAGATCCATGTATCATACATTTTTCAGAATGTTGTATATTGTCCAAGTGGAATTTTTATCAATGACATCACATCAGTGGTTTCTGAGATATAACCAAATAAGACTAACATTCCTCACTCTGAACAGACAATAGGTTTTGGAGGCATGAATAGAATGAATGAATGAATGAATAGGTACTTTATTAATCCAGAAGGAAGTTCTCAGTATCATTCAGCAGCAATAACATTACACACAATAGAAATATTGCACATTTAGCATAAAGTATAAACACCTTGTATTCTGATTAAATCATACATTCCTCAGGAACAGACATAATCAATGTTGCTTAGTCAGTCAATTGCTCATTAAAAAGAACAGACATTCAAGACATCACTCATAAATGCTAGCATTGCTATTTGAATGAAAGGCATTCATTATCACACAAATGAATGAATGGGCTCTGTTATCATAACTGAGGAATTATGCAATAAATATAAATTTACGCACCATTGAAAATAGGCTTTAGAAACAGATGCAGCTTTTCTGTGTATATTGTCTTTATCTGGTGAAAAAAGTCGGTTCTTTAGATTCTTTATGGACTTTCTTCTTCATATCATCCATTATCTTCTTTCCAGTGTCACACACCATCTTCTGTACTACATACCTCTGTCCGAGCTCTGCGTCTTTGGGACATATCCTGCAGCTTCATAACCTCCAGCCCTTTACACAGGGCGACTGGCGCTGATATGGCTTCTCTCTGAGTGTCCTGCAGTGTGCCTTTTTAGAATGCGTGTGCTTAAAAGCCAAGCTTCACGTTCTGCATTGGTGTCGTGAGTTTACTTTACTCATCTAAGGTCTGAAGAACTCACCACAGTAATGCATAGTCAGCAATGCAGTTTTCCAGTGTTGAAATTTGTTAGTCATGTTAACATTTTGGCCTACATCAACAGCTTGTTTTAATAACAGATATTCACAGACAAAAGTCAGCTCCAAGTGTAGTTATAAATCTGACCAAGGGGAGGAGCACTTGGACAACAACAGAAAATAGGAGCTGCAAGGACCTCTGCACCTTCACAAAGATCATCTTCCATACAGTTATGCTAAAGATTGTATAAATTGTATTAACATATTATGTTTATGTTCAAAAGTGATTTAGTCAAGTTATTTTGACATGGATTCGTTCTGATATGGATTTCAAATAACTAAAATTAGTTTTTTTCTGCTGGTGCCCCATGTTTCTTTTACTTGTTTATGAATGACCACTCAGCTTGTTATAGTATGCTAATATTCATTGACATAATAACATTGGTCAATTATTTTGATATTGAAGCCAAATATAGACAATATATGTGACAAATATTTTATAAAACTTCATTTTTTTATGAAATGAAATTTTAGTTTGGGAAGCAATACATTTTTTTGCCTAGTGTAATGCATATACCTCACTGTGCATTCCCCCCAAAATTATTTTTATCACCTTCTTCACAAACTGTCCATAAAAGTTCAAGGATCAGAACTGCGGTGAAGCTATTTTCACTGGCTTTTCCATGAAAAATGTGACAGATCCTAAATATTTTATGGTGTGAAAACATGTACTTGGATTTTAAGAGGCAATGGAAAAACACCAAGAAAAAGTCACATAAGAGCAAGTGGATCTCGGGGATGAACTCTGAAACACACAGTGACAGACGCAAGAACAGCTGCCCGGCGTCATCTCTGTGTGTGTCTTCTGTTCTTACATCAATCCCACTTCAGGCCACATCCAAACACCCTGAGGTCACTGTGTGTTCCTCTGTTGTGACAGATGCTTCTGGAAATTCTTGAGGAAGTGTCCAAAACAATCAAAAGAGGTTTAAAAATATTACAAATTCTAGGCTATTATCCAAGGGTAGGAAATTTGTGATGGAGTTAAAAAAGAAAATGATCATTGGGGTTCAACGCCCACACTACCAGGTCATGAATCCAACCTCTGCTGTCATCTGGATCCTTCAGGACTCCATGCTCAATGAGTGGGCTACAAACTTTCCAGGAAAGGTTAATGAGCTCAGTGTTTGGTAGCTCAAGACTTCCGGGAGCCAGAGGACAATTATTTACCAGCAAGAATACAGACTCGCATTCCTGGTACAAAAGGTCACTAAGAGATTGGTGTCTCACAAGATGAGGACAAATCTTTACAGGGAGACAAAAAACATGCATTGGACGGGCAGGCGGACATCCAAAGACACTCGTCATGGGACAGGCATACGGACATCCAAAGACACTCATCATGGGACAGGCATACGGACATCCAAAGACACTCATCATGGGACAGGCATACGGACATCCAAAGACACTCGTCAGTGGCCACAGACAGGTTTATTCTGCCAACCTTACAGAAGGAATACTCCTACATAAGGAAGGGGAACATACACATAAGGAATAGTCCAGTATGTACAATATGTACACTTTTAGCATATTATGTTTCATGATACACATCTGTGATGGACGTTTTTCAGACTGACACACTTGCTTAATGATGTTACTGTTGCTCAAAATGAATAATTTTGCATAATTTTTCTAGAGGTTAGTACTGGATATGTGCCAATCCATTCTCCATGAAGGTTGGTCCATCAGCTTTTTATTTAGGATCATATCCAGTTATCTAGAAGTCCTCTTCATAATTATGTCATCTTGGAATTAAAAAATAAACAATATATATACATGTACTATATGAAGATTATAAAACAGACAATCTTAAAAATATATCTTATGGCAATCAAACAGCACCCCGTCAGGGTTTATCAAGATGAGGAGATTGTTGTCTTTGAAACCACAGATATAATTGGTTTAAAATGTACATCAAATAACAGCCATATAAAAGATGTGGTCTATCTTCCTCTCCCTTCCATTGGTGCTTTCTTCATCCTGTCAGTAGACAGGTTCTGCAGCAGAACTGGCGGAAGAGTTTTTTCTCACACAGCCGGTTGGACTTCACCATCTCACAAAACACCTCATCCGCTGAGAGAGAGAGAGAGAGATAACAGAGAGAGAGAGTGTGTGTGAGAATTAGACCTGTTCATATCATCCACATTTAGGAAGTGTAGCATGACATGACTTCCTACTGGTATAGTAGTCTACTTCCTTTCCATCTCCACATGTCCCATTTTACTCACTGAACCAGTAAACCTGCAGCATTGCGATTCTTGCCTGGCCATTAACCTGGGTCAGCGTAATGTCCTCCCTTCTTCTACACAGAGCATCCGTTAACCCGCAGTTCCACTACACTCTAATATACCCCCTGACCTTTTGTCCTGGTTAAGGCCATCTACCCACCACAGAGGTACCAGCTGTCCTGGAGCAATGGTCATCTTCCCACTGTAGGGTCCCACCTTCGACAATGAAGGTGGGACCCTACAGTGGGAAGATGACCATCTTCCCTTGGCACTTGGCTGCTTAGTCACTCAGCTTGCTGCTGGTGTTGTAGAGGCCTGGATAAAAGAGGGCTCCTGAGGTCACAGGGGGTCGATGTTCACTCTCTCTCACACTTGCCATGTTGCCTCTGTCCAGCCCAGTGTCCAGCTCTTTCTCTTCTCACCCTTCTTCCCTTCTCTTCGTCTTTCTCCTACACCACCATTCTGGAACGTCCCTTTATCTCCCCAATTAATTCTGTTTCGCTGCCTCTTCAGGTTTCTTTCTGTCCATATTTCTCAGCTGCCGTATTTTTCTTTGTCTCCCTCTCTTCTTTTTTCTGCTTCCTTCTCTCTCTCTCTCTCTCTCTCTCTCTCTAATGAGCAGTCCTATGTGCCAAAATTGTGGTGGGTCCCAGCTGAGACTAGTGCAACACAACTTCACTAGCGAGGAACTAAAACCTGAGGGGCCTCTAAAAGCTCTCTGGCAAAGGAGTCTCAAGCCAAGCTGTAAAAGTGAAGTGTGGAAGCGCGGCATGACACCGCAACTCCCCTGTGCCAAACTCTCAGGGGGCTCCGAGCTCAGCTCTGCGCGCTCAGAAGGCCCCTCCCTCCACCTGCCTCACAGAATCCATAAATAACATCTCCCCAATGTGACTACAGAAGCAAAGCCTTATGAAAGACCTAGGCTCCCAACCAGATCTCTGAACTGGACAACAGACACACACCGTCACTTCAGTGAGTGTGACAACTTCAGATCATGATGAACATAGGTGAAGCATCAAAAATGGCTTTTTGAGTTATGGCGGTGAAAATGCCCAGACACATATGTGGTCATTTGCTCGCAGAATAATGGATGCTTGTAACACATCAAAAAAAGCAGTGATACCCAGCACACTGCTTAGACATGACGGGCCATGAGCCTGCTCTCCAGCAACCCCACACCACGTAACCCCGCAACCCCACACCACGCACCCCCACAACCCAACACCACGCACCCCTGCAAACCCACACCATACAACCCCACACCCGAACGAAGCGGGTGACCGCATCAAACCTGGTGCATCCAAGAGGGCCAGACACACCTACCGTTGTTGCAGGTGGCACTGATGATGCAGGTGCTGTCCACCAGGTTGTAGCCGTCCCTGCACTTTGTGCAGCTTGTCCCCGGCCCCAGGCAGCTACTGCAGTTCTCCTCGCATCTGGAAATGGCAGTGCACCAAAACACACACACACACACACACACACACACACAGATGAGCCTGCCCCACCCGCTTTTCTCACCCCCACTACATCTTCCAAGAAGTGGAGGATTTTGAAATGAAAATGACAGACTATAAGTCTATGTTTTTGTATGAATGGAGAAAACAAGGCAGCAAAACGGGCATCATCAAATGAATATGTATGAGGCCAGCGGGCTGTCCAATCCTGGAGCTCAACCAGCTCCCATGAAAGTCACTCATCACTCACAGCATATACTAACAGAATGTTATCTTATTACACACACACACACACACACACACACACACACAAGCACATGCATACAAACATCCAAAAAAAAAGCCAGTAAGAGGATAATCATTACTGCAAACTGAGAACGAGTTTAAAGTAGATATGGAACTGAAGGTGTAGAGTTGAAGTTAGAAAGTTGTAGCCCTCTTTTAAAGGAACATTATAGGAACATTACCATTTCTAAAAATGTATTAATGTTACTAGGGATGACTTAGCACTTTGTAAATATGTACATGTTAAAGGGTGCATATTAGCTGTCTTACACTGCTTGTTCCCGAGGACTCTTGGCTGCCGCTCTGGACACGTGTGCACCACAGCCCCCTAGTAATCACTAGTGTGTGTGTGTGTGTTCTAACTGCACAGATGGGTAAAAGGCGGAGGACAAATTTCGATGGCGGTGAAAAAATCACATTTGACAAATATGGCACATTTACATTTACATTACATTACGATTAAATGAACTATACTACGGTTTATTGTTAAATGTGACTGCACAGAATATTAGGTCATTATGAGTTTTGATTAAATCCACAAGATAATTTTGGGCTGATTTGTGTGACTGTGGTTTCAGGACAGAGGTGAGTCTATCAGAACACACAAAAGCATTCAGTGAAACAGCAAGCAAGACAGCACACTGAATTAACAGCAGGCAAAACAGAAACAGTACACTGGAATAACATCAGGCAAGACAGAGAAACAGCACACTGGATTAACAGCAGGCAAAACAGAAACAGCACACTGGATTAACAGCAGGAAGCGCATGGAACTTTAGACTGCCCCTGATGCACCATGTAAATGTGCGACCTTTCAACTCATCCAAGGTCAGTTGTGAGGTTTTCAATGAAGACAACAAAAACCTTTTGGAAAAATCAGGATCAGCAAGCTTTTCAGCATCTCACAGGTCCTCAAAGAGAAAGAGGCGATAACTATGCAGCCATTTCCTTAGGAGTCTCACCACCTTTCCAGGGGGCTGAGCTCCTGAGAGGCTGGATCCGCAATAGGAAATAAACAGATTTGGCAGCAGGAAATAAAGCCTCTTTCAGACAAGTTTGGCATTTCCATCAGCGAACGCTCTTCGCTTGTGACCCTGGGGAACGGGTGCGCCTTCCACGCTGCGTTTGTCACTTCCACAACAGAACATGGTTTTAACTAACGCCCTGCTCTCTTCCCCAGGGTCAAACTTTACTTCCATTTTACGGCTGTCTGCTCTCGTCACCTCGACATCCCACTGCACCCTACACGCACATTAAAATAAATAAATGAGTGTTATACACACACACACACCCGACCCACTCGCCCAGCCAGCAAACATTCTCAGTTCTTCAATGAAGAACCTGTTGGCCATCTATGACCTTCTTTACAGGCATCTATTTGTTTTGGACAGCTTTCATAAAGCACAAGTCCCGAGATTTATAAGGGAAGGTACAAGATCGGCCCATAGTGACCCATTACGGAGGTCCAAACCAGGGGGAAAGCACCGTAAATTCAAGCCCTGCTGCAGGAAGTGGGGGGAAAGGGGTGGGCTTTACTGCCAGTTTTACCCCTGCTGTTTGCTCAGATTTCTCAGCAATGGAGAACATGAAAGGGAGAGCAACAATAAACAAAAGGTGGAGTGCATAATGATGTGACTGATAAGCTATAGGCTACTGTCAGCAAAAAGATGAGGTGAACTGTGGACAATAATGGTGATAGTTTCTTCCCCTTCTGTCTGTTTCTCAATTTTTTAACTGTGGGATTTTACTGACCAATGTGTTTGTACCATATCTGTAATTAGGCACAGATGTTTACTGAGAAACAGACAGACCGATAGGTAGAAACTCTTTGTTGCTGACTTTACTACAAATGACAGACCATGTTATAGATAAAATAATTATTAATTCATATAAACTGCTTAATCCAATTCCCCAATTTTCCCCCAAAGTTTCAAACTGGCAGAACAAAGCTATGTTTTGCTTTAAGACGTCTTTACGCACTTGTGACACATCCTTTGTAGGAACTCTGTTTCCTCGCCCTCATAGTATCCAGGATGACATTTGCGGACGCACCGCCACTCCTGGAGCAGGAAGTCCTGGGCACAGCGGATGCACTCCTCCATGCCTGGCCCTATGAGGATGCAAGTGTAGTTGAGTGTAGGTACAGTTGAGGGTATAGATGAAGCTGTCATTTTGTTCTTTAGAGACATAGTGAAACCTCTGGACACTGAACACCTTTCTACACACTGACACACATCCACCCACACATACAACACACAACGACCAATAAACAGCCTAACAGAAGGCTCCCTTTGTACTCCTAGGCAGTGGAATGAGCTCAGAGTAAATAAGCCATACACTAACAAAATGTTATCTCATTACGCACGGACGCACACACACACATGCACGCCCACGCGCGCGCACACACACACACACACACACACGCACACACACAGAGAGAGAGAGAGATCTGCTTAATTTTAACATCACAATCAGTGCTCAATAACATCCTTCATGTGGAATATATGGGCTCAAGGAGCAAATGTGTGTCGTCGTACCCCCACCAACCAGTGAGTGATTCCTGCTAATTATCTCCTAGAGCTGGCTGGCCCTGGGGAGGGGGAGCTCAGGTAGGCGACTCGTATCACAGTGGACCATAATCAAAGACCCGTGTTTGGGATCGCTCCCTGGCCCCTCGTGACACCTTCAGCGTCGTTGCCAGAGAGTGAGGTGGAGCAATTTGTCACCCGAACGTGAAACACTAATTTCAGCAGCTTCACAGCCTGAACGGAAATGAGAGAAATGCTTTTTTTTTTCCTTTCTATCAACTTCAAAGTAGCAAAAGTATCCAGTCTCTTTTATAACCAGCCTAATTCACTACTCTTCTATCGAATAATCTCCTGCCATATTTTTATATTGTTATTGACAACACAGTTCTTATGCAGATATGTCATTTAGCCAACAGTAACTGAAAAAACTGTTGCCATGGCAACAGAGGCAACGCCGAACATCCTATGCTAACAAGCTCCTCAACAAGCTAGCTAACTCCAGGGCCTGTCTTTATTTAAAGCAGTGACTGTCTGACATTTTGTGTCACCGTTTTGTGCCACTCTAGATATGGAAAAAGCTTTGGGCATCAGCAGGCTCACAGCAGACCAGCGTAACACCAGCGCCCATGCTTAGCTAGGCTAGCTGCCTTTCCTAACTCACGACACGTTGCTTCAGCGACCTGTCAGTCAGAGCTCGATTCTGCAGCCAGAGGCTGTATTTTGTGCAGCTTTGGAAGAGAGGTGTATGCCCCTGGAGTCTATTGCATGGTAGTGGGACTGTTCCGTTCACAGATCAGAGAGAGCAGAGTGACACCTGTGCAGGTGGAGCAGGAAACGTGGCAGGGGCTACACTTCATTTCCTCCAGGTTAAAGAAGGTCCCGTTGACGCACTCGGGAACACAGGTCATCCCGGCTAAACTAATAGGAGGAGAGAGAGAGGGAGACAGAGTGAGAGAGAGGGAGACAGAGTGAGAGAGAGGGAGACAGAGAGAGAGAGAGGGAGACAGAGTGAGAGAGAGGCAGAGACAGAGAGAAAGGGGAACAAGAAGGGAACAGCAAGTTATTGTCTGACTGATGTCACTGTGCAAGGACGCCAGGAATCTGAATGAGCACCGCCTGCCGCACTCTGGGAGCTTTTAGCTTTAGCTGAAAGAAGAACATCGCTGCCACGATAACCCAGGCCCTTGGGGGTCAGCAGTTTGAAAACGAGAAGGCAAACATAATCTGAGCTGCATGAACTTTCATGTCCCTTTCATTCCCACCATCACAGCATGAAGACACCAGGCCTTGACGTTTCCACAAACTACCTCAGTGCTGCAAATGAGAACTTCTGAACCAAATGGAGAGCTCTCGGTTTCTGGAGCGCAAGTCAGGATGGTATGTGGACATTTGGGCTGCAGCGGAGGGGAAGACAGGGGCGCTTTTTCCTTTTGTCTTTTCGAAGCTGAAGTTTGAGACTGAAGCCACTGGACATGATAAACAGCAAAAGAGGAAATGCAGATAAGGATGACCAGATGTGTGCTGGACACGATCAGCCCGTGCTGGAAGGCTGTGGTCATTCAGAACACAGTGCATCTAAGCAGTGTACACACACACACACACCTTTCACAGAAAACTGCAGAGAAATCAGCTTTACTTTGTATTACACAATCTTCACTGAAGCAGCAATTTTCCATTGGCCATAAAACCCTAATCTTGAACTTTTCCAGAATATTTCACCCAATAACCATATTGTACACAACAAATGTTGTACTGAATGTCATTTGGGACCTACTGGTGAGACCAAATTTACATACTGTTGACAACAATCAGCATTATTTTAGCATTACAAATGTTAGGCTGTTCAGCAAAGTTCACTTTCAAAAGGACTTTGGCCTATTATGCTAAGCAGTCATGTAAAGTTGCTAAGTTGAACGGTGAACTTTACTAAAAACCATATGCACAATTTTTAAATTGCTTATATGTTTATTGTTTTTTTTCCCTGTGTAATATTTATATGTTTTTAATGTATAGTTTGTTATGCATGTTAGCTGATCTGACTGTTAGCTTGTCTGCCGTTACCTGAATCCTTCCGTGCAGGCTGTGCATCGCTCCGCATCGTCCAGGCAGTTCATGCACTTCTCGTGGCACTGTAAACAACGTTTCTGAGCTGGAGAGAGCAAGGGAAGCAGTGGGGGAGATATACAAAAACAGACAACAGACAGACAGAGAGAGAGTGAGACAACAGAGAAAGAGAGTGAGACAGTGAGATGTCCGACAGGTTTTCATATCATCTCCTGCCTCACACTGTAGACACCGAGGCACTCAGGTATTTGGAAGGAATAGCATAGTTCATCAGAAGTGAAAATTGCATCCATCGGAAAGAAAACCATCTGCTGGATTGTGTTTGTGCGTGTGAAATGTGTGTGTGCTTAATATCTGAGTCCAACATGTGCAAGCTACAATGAAGCACATCAAGCTTTTCTTCGCTTCAGTGTCCCACAGGTAAAAGATGAACTGATTTCTACACAAACTGATTTGTGGTGACAGATTTGAACATCTGCCAAAAAAAGGGGTTTAAAAAAAGCTGGAATCCATGGCATACATACCTATGTGCAATCAAACATGCTCCAGATGTGTTTGCGCATGTGTGTCTGCAGGTTGCACTCAATCCCCAGAGACAGTTCAGTGTGATACAGATGGTGTGAAATCGAGACAGCAGAGTTTGATGGCTCAAGAGTCAGTTAATAAATATATTTACCACAAACATCTTGAGGTTGAAATCTGCCTGCCAGTATTACAAAAGCTTTAGGGAGCTGTCTCTGCAGAGACATATGAAGGCTGAGAGAGATCTGGAGTTCACCTCACTGAATTATAACCATAAGCTACATATCTTTCTGTTATCATTCTTCTCTTCAAAACAACAATATTATTTAGACAAGCCAAGACTTCTTCATCCCTTAGAATGAAGCATTTCTAAGATACCTGCATTTGCTATTCTGGTATTATTGTTCAAGATACAGTAAAAATTCCTCTGGCAAGAGGCAAGAGTTTACAAAGGTTGTTTGTGTTTAGACTCGGAGTACAAACCCAGTGAAAGAGAGACTAGACCCTGGCTGGAATGGGTGTCTGAACGTCTCAGTAGGGGCCTTGGCTGTTCCTCTGTCCTTTCGTCATACTCACCATGGTCTGAGAAGAATCCAGATGGGCAGTCCTCTACACAGGAGTTCTCTGTGGCATAAAAGAGCAGGCCGCTCCGACAGGAACGGCAGTTGTGCGGGCCTCGGCCCACACACGTCTCGCAGCCTCTGTGACAGCGCCGGCATCTGCGTGCTTCTGCATCCTCAAAGTAACCCAGCGGACAGTGGCTAACGCAGGTCCTGTGGGGGAGGAGGGGAGAGAGGGAAAGGAGGGAGGAGATGAGGAGAAGAAATCAGACAACGGGCATGGAAGAGAACGGGCAAAGACTGGCAGAGTCGAGGACAAGGTTATTGCAGTAATTTAGCAGAGCTTTCTGATCCCTCGGACTGATCATTACCGCCAATCAGTCAGACATACTCTCAACTCAGAACAGAACATAGCACCTACAGTTCTGCTGTTAGCTTTCATATTCAGTTACACAGACAAGCATAACTTTAACTAGCACTTCTCATACCACCAGATAAAAGGACAATTAAATCAGTGGCGGTTCTAGGTGTGGGGCCACAGGGGCATTGGCCCCAGCTGAAATCTGATTGGCCCCCTGAAGTGCCCCTGTCCTGTCACTCATCTGTCCTTTGCCGAGAAGCCTCTCGCTGCAGCCTGCAGGAAGGCGGAGTTGGACATCCAACCCCGCCCACATCCAACTCCACCCTCCACCCTCTCAGTAAACAGAATTTCCAGAACTATTTACGTGTGTTTTATAAGTGTTTTAAGTGCATTTTAAGTGCATTTTCAAGTACTTTAGCCTAAATTCCAGAACTTTTCAAATCTGAAACACAATACAACATTAAAATTGGTCAGGTAAATGTTCCTTCCCCTGTGTTTGAGGGGTGTTTCTTTATACTACCACATATCGTTTCAGGAGGACACTGCAAAGAATGTGACGTGCGCGAGGTGTGCGGAGTCGCGCGCTACGGTCACTCACGAAAGTATAACTAGCTTTATAGGGGAGACACGGAAAGGCATCGCTAAAAAGGAGAGCTCTTATGTGATTTAGGAATGTGGATCTTGCGTTTAAAAATGTCTTTTATATAATTATTTGTTCAATTAATTGGTTCAACGCAAACAGATTTCTTCATAACTTATAATTAGTAGGCTTGAAAGTTACCGGATCGAGGCAGACAGTTCCCGGAACGCACCCTTCAAAATGAAAGAGTTCCTGTTCCGGCAGGATCCGGCTCAAATTAAGCCCTGATTACACCCCTTCTCCATTACCAACATTACCAACATACCCCTTCTCTATCACCAACAT
Organism: Brachyhypopomus gauderio; assembly: GCF_052324685.1. Taxonomy (NCBI): domain Eukaryota; kingdom Metazoa; phylum Chordata; class Actinopteri; order Gymnotiformes; family Hypopomidae; genus Brachyhypopomus; species Brachyhypopomus gauderio. The sequence continues at coordinate 8,876,240 of NC_135222.1, read as the reverse complement.
TATCAGTAAACAGTAAACATTACCATTTTAATTGTGTACTTATAGTAGCAGAGTTGCCAACTCTCACGCATTGAGCGTGAGACACACGCATTTGACCGTCTTCACACGCTCTCACGCCACACATCCGATTTCTCATGCCGAAAAAAATCTAGTTTATTTACCTCTGATCTACATCTATGATTCAATGAGTTACTAGTTCGCTCTGGCGCCAACCACCGGCGATCGATCTATCGCGATATAACACTTAATTTTTGTCCATTTTACATCCCCTCGTCAACATTTTACGTTCGCCACCCAATAAATAAAAATAATGAATAACATACGTGGAACGATACACAAAGTAAACGAGGTATGTGTAAATTAAGCGCAACGACGTGCCTCTTGAACACTTGTGAGTTATTATGCATATTTTCAAGTACCACACAGTTAGGCTGTGTTCGAAATAGTCTACTACATACTACTGGCATACTGATCGAGCTCCAAATCAGTATGCCGTATGCAGTATGTGACCAAAATGAAAATTTCCAGTACGCGAAACATACCCGGATGACCTACTACTTCCGCAAAATATTCCAGTATGCGAACAGAGCTATCTTCGTGGTGTACTGCATCCCATCATGCAACGCTACGTTCACGTGACCCCGTAGTGTGCTTTGCTTTTGTCGCATACTGGAAACTGTACTGCATACTACTACGAGGACCAGTATGCAGTATCCAGTATATACTGAGTCCAGTATGCAGTATCCAGTATGTAGTAGTCTATTTCGAACACAGCCTTATTCTTGAACAAAGAAGTAGTGGGTTGGCGCACGACAGCGCATTAGAGGGTGGAGTTGGATGTGGGTGGGGTTGGATGTCCAACTCCGCCTTCCTGCAGGCTGCAGCGAGACATACTTGGGGCCTTTGCCCGAGAGCGATGATCATCAGATTATAGGTGGATGCAATTCCATACCCAAACACTAGTGGCGCCAAATCGGAATGTCCAGCGTGAATAAATCTTACAGAAGAAGATTTGCACGATCCCGCAAAGTTTTTCTATCCACAACCGATGGCACTTTTGAGGAGTTGGTTGGTAAGTTATAAATCCCTGTTTACTCACAGCTGTCACGTAGCTTAAGTCTGATTAACATTAAATTAAGATGCAAAGCTAACATTAGTTAACAGTAGTGTTAACTGAGGCCCTACTTGTGTTTAGACATGAACGTTAGCATTTCGCTAATAAATGTAATGCGAATTCATGTTCTTCTTTGTAACTTGTTAACATTAAATATAATGTTTGGCAATGATACAGAATATAAAAAGAAAGGGTCAGTGTCAGGCAGGAATTCAGCAAGTTTTTGGCCAAAGAGAGAGGGCAGAGAGAGGGCAGCAGAAGACTGTGGACCAGAGGCTGGTCAGGAGCAGGGCAACAACAGTTAATGCTGTAATGTATGATATTGTAACTTGTGAAATGGTACATAAGTTCACTGAATTCGTACACCTCATAGTGATGATTTACCATAACTTTATTTATTGGTTCATATATCACCACATCTACCACAACTCACTTTATATTTTAAGCTTTCAAGTCTTTCCTTCAGTTTTAAATAAATAATAATGTGGTCTTGTAGACAACATGGTTTCTGCTGAATAGTTTGTGACATATAGTTGTATTTTAGTCACAAACTGGGACAGGACTCTCTCTGATAAGGACAAGCAGAGTGAAGTTGGTGACTTAACTCCCCATTCTACTGAACCACCAGAGTCACCAATTAAATTTCAGTGAATTATGCACTCATTCACTTACTGTTGCTGAATGCCATGAAAGTTAAAAGTTGAGGGATATTGACTGCGTGCTATTGTGTGCAAGGATGTTGGACAAATACTTGGCCCCTTGATGGCCCCTTACTCAGAAAAATCCTAGATCCGCCATTGAATTAAATCACAGTTGAACTAAACAAACATGCTTTACTAAACAAACAGTTAACAAAGAAAAACAGATATAAGGTATTATTACTCTGATAGTACTAGAACAGCAAAAAAATGATAAAGTGCCTTTTGGCAAAGGCAAGAGCGAGCAACTAACAGGAAACAAATGGCTGCTTCAGTTCAGCTCCTGAAATACTCACAAAAGTCCTTATTTTATGGTCAATGTGCGACAGGCACTTAGAAATACCTAAAGGTCCTAGACCACTGGGAGCTTTTCAAAGATATTTCTTTCAGCTTTCAAAGTCCCTATACACTCTGTCCCTGTTCCACCTGTCAATACCGGTGGGTCCAGTAAAACGTTTAAGGCCTCTAAGCGAACAGATTATCAGCTGAGTGCATTTCTTTGCATGGCGCAGCGTGAAGGAAAGTCCACTGTAATGATGGCTGAAGACAGCTACCATACCCAGATCTCAAACCCAGGTGCTGCAGGTGACAAACACATGTCCTGACCACTCAAACAAAGACCTGCTTGCCTGAGACAGCAGCAAGAGCATCCATTTGACCTTTATGAGTGATGGTGTCCATCACCCCACCTTGTCCCTGACGTGAAAGAGTTGCATCTCAGCGATGCTGTTGAAGTTGATTTTCAAAGCTGATGAAAATGACAGTAGTACCATGTGAATTGCTGAACGGCCGATTTAGGCGGGGGGGGGGGGGGGGGGGGGGGGGGGGCTGCCGGGAGCTCCATGAGACGTACCTGCCTCGCTCCAGGCTGCCTAGGCTGAAGTGGATGCAGTTCAGGCAGTGGTCGGCGTGAGGACCATCACAGCCCTGGTCACCACACTCACGGTGGCACGGCCCTGCAACGCAGATCACAGAGCCGTGTGGGCCTTCTGCAGCCGCTCCGCTGGTCGTACACGGGAGGACACGTTACGGTATAACTGCCATGACTGCTTTGCCGGGTTTTACCGAACGCCAAGCGACTTTCAACTGAATTTTCCTTTTAATATGAATTTCTCATCTGTGAAGTCTCACATGTTAATTATATTAAGTACAAGTAACAACATACACAATGCTTCCTGGGGTCTAACAAGTGTGTCAGACTGACACCAGGTACTGTTTCATGCATTTAGATGTGTGCATGTGTTCAACCAACAGTACCATCATATTCCTCCTCTTCCTCTTCCTCCGGCTGCGGAAGGCCCAGCGAGGGCTCTGTACCCTGCACACTGGGGACCTCCAGCTTGCGAGAGTGGGAGTGGGAGGCCTGAGACTGGTAGGGATGCTCCGCCGTGCCATACAAAATAAGAGTCCATTCCTTCAGCTTACCTGGGGAGGGTCAAGGGTGTTGCAAGATGTCATAGACATAAATCTAAAGAGAAAGTTAAAACAACTAATGTCTTGTTCTTCGGCCGAATGCAACCAGTTATTATCTGATGAAGAAAGGTGCTATGTTACACAACTGAAGGGTAAAGTGGACAGTAGACAGTCCTTTAGAGAGACTAGCAATGGGGTAATCACTCAAATTCATTCTGCATTTGCTGAGCTGAATAATCTGTCTCTCAGAATCTTTAAGGCATTGAAGGTGCTGACCAGTTTGACAAAGTCCAATTAAATGCAACATCTATGAACTGGCCAAATGAAACATTCTCTGCATTCTTCACTGGTGGACCTGAATGTTCTGAAAAAGATATTTCAGAGGCACCAAAATGCTGTGACAGGAGAATATGGGGTTTCCCTGCTAAGAAGAGGAAAGTAGAAACATTTAATTACCCACCGTGCCTAAGGAGACACTGGGAATAAGCATTACCCACAGAGCTGGATAAGGAAATCAGAAATGAAGATTCACACACACACACACACGCACACACGTCTTTCTAGTCTCGCCACATACTCCTGATACCGTCCTAATCCCCACAGGCCTTACCCAACACTTCTGGGTTACGGAGCTGGGAGGGTGAGTCAGATATCTCCAGCGTCCACGTGCCCTCAGACCTCTCACCCCAGCAGTGCACCGTCATGAACTCCCAGTTCCTGAAGCCCTCGTTGGAGTTATCAAAGAGCCTGCAGGGGCAATCAGAAAAAAAAACCTGTTTAAGGATGAGGTGAAAATCATGTTGATTTACCTTGTGGTAAACAATCGTAGGTTTGGGCACTGGAACAATTAGTATAATCTGCACAGAAAAAACAGGAATGCAGAGAAGTCGCACGAAACACAAAGGTTTTATTTCTCAGCATTTCCAATATATACCATTCATATCATGTGGGCTTGCTCAGGGTTAGCAGGGATGGCAGATCCACTTGCCTATTCAGTCCTAAGGGACACTTCACTGTGAGAAGTGTCACTTCACAAGAGACACTGCGCCAACTTGTCCGCCCCAGTTTTCATTCATTGCTGGCACGTTTCTGCATTTCTGAATGATGTATTCATTACGTCTGGCTCAGTGAAGCTCACCGAGTTCTGCTGGAGAGAAGGCTGGAGGTTTTGCATCCAGACCTTCTGCACTTCGGACGTGCCTTGCTAACGTGGCATCGTTAGTTCTCAACGCCGCTGTCTCAATGCCCCCCTCCCCCCACCTGGCTTTGGGTTCATCCTCTCCCCACACAGATAAAGCAGAGAAGTGAATCCTCGTGGTGCTCCTGGGCTCACGGCGCTTGCTTTGAACTCACTTCAATTAGATCCGAGTGACCCGTTTCTGGTTCTACACCGGAGCTAATGAGAACTTTGAGGAAGACATGTGGTCTGTAGAACTGGCTCTGTAGCCAGCTCACAAATGAGCTGTTCACCAGTCACCCAGTTTGGCTCATCAAGCGGGCCACACACACTCACAAACAACACACTCATAAAAACACAAACCATGAACACTGACAATCTGGATGTTTTTTACTCTAGGCTATAGGTTAGTGTGAAGCAGTCTGAGTCAGAGGGAAAATGAGTCATTAAATCCACCAGTGGTGAATGTTCTAAACAGATGATCACACCCCCCCCCCCCCCCCCCCCCCCCCCCCCCACACACACACACACACACCACCACCACAACCCTCCACCCCTTATTCTGTGCAAATGCACCACTCTCAAGACACACGGCATGATGAATATCCACTGCTTATGCTGTATGTGGGACAATCATGCCAACCCATGGTACCAGTCAAAGCAGAACCAAAAGAGGCATTGACACGCACTACAAGAGGATCTGCCATACGGGGGCGTACGGGGTTTATGCCGTACACTCAAAGATGGGAAGTCCCGTCAGCCCGTCATCTATGTGTGTTTCTACAAGGCGAGCTCTTCTTGGAAGGTAAATGTGCGGAGTCCCAACACTTCTCCCTGCTGCGCTGTGGCCAACATGGGCAAACGCGGCACAGCAAAACAGCATGAACAAAAAGAGCACACTGCGGCCTCCGTCTGAAGCGGACCTCTGACGCTAACATCCGTCATTTCGCCCGCCGCTAGCTGTCGATGCGGGACCTTGACGATTTTCCCGGATAAACAAAGAAAATCTGTGGACGAAGCCCAAAATGATTAACTGTGTGAGTAAAGAGAGTGAGAACACGTGCACATGTTTTATTCATGACAAGAATAACACCACCAGAATAACACCAAGCGTCACTCAAAGCCTCGTTACCGCAACCGAAGAGGTCTTAAAAGAGTACAAAAGGAAGGAGAAATAGCAGGTGAGAAAGGAGATCAAAACTGTGTGCGTGCGAGTGATGGAGATTTGCTACATCTGACGGCACCCCTGAATGTACTGATATACTCCTTCAACGGGAAGCATCAGTTTGTGTGACAGAGAGCTTGGCAGTGAGCCTATGACAATATGGCAGAGAGTCTAGGTGAAACACAGGGCAAAAGCACTACCTTGTTTATACGAGCCTTCAAAGATCATACTCAGTGTAGCCTAGTTAAAATACTGAAACATTTTTGGCAGTATTTTCTAGCTGCTTGTGTTACAGAGGAAGTGCAAAACAATATACCTCAGCAATGCATGAGAACCTTTAAACAGCACTAAGACTGCATATCTGTTCCATAATCTGTTCCATAAATAACCTATAAATAAGTAGCCTTGGCAACAGTGTGCATCTCTTTTGTGCGTTTTTGATCCAGTTCTCCAGGCCTGGTGTCAATAACACAACCTTTCATCCCCAAGCTGGGGGGTGTGGCTGGGAGTGGTGGAGACCCTGCCAGAGCCTCACCTCTTGGCCAGCAGCTTGGAGCGGGTCCCTGCCGGTGAGACGAGGCTGACCTCCAGGTCCCCACGTCGCGGGTGCACGATGAGCACGCGCACCACCACGTGCTCCAAGAAGGCCACGCCACGATCGGGCTGGTCGCTGCAGCCCGTGCTGCTGATGGTGGCGTTCAGCGTCTGGTCCGGCCGGATGTACCTGTGGTGCAGGACGGAGAGACACAGGTGGTGGCTGGTGAGACGCAACAGATGAGAGGGGCATTGAGAGAGCTGGCAGTTCAAGTTCAAAGGGGCAGTTGGAGGTTTCACTCTCTGTGACAAGATGAGCAACGCAATTCAGAAAATCATGCATCAGCGCCTTTTTATGATGATATACAGTAAAGGCTTAAGATTAGAATTTATTAGAACTGTTGTTTTACCAATAATATAATGTCCATATGTTTACAAAAAAAAAAGATACACACACTCGCACACAGTCAAGTTGTATTCCAACAAAGAGACTAGTCTTATGATGTGGTGTGGGATGTTAGGATCTCTTGATAAATCAGCACAGCGCTGGTCTTGGAGATGGGTTTAGATGGGTTTGAGATGTCCTCTTGGGTGGGGTTAGATTTTGGGGATGAGCACCTGGTGCCTCCAATGCGACACATCATCAGTTCTGCACCCCGGCCTCATTCGATGTTTTCATTTTATCACAATACACCCTCACCAGAGACTTAATTATATTTGGTCATTATATCTTTGCTAAAGACTTTGCACAGTACAATTCCTCAAAATATTTATCATTCCTATCTCTTCCTACCATTAAAATACTATTCCACTGAAATTCATAATTTGCACCATTGAGTACAAAAATGTTTAAGGGAATTAACTAAGTGTACAGAAATATGTATATTCATCTAAATACTTAGATGCCCCTGAAAATCTTGATTAGCTGGAGGGAATTGTTTGGACCTGAAAACTGCAAAAGGATTATTCTAAGGATAAATCATATCTTATTATAAATCTTATAGTCTCATTACATACTGGGTCTTTTCTCTTCATGAATGTTTCTTTAATTCATCCAATATTGAGATGGTAAGGCATTACAAATGTGGGGTGGAATGTTGCTTTAAAAGCTTGAATATTCCTGCTTTAAAACTGAGATCTATTCTCATCAGTAAATTACAGCAGCACTGAACCTACATTCAATTTCAAACTTCAAAGAGGGCAAATGTTTTCACCGTCCCTATCTGTCAAGACCATCTCTCTACCCTGAAGAAGATATGAATAATCAAAAGAAAGTAAAAGGATTTCAGAAGCACCTTACCTCAAGCTTATTACAGTGGAATGGTAAGAAATACAAAACAAAGCAAGCACAATTTGCATCTGTGAGTGGGTGTTTTTATGGCTCATTAAATTCCAGTTGTGCTCATCTATTTGGTCAGTTTGTGTGAGTCTGGAGGCTTTTTTGAGGTGAAAGTCTTGGGCAGGATAATTTTATTGGCCTCGTATTTCAAACAAGGACAAGCAATTTTATGACCACCATGCTGACGAATGGCAGACCACAGATGGCAACTAAGTGAGCCATTCAAAGCTCAGACCTTTACTCGTGAGGCAATTCCAAACACGGCACCATCGAGAACCTTCAGTGGGCCTTCTGGAAACATCCTCTGGAAACTTCTGATGGGTGTGTTTGGGACTTTATTTTGTTTGTATGCAATCACTCCACAACAATTATAAGATGCAAGGTGAGAGTTCCTTAATCCTACCGAGATCAAAATCCGCTATTCAGTCCATGTCCACCCAGATCTCACCAACTGGATAAAACATGTTCTCAGACGGCATTGCAGGGGCCGTGCCGCGCTTGTGCAGTGGTGATGGTACGCCGACTCTTAACTAACGCCAGCGAGCCAATCAATCCTCTGCTCTTCTTTCCATTTGCTCACACCATGTGGCCGTTACATTTTTCACCAGCCCGCAGGACTTGAGAGGACTGAAGGGAGTCGATGGAAAATCAATGGCCGCCTGCTACGTGCTAATGAGATTCAAAGCACAGCCAGGAATAAGCTAGCGGCCGAGGCATGTCCCATTAGCCACACCGCCGTTGAAAAGCCCGATCACCGATCAGTACCGGCGGCAGCAGTCACTGCTCATCCAGCTCTGATTCTGTGTTGAAAGGTGAGAGGAACCAAGATATGGGGCTTTTTGATCCCGCTAACGATGCTACTGTGATTGAACGCAGCTGTAATGGATTCTAAAATAGAGCGATGTTGCTTGGTATCACTTATTGTGATCGTTTTGGTGGAGGTGATGTGGGTCAGTATTGAGGAAGATGTATGGGTAGGTGTTGTGAAATGGCTCAGACCTGAAGTGTTTCAGAAAAAAAAATCCTGAGATTTCAGTTTTAAGCTTCAATCATCCACATTGAGTGAAACTACAGTATTTACAAACTTCCAAAGCAAAATCCTAAGACTATTAAGCAGAGTTTAATTAAATTTAAAAGGTTTTCTGAATTAAAAAAAGCCAAGGTAGCCTATATTTTGTCAGAAATCCAAGTCACCACCTAAGGCATCCCTTGGTACATCCCAGATCACAGTCAGTACAACATCAGTAGGCTACAGTATTTTCAGTGAGTGGACAGTGCAGTGCCAAAGACATCAGCAAAACACGCATGCCAATCACCTGGTCTCTAGTTTCACATTATCTCTTGCTGTACTAAAAGGAAAGCATGGGAAAGAATGACTTGAATAGGCAATTTCAGGAAATCTAAGTCAAAAGAAAAGGTTGTAGAAATAGGGAAACAGCATGTTAATCGATCAACGAATGACAGAAACTCAAAACATTTTGAAAGCCTGAAGAGGGGTAGGTCATTGTGGTTGATCCCAGAGTAGAACAATAAATCCTTTCTTAACTATTATCCCTGCAATACTGATATTCTGTAAAACTAATAGCAAAGACTAAAATATATTTTTTGTGTGCTTTGAGCACTGTTAAGTGCTTTGTCTATGTTTTGATTAATTCCTACATTCAAAGGATGAAATAAACATACATAATATGTATGTATTATAATTTTGCTATAATCATTGAAGGGTAGTCTTTAACCATGTCACTTCAGGGGTGCACTGGTATATTCAACAGTGTTTTAATTTTGCAATGAATACTGCAACGATGAACATTAATAATATGAATTAATCCCTGCATAACTACTCCAGTGAAATACAATAGAATCTTTGCAGAACTGCTTCACACCACAAGCATTAAGACAGCAGGTCTTTAAATGCCATCCCATTTATACTTGTATCTCGTTGAAGTCATACAAACTCTTTTTTCCACTACCACCCAAATGACAGAATGATATCCCGCTAATGACCAGTATGGCGGATCCTCTTGTTGGCTTTAACCATAGCCTGAAGACTCACCTCTCCAAGAAGCATAATCCCTACCCACTTCAAAGCATTTTATTAATCTCTGAATTTACTTGTTTACATATTTATTCATTTTTAGAAATAATTGTATGTATTTTCCTTAGGTGTATTCTCCCGGAGTTCTAGCGCAATGGTATCCTTAGACTCTGGACTAATTTACTGCATTAAGATTTCTTCCATAGTGACAGCAAGTTGCTAAATGCTGAAAGTGTAAATTGCTCATACTGTCTACAGTAACCATAAAGCTCTGCTTAGTCTTAGACACATAAACACATAAACTTCGAGTCTGACAGCAGCACCAACGCCTTCAAAGTTTCCCACCAGCACCTGCCGTTGCACCTGGACTGCTGTCACACCCTGCACATGAAGAAGAGAACCCACTGCATTCACAATAAATTAAGGCTAAAACAAAGGGCATAAATTGCAGGTACTGTTTAACAAAGAGGGGCAGACCAAAGGCACCCAGGGGAAACACTGTCAGGACTAAACACAAACTCTGCTAATGGTGTCCTCGTGTTTTCATCTTCAGTTTTTCCATCTTCTGCCTCTATCCTTTGTCAAGATTCAAAAACCTTGAAAAAAAAACCCATACGAGTCCTTTAAATATTAAACACTGTGCTAAAATTATTGCCATCTTCTTGCCTGTACATTCACTTTTGAAGAGCCTTGACTCATGGTTTAATGTCAGCCTTGAACAGACACGCGTTGAATCACTTGATGGTGTGGCGATAGCATATGCTCCGAGGCCCAAAATATAAAAGGAAAAACACAACACATCACAAGTATTGTGGCTTTAATCTGCCCGGTTACCAGCAGTTCAAATCAGAGCGCTGACAACAGTGCAGAGGATTCAAAAGCCGTCCTGGAATAAAGCACCAGGGACCATTGCTGGCATTTCTCTCGTTAGCTTCGTAAGAGCCTGGGGTCCTTTAACACGTGGCAGGCACAAAATACGAAGCCGCTTTCTGGTTAACGCAAGATCAACTGGTTCTGCTTCACATGTTCCCATATCTGCCTGTTGCGCGAGGTGTTCTCTTCATCACACAGGCACCCAAAAAACAGGCAAACCAAGCATCTGATTGGACAAACTGACTGGGTGAAAGCACAACATGACTTGAACCGTGAGAATGATCCATCATTTCCTTGACAAATTGTTTTCCTTGTCTTGTCCTCAACAGTTTTGCTATATGTGCAACTTCCTACACAGAGAGCAAGCGTAGTTCAATCTTTTGGGGTAGCATTAGTCAGTACCATGACAGATTGGCATTCTGGTCTGTCATTGGGAACGTTGTAATAAGGGGAAAGGCAGCCAATAAAAGTTACCAGATGATTTTTCATAGAGGTCTTCATAGAGGTTTTGGTCTTTCCTGGAATATACATATAGATATTTTGATTCTTTTTATTGGGGGAAGTGTACCACTTCAGTGGGCAACAGATTTACTCACTAGATTTACATGTTGTATTGTAGTGTACATATTGTATAGAATGATCTAAAAACAAATGTGTATGTTGTTTTCAGTTTTAGTTTTCTGTCAGTGCAGAACACAGCAACTAGATAGAGGACACCATTTTTAGTCTAGCATGTGTATATTCTGAAGCAGCATATAGCATATTAAACAACAAATAAAATAACAAGAATAGCTCTCCCATAAGGGCACTTTAATGATCAAGTGGAAATCTGTAGCTGAGGGCTATTTTAAGATGACACTAAAGCCACATCACCTTAACTAGATTCTAATCCTTCATGAAATAGGAAAATGGAGACTCTTAACAACACATTTTCGAATGCTTTCTTTTACCTTATGAAGTCCCTGGTTTTAATTAGAATCCCTCTTTCAAACCACAAATCGTTTCTCTTTGAAAAGATAAGGCGATGATGCAACCTGTTTCACACCATTTGCTTTGGAGTGCGATTTAGACTCCCAGCCTTTAAAGCATGGCTGAACTCTTTCACTCACCATGTGAAATGTAGGAGAGGCATTACTATGCTTAAGTGAGTTAATCTTTTATTGACCAAGTATGTGTTTCCATTGGCCAGAATGGATGAGAGTGAGAGATGGAGGGAAAGAGAGAGAGAGAGAGAGAGAGAGAGAGAGAGAGACAGACAGACAGACAGACAGACAGACAGACAGACAGAGAGCCTGCATCCTTACCGAGTTCGCCGGTCCGATACTTTGGTGCAGGTGTTCTGAGGAGGAACACTTCTCCACTTCTTCGCCTCTACCACCATTGCCTCCGCATCCACCAAACCGAAGCCATATAGATGACTGACTACAAGAAGAACGCAGACACACACACACATGCGTGCACAGACATGCATGCATGCAAGCACACAGACACACCACGTGAGAACACACACACACACACACACACACACACACACACACACACACACACAAGAGCGCGCACACACGCACATGCCGATAAAATCAGAAGTCAACAACAAGGTTGGTTTTTAATTTGGTCATGTCGTCAAGGTAACAGCATAAAGCTGTTGCTAATGACATATGGTGATCTTAAAACTCCCAAAGCTCCTCCTGTATTAACGTTTGTGTCTGCATTCATAGTGCACTCTGTAATGCGCTAATTACATGAAACTCTAATACACTGGCAAGACCATTCTGATAAAACGCTACCTTTGTGTCCAGCTGCATTGGTCTTCCAGTCATTGGCCTTCAGGTGAACTGGTCTTGATGTCTTTACCAAGAGGTGCTGCACATCCCTCCAGGTTATTAAGGGGCTGAAAGACAAACATTATGTCCTTACACCAAGAAACGCATTCACACACTTTAGGACAAAATCTGTATTTTAGATACAAGTTGTTTTTTTCATTGCAATGGTCTGCTATTTATCACCTCTGACATTTATTCTGATTAATAAAAAAATATGAAATTTTCTACAGCAACATAACTGCAGGTATTTTCAGGAGCCTTAAATAGTCCAAACTGTTAGGCGATTTATGTCTTGAAATGTATACTAAAGTGAGTATCCCATGATTATTTATGATGGTATAGTCCAAAAGGACCTTAAAGAACTCTGCCTTTCCTTATCTCTTCTCTCTCTGCACACACTCTTCCTGATCTCTTATAAAGTCATAGATTCCCTAAGGACACATTTTGTTAGAGTGGTACCTTGGCAGTTTAGAAACAGACATGGATATTTTAATGGTGCACCATCATACTCTGAACCACACTGCCCATCCTGATGATACTTCTTATTGCAAAAAACAGTAATAAAACCTTGACAACGCATATTTACAAAACATACTGAACCTGACCACAAAAAGATATCCAGAAAACAAGTTCTGATACGCATTCAGAACACGGAACGTCATATTAACAGTTATTCATAGGAAATGGTGCATCATTATGGGAAAAATGAAACTGGTCAGGGCCATGTGTGAAGACTCCTGTGTTTTCACTCCAGTAACCCAATTTGAAATGTGTGGGACATTTTTTATCGTGTTGACACCAATTTGTGCTCCGTTGACGTCATGAATCATCACCGAAAGCTCCTGCACACACTGATTACCTGGCAGGATCGCCTGATCTATGAAAGAAGCTGTCATTTCCTTAAGGGTCCTGCACTAGGAATGAATGCCCAGCTTATGGCAGTCAGGCACATGTATGAAATGGGGTGTGTGTGTGTGTGTGTGTGTGTGTGTGTGTGTGTGTGTGTGTGTGTGTGTGTGTGTGTGTGTGTTGTACGAGGCCACCGTGGCAAGAAAGGCCACTCATGGGGAGGGAGCAGGTGGAACATGGGGACATGGGGAGGTGCTTGGCTCTTTGGGGGTCAGCTCTGTTTCACAGGCCACGCCTCCTCCACGCACTTTGCCATTTGCCACAAAAGGTTACATCGAAAAAAGCTTTTAGCATTTGATGGTATCCACATGCCCATCTTAATTCCTGCTCACAAACAATACTTAATATATACTGCTCAAAAAAATAAATAAAGGGAACACTAAAATAACACATCCTAGATCTCAATTAATAAAAATCTTTGAAATCATTGAAAATCTCTCATTTCTACCTGTTGTCTGTTCCATTTGCACAAGAGCAGTTGAAATTGTTTCACAATCAGTGTTGCTTCCTATCTGAACAGGAAGTGTGGATGACTGAGTTACATTGTGTTGTTTAAGTGTTCCCTTTATTTTTTTGAGCAGTGTATATGGCAGGGTCTTAAATGGTCTGTTGTTTTCTTATTGGATATAATAATCTGCTTGAGAAACTAAAGCAACTCAATTGTTCATTCACCATATGCAAAGAATCTGATCCAAAAGTACAAATTTATGGGGTTTAAATATCACAATTTCAAAAGAGCTAAAACAAAGAGCTGTACCAGGCCACTGAAAGTGAGTTTTCTAAATAGATAAACATGTTTTGTAAACAGATAAAGGAGAAAGAGACAAACAGACAGATCAGAGAAAGGCAAATAAAACACGGAAAGTGAACTGACTTTGCCTCCAGCGTGAGGGCGATGATACCAGCCACCATGGGTGCCGACACCGACGTCCCCGTGTGGCCGTCTGTACAGCGCTGACGCATGTCTGTGGTAACCTGGTGGGAGAGCGAGAGAGATAACATAACTCTGCTCTTACTCACATTTGGTATATGCAAGTAAAGTACCTCGCAGAGGCTCTAGGGCTCGTGAAGGGTTCTAGGGGCCCCTGAAGAGCCCTAGGACCCATGAAGGGCTCTAGGGACCTGTGAAGAGCTCTAGGACCCGTGAAGGGCTCCAGGACCCATGAAGGGTTACACACAGGAGTTCATGCTGGCTTGCCATAGCTAGAATCCCTTTACTGCTAGCCATGTTAGCGTTTCAGGTGAAGTATGACTTTGTCCTGAGTTAAACTGCAATCTGGTCCAGAATGAGAGGGGCTTGTCCAAACTGTCTAGCCTGGAGGGCTACTGTATCATTTTTTCTTCTAAATTCAACATTTTGCAAAGTAAACTGGCCATGAAAAACATACAAAGTGCTGATTTTTTTATAGTGCTGATATTTTTAGGAGAATCATCAAGACTTCTTCTAAATTAAAAGCGAACTTTGGGCAAAGGGATTGTTAGCATGGCTCTAATGTGTTAAATCATACTCTGTTAAGCTTGTCTGTAAATATTTTCGATTTTTTCCCGTAGCCTTCTGGGGAACAGCAGAACACCCACTGAGCCTAGTTGGTAACCTTCAGGCATGGAATGTGTGTGAGTGTGTGTGTGTGTCTCTGTGTGGTGTGTGTTTGAGGGTTTGTGTGTGGCATTTGTTTCAGTGTGTGTGTGTGTACAACCACATGATGATACTGGATTTGTTTAACAAAGTAATCATTACTGGGTCTGGAGTGAAGCCTGAAACTTCAGAAACACACAGAGAAGAGTCTGTACAGACACACCCACAAACACAGCTGAATTCTAGTGGAATATGGCTGAGAACACAAAGATTGAATATCTGTATTCTGTCCACAATATGTTTGAAATGGCTGCCTTAAGAATATAGGTACTTAATACATTACAAGGAGGATCCTTTAACAATAAAGCACTGCTACATTTTTTTCTTTTAACCAGCCCATCAATGGGGTTTAACTGCTTTCAGATCAACATACCCAACCTTTCTCTTTGCACACCAGAGGTCAGCACTAAGCAGGAGTTGGTCCACAAGTATAACAGGTGGGGGGAGAGACTTGAGATAAGACTCAGAGAGCAGAGAGCTTTCAAATGAAAAGGGCCCGATCCGTCTGGTCAGCTCGAGGAGCTTTTCATGAATTAGAGCACCCTTACCCTCCACTGGTGTTGGTGGCAGGTATTAAATGACTGGCACCAGCTTTCAAAACACGCCTTGCGCAAAGCATGTTACAAAGACAAAAGCCAGATGCCAAACATGTTTGTGACGAGCTATGGCCAGGTGTGGCAATTTACCAATATATTTACTCAAACTTATGCAAAGGTATGCCATGGAAATCCATTGAGCAGAAACCTGTGAAGTCAAAGCAGGAGACCTGCCATTCTATGTAAAGAGCATTCGACAATTTCATCATTCACGAACACTGCATTAGGGAACGTGAAGCAACACTGATGAACACCGGCACTTGTGTAACAAACAAACACATTTAACATTTAGCAGGTGTTTAACATTTGAAACTGCATTATATCCTTCATTTATTCTAAATATGTTTCTGTTTTCATATATAATGAGCACATTACTAAATACATTTAAGTTGGCATATTCAGTATTTAAAAGTGCTAGCAGCACACAAAACATTATATACACACAAAATCATTATACATAATACAAGGTCAAACGCGTGCACACAAACACACACACACACACACATATACACACACACACACACACCTGTAGGCTTATACACTTATCCTTCAATACAATAACTATCTCACTATATTTTTGGTTCAGATTGGCAAAGCGGAGTATTAAAACTCTGCCTGAGGCTGAGATCACATAAACATGCAAATACCAAAGCCGCGTGGTTTAGCCTGCCCGGAGCTCCAGGGCCCCCAGCGCAGTCGCATGTTATCATCCTCACCTGGAGCCGCCTGAGGTGCTACCCACCTCAGGAACAGGCAAAGCAAATATGGGTTTAACTCATCTCCCTTAATGGCTCCATCTCAGGGCTTTGAACTTGAACCAGAAAAAAAAAAGATTTGCCCTTCATCTATGGGTCCTATCTCCTTATTGCACCGGTCTGGAGAAACACAAACAAAGAGCGCGTGAGCCATCTCAGATATGTTTGTGTTGCAATAAGGCGGGAAAGGGAAGACTGCTGGCGGGAAGGAGGGTGACGGATGGAGGGTGACTGCTCCTTGGCAGCAGAGCATCATTCCTGGTTCCAGCAGTCATTTAAAATGACATGATACAGGGGAGATGGAAAAAGAGAGGGAGAGGGAGGGAGAGGGAGAGTGTGAGAGAGAGAGAGAGAGAGAGAATATGATTCACTAAGAACAAAAGGAGAGTGAAAGAAGGGATGTGAATGTAAGGCATATCAATGAAGACCTGTCATTGATAACCACCTAAAAACTCTTGTGGGACTTCATTATCACGTAAAATGGTGCTCTCTGGAACCATCCTCAAACGGACACTGCCAGGGGCCTAGCCTGAGTCAGACTCTACTGGAGCACTTGGCCAATGCTTCTAACTGTCAAAACCAATCAGGAGTCCATTATCACCTGGAAATCTCCTTCCACAATTTCATCATGGGGAATTCTGCTCCTAGGTGCACGGTTGGGTCGTCACCAGCTTTCATGCTAAAGACAGTGGAGGACGCAGCGCCACTTTTGCAGATGTTAATTCAGTGATGCTAATTTGTCCATATTGCATATGTGAAAATCCAATATGCTGATCACATGTTGCTCAAGGGAAGAGTCCCTTCTTCTGTCTGTGGGGTGGTTCTTTACTATAACTCTTCTTTTCGAACCGCATGTCAATATAGGATCTATACAGACAAGAGCCTAAGCTAAAAAAAAAAAAAAGGTAATTGATAATTCCTCTTCTGTGCACTACTTAGCTGATGTAATACTTATTAAAAGCTAATTGCAAAAATAGGAAGGCAAATCAGAATGCTAAAATGCAAGCCAAGATCACACATCGCCTGTTTTCACAAATGGGACAAAGAGAAAAAAAAGAAAAAATACCCCCTTAAAAGCTGAGTGGCATGTCAAGCCCCGCCCATCCCATGTCCCATTGGAGGAGAGGCCCCCCTCTGTGACTTAACTATTTTGCGATCGTAGAACTCTCCGCTGCTGTAGGTGGTGGCCAGGGTGGAGGAGCAGACCTCCAGGTACCAGGGCTTGTTGCCGTTCTCCGTACTGCTGCTCACGGAGATGGTGTAGATGCTGTTGGTGTATCCGTCACATGAACAGTGGTCGCCCTGGCGACCACCGTTCCCCGACGCCCACACAAAGATGGACCCCAGACCTTTGCGGCCCTGCACAAAAGTGTCACCACGTGCACGTGCGCACACACATACACACAATCACACACGCATGCATATGCACATTAGATAAGACAAAATTTAAAGCACAGACATGGACACATTTAAAAGCAGATATGGAACATAAAATAAATAAATAAATAAGAAATATTTCTCTGAATAGTCATGATTGTGAATAAAGTAAAATGTGAAATGATTCCTGATTAAAACGTGAGAAGGCCAAATTGTTTATAAACAAAGATGTCAGCATGCACATGTTGGCAAGGCAACAACACTGATCTGCAATGTTGTTCTCATTCCTTTACCATCTTATTCAATTAACAAAAGACACATCAATATATTGTATCTATGGGTGTCAAATCATCATTCTGCCTTTATCCTTACAGATGATGTGAGTACAGACATTTACATTTGAGTCCTTCAAAGATAAGTCTTGTAATCTTACAAAATCTACTCTAAGTCCATATGTGAATCGATTTAATTATCATGCTTCAGCCAGCTTGTACCATCTGTCCTCAGTAGTTTCTAATTATTGATCAGACACTTCAAATTATTTTTTCGCATGCGTGCTGTACATGGACAAAATAGACAATGTAAAAAACGCCCAGAGTCCAACCCTCAGAGTATGACTATCGACTCTGTGTCTGGGCATTTTTAGACCTTACCACACCAAGGAATTATACATCTAGAAGGTAAACTTCACATATCCTCTTCTTCTGTGAAGCAGATACACACACACACACACACACACACACACATTCTGAGAGGCATGATGATCAGTGGTTATGTGTAAGGCATGTACCTTACTGTGGAGTTAGGGTTAGGCTGAGCTTATAAAAAACAGTCAAAGCACTGCAAGTGCTGCCAGATTGGGCAGTATCCCACCAAATTGGGTGGGTTTTCATTGGAACTGGCAGGAGCAAATTCACTTTGACAGGTAGACAAAATCTGGGCTGTTTTATCATGTCTTTTGTGAGGTTTTTTATATTTCAAATCTGCACTGCATAAAATAAACAGATATGATAAAAGCCTACCTTCTCCCCACATTCAATCAAGCTGTCAAAATGTTCACTGACATGTTGTTCACTTCTGTTGAGAGAATGTGATGCACGGAGATTTTTGCTACACCCAAGTACCCCACCACTCTAACTGTTTGGCCTTTTCTTTGGCTCTTACAATGCCAGAATGAGGAAAAAAACTAAACAAATGAAGTTACAGCCAAGAACTGGAAAGTAACTCTGATCTAAAGCCAAACCACCTGCTACATACAGGGGATGATTGTAAGCTGAACTGAAACCAGCAACAATCACCTTAGGGTCAATTAGCAGAACTTGAAGACACACTGGGCATTGAGTACAGTGCTTGCCAAGTTTCAAGGAAAAAAGGTAATGATATCAATCAATGACATCATTGATGACCAAAAATCCTGTGACCTCAAGATAGCGACATATGTTGCATGCCACAAATCAATGAATGCATTCGATGATTTATTTATGATGCATACTTTTGGGCAGTTTTCCAGACGTTTTGACGGTTTTGAGCAATTACTTGGCTGGAAACAACTGAAGCAATCTGGCAACCCTGAGCAATGCAAAAACAGTCGCACATCGTATGGCGACAGTAGAAAGCAAACGTCAACATGAAAGAAAAGTCAAATTGTTTTATGTCTTAAAAAGAGGACATGTCTGGGGAAAAAGGATGCGTCATCCTCCTATTTTATAGCTAGCTAGTTGGCATTAGTAAATTTACATTGCTATTAGTATTCATCTGCTAGCAGTAGCCTTGTATATTGATTGTAAGGTTGCATTTATGGATGCACAATAGGAACAAATGAATGAACAATGTTACACATTATTATTTAGCTGGTATGTTTGCTCATGCAACTGATACAATACTCATAATTAATTTGATTGAGACCTTTATTTTGAAGGATCTTATTAAATCTAAATGCCTGTGTATATGCATCATCATTGTGTAAGCATGAAAGTGGAATAATGCTATGAGACACATAATATATGTTGACATATTAAGTTTTAGTGATTTAGCTGTTAAAGATATCGAACCACTACTCTGGATCGATTGCTCAAATCTCCACTTCTCTTCCCAACATGCATGTGCACCTTCCTGGTAGCTTTGCTCCTGAATCCATCTAAAAGTTCAGCTACAGATATATACCTAATAAACTGATAATGTAATGATACACTGGTGTGTGTCTTATTGCATATGTCTCTTTTAGGTAAATCATGAACTATCCATCTCAAATCATCATTGTCATTCATTACTTCTCCACAGCTTCAAGTGGTATTTAACATTTGTGAAACATCTTCTCCAACACCGTGAGACACTGATACCATTAAATCTCTGGCAGAATTTTACATCCATTGGTTATAGTTATCGTTATAGTTTTTACATCCACTGTTGTGACCATTACTTAAGTAAAAATGTGTGATCATTAAAAACAGATTAATGAATTATTGTGTACACAGAGGGTTGCACAGGACCTTTCTAATGCCCACTTCAAAGGCCTGTCTGGCTAAGGGGCCAGGGCCATCCACAGTCTTGCCATCGTCATCAGGGCCCCAGCTGGCGCTGTATATGTCAATGTAGTCCGGCCGAATTCCTAAAGACTTTGCCTCCACTACGTCAGTAACATCCCCATCCAGCATCCGGATGCCTGGGAGGGCACGCCATGTGTGAGTGTGTGGACACACACACACACACACACACACACACACACACACACACACACACACACACACACGAAAAGATGCAAACGCGTTCACAAATTGGCAAGAATAGACAAACACAAGCAAGCAAAAAACTCATAAGGGTGGCATAATTGCAATCAGAGTCCTTTGTTTCTTTGCTGTGAAAACTCTTTGTGTGCCTTGAAGCCTAAAAAAAAAGTTTCTTATCGTTGTCATTTTTACTCTCTCTCACTATATCTCTCTCTTTTTAATGAGGTGGTGGGTACGTTTTAAGAGCTCTCGCCTTGAGACTGTTCCTTAATGTAGAAAAGCAAACATTGCAGATGTAGGAGAAGACTCTTCACAGCTAAGAGGAACAGCAGAGCTACAGTAGTTTGACCAGACCACTCTGGACTTCTTGGGGTGCTTTCATCAGTTTCCTTTATGAAATTTCTTCACATCTACTGAACCCCACATTCCTAACTCATGTTCCCAATAGTTACAGAAAGAGAGAGATAAATAAAGAGAGAGAGAGAGAGAGATGAGAGGGAGGAGAAATTGGAAGCAGACAGACTATTTATGAGGTCATTTATACAGCAAATGAGGTTGGTGTTTTTGGAAAGAAAACAATTTTGGTCAATTACAGACTTGCAAGCTGTTTGTGTGTGTGCGTGCGTGTGTGCGTGCGTGTGTGTGTGTGTATGTGTGTCAGTGCATGAGTATAAGTATGAGCTCATCTGGCCACACGTTTCTGTGGTTGCCATGTTCACTGGCAGATGTTTGTACTTTTACAGTATCTCCTGATGCAGGAAGAGCAAATTCTCTAATGCGTTCAATCACGCCCACACCTGCAAGATACGGCTTTGCAGCTGGGGCTCTTAAAAGGGAAACGGCAAGTTAGCATCAATCACACACCTGCATTGGAATGTGTGGTGGAAGAGAGACAGCAAGAGAGACAGGAGAGAGGCTGCAGGAGAGACAGAGCGAGAATGCATACAGTATATGCTCAAAGGCAGGTACAGTAAGGTTATACGCATGTTTGTTTTTGTGTCTATAAATGGGTGTTTTTTCCATCTTTGCCCTCAAACAGCCCTTTAGGAAAGCCTGCAGGGCTGCTCCGGGACACTCGAGGGCCACTTTCCTTTAACAGGCTGCTTTACACTGCAAACCGAATTCGACGCTTCCAAAATAGCACCAAGTAAACAGGATTTCAACACTTCTTTACACTCCGGCCTCAAGAGGAAAGACTGAATCATTTGTAAGGTGCTAATTACGGCAGGCAGATGCCGAAGACCTCCAGTGATGGCTTATTACGTTTTTAGCTAGATGGGCCGCATCAAGCAGGCCCACAGGAAGTGAGATTTCAGAAATATTTACTCCCAACAGTATGCAACTTGCCAATATTAGATCCATTAAGCACTAGGCTCAGAGAGCATCACTTGACTAATCACTTTTACTAAGCTCACACAGCTACTGTTATATTCTCAGTTTATAGGGCACATGTCGCCATGTCAGGTGTATCTGTGTATACTGTTTTTTCTTTCTTTCTTTGTCTTGATACATAAACGGGAGCACAATGTGCTGACACAACAGGCCGCGTACAGATATAAATGCAAAGCGGTTACAATGCAGTTGTCTGAACATCTTCGAACTCTCTAATGAATTTTAATGAGAAACTGAACACGTCTTCTAAAAGAATGGGATAACAGTTTGAAGCATGGGGTCATGGGAATTATCCAGAGTTCTTATAAGAAAAGATCCATCCAGATAAGAGTAAGAGATGACTCATCACTCATCCATCAACGTCTAAGCACATTGTTCTTCACTTTGGGTTTGACTACCCAGGGGTGTCTCACCATGATGTGTGAAGACAAGGAATGTCCACTCCGGTTCTGGACCGGGTCTTGCGTTTCCTGCTGACAGCATAGCTAGCATGTGGGGCAATTTCAGAGAAACTAATAATGACATCGTTAAACAGAAGAGGGGATTCAACATTTACATTCAAGTCGATTCCCCGTGCCAGCACACATCATACCTTGTCATTGTGCTGACATAGTGCTTTTAGTGTTCGATAGTTACTTTTGATCCATTTTGATGGTTTTAGCAACTATAATGCCGAGACAGGTCAATTCAGTTCAAGTTTGCAGGCATAGTGTTGTTTACAATAGTTACTATAATTAAAGACAACATATGAAAATGTCATAATTTGCATTTTTAGAGTTGGTGGACACACTGATATGGTTATCTGGAGAGCCTATCATCTCTCAAACTGAAATAAAACAACCCAGTCAGTTTTTTTTGGTATGCCTCCATCAAAAAATGGGAAAAAACAAGTTATTAGGTTCCTCTTTTTATATCAGGATCAGGAAGAGAATTTTTAGAATTGCGCCCTTTCCCCACCCCCCACCCCCCAGGAATCTCCACCCACAGAATCTCCAGACCGCACCAGCTAACATTATGTCAAAGCAGAAGAACTGAGTGAATAATGGTAGTTTCTGACCATTTTCTCAGCAAAACCCCCTTTAAGATTATTATAATAAGGTAATACACAAGCCTGAGCTTACAGGGAACCAGAACTCAAACAAGGAACCCATACTATAGCAGGCAAGAGTTGAAATATAATTATAGAGGAAATTTATCACAGCAGGATCAATATATCGATGCCAGGAGGAAAGATCTCAGTGATAAATATTAGAAAATGTGTCAAGAGATCCAGGAAGCGACAGCTGCTATTGGACATATGCAGGATATTAACTATTGAAAACATGGTAGACAATACTTTCAGTGAGCAAATGTGAGAGACAGAACTCAAATGCAAAGGTTGGAAGTTTATAGGAGGTGGGGGGGGGGGGGGGTTCGTTAATGAGGCCAGACAGGTACCCAGAGAGTTCGAAGTTAATGAAGAATGTTATGGTAGACTATTCATTAAACTCTCCAGAGCATTCAGGTGAGGTTACAGGAGGCTGGAGTTTCTAGGCAAGGCTATTCATTACAGCAGAAGGCTGAATTACAAATACAAATGGGCCTAGAGCGATTATGCAGGGCCATGGAGCAGCACCAAGCACACCAAGGCTTTAATAGCAGTCTTTTGAAAAAAAGGATTTTAAAATGCATTAACATATGATATTTAATAGAAAAGTGTATTTAAATCAAGACAAACATGTATGCATTGCTTTTTAATTTAGCAGTTCCATCAGCCTATGGATTTCTTTTATAATGTGTAGTGTTTTGGAAACAAAAACATTTCATTCACCCCATGTGGCACTCTGACTTATTTAATTTGTATTAGCCTATTAATGTATTCTGTCTGATCTGAGATTGTAGCGCAGTGTTCATCAACTCTGCTAAACGTATCTTCTGACACTGCTAAGCCTGAAAGAAATTTTGATCAAATCTAACTTTGTTGGAAATGCTGAAGGTGAGATGAGGTGAAATACGCACAAGTACGACTGATAGACAAAGAAAACAACCTTTAGTCTTTTGCGACTTTAGCATGTAGTCTTTCAAGTCACCCAACTTTTTCGGTTTCTCATTATTGCATCACCAACATTTAATGAGACTGATTAGAACAACTGCGCACTAAAGTCCAACAAGTCCTTGCGAAAGCCTGTGTCATCACCGCCACCTGTGAGTACGGAACTCAGATATGCTCAGCACAGCTGCAAACAAGAACAAAAACCAGTACAGATGGCAGGTGGCATATTCCAAGCCCACTCTCTGATTAAAACGGCCTGGCCTTTTCACAGGATTAATTGCTTTCAAACGCATGCGTGTCGTCCCGCTTACGGGCCGCTAGATTAAGGAGCACTCCTTTTCAGCCCTGACGGAGAAGGCGAATAAGGAATCGTAACAGGTTTCCCATACACATCCGGAATAATCCTGTCACAGCTGCGTAGGCTGTTGTTACTTTATGATTAAACCAGTTTTTAATCCAGTTTTAATAATCACCTTTACAAACTGTTTCAAGTTTTCTTATTTGGGTGCGGTGAGTAATGCAAATTTGAAGGGAATAATCTGCTATAAAATATTCCAGAGCAGGAGATAACACAGAATGAGCCCTCTTATTATTACAATATTCATACGGATTTGAAAAACAGATCAAAACACTCACACAAAAGGATCTGAGATCAAAAATACATGGAATGTGGTGGATATAACATCTGATATTTAAGATGCTCAGAACAGGGTACCACAAGGCAGTTCTGTTTTTGACAGCATACGACATACCTCCAATGTGGGCATTGTATGCGATGCCCACAATGCAGTGTGAGTTGTTGGCTACGGCAGCCACTTCTCCTGCGCACCGAGTCCCATGCCTAGAGAGAGTGACAATGTGAGTGGCAGAAACAATAGGTGTGTGTTTGTGTGTGTGTGTGTGTACACAGGCATAACACAGAACCACACAACCTACCATATCATAGCCAAAGCCCAGGCCCCAAACTGGGCTTAACAGAGAGAAACAGAAAAACTGGAATTAAAGCCGGTAGGGGAGGGCGAGACTACAAAGCCCAGCATCCTCAGTGATAGCTGAGGGGGAGCAGTTCCATGCAGAGTCCTTGGCTGGACCTGCTCTGGAATAAATGTGTGGTCTGAACCACTGACCGATAGCCAACACAGCCCTGCCCTAGCTTCCATTTGGATTTGGTTAATGAGGTGGTGTGTGTGTGTGTGTGTGTGTGTGTGTGTGTGTGTGTGTGTGTGTGTGTGTGTGTGTGTGTGTGTGTGAAGTGCATATTAAAGGCACTAATCCTGCTTCAGGCTAGGAGCAATGTTGAGTCATCTACCTTTCTCTTCCTCTCTAGCTATTATACTCTGTCTCACTGTCATTCTCTGTCCAACTATCATACTTTCTCTCTGTCATTCTCCCTCTCAATATTTTTCCCTCTCACTATAATTTTCTCTGTCTAGCTATCATATTATCTCTCTCTGTGATAGTGTCTGTCACAGTCTCTAATCTCTACATTTACAGATTCTAAATCTGAACACTAAGGTTTTTCAAATTTTGTGTTTTCTGTCCATTACACCTTCTCTACCAGGTGCACTCCTCACAGCACAGCCTGTAGCTTTAAGAACGGAGGGGGGAAATTGGTTGAGAAGCTGTAAATTGCTGCTTGCATTCCAAATATCAACACAGGGAGTATCAAAGCAGCACTTTGAAGTTTTGTCTCGTCTTTTCGTAGACAAAATGCAGAGACGATTCATGAGCATGAAGCAAGGGAATGAAGAACGTGCATTAATTAAGGTTTTTTATCAAAGAGCAAATGGCATTTTCAATTAGACTCCACGACACTCTCAGTCCTGCAAGATCCGCACCGTCCCTGTACCTTGGCTCAACAAGGCAACCCTGTCCTAATGAAACCATATGAAAGTGTACCCCAACTGTTTATTTTAGACCATTGTCGTTGATGATTTTGACTCCTTGGACAGTAAACGATAAAAACGGATGTGACAATGTGACGTAAATAATGTAACAAAGAAAGTCAAGCAATCTAAGCCTGGGGCTTTTGGGATTTGATTCCTCTTTGCATATACAATAGATAGGCTTTGCTAACACTGAGCTTATTAGCGGGTTTACTGGCCTTGGCGAATTTGACAGCGTCACATGCACATGTCGCTGTTTGTGACAAAAGAAATAACACAAGCATCAGTAGTACGGTAATTAGACTAGTACTTCTATCAAACACGCCTAACAAGCCTTGAAGTAATTAATTTAATTTGCTGATCATTTTTTAAAGGAATGAAACTGAAAACCAGCCAAAAAAGTGTCCAAAAAAAGTGTCCAAAAAGTGTCGATGGCACTGACTTGTTTTCGTTGCTAGAGTCGTATCTCGGTGTCGGATCATGGTCGTTGCCGTTAACATCGTAGCTGGCTAGCTGGTCCTAAGTACAAGCAAAAAGGGAGGGAAAAGATCAAACAAATTACCCTGGGCAGCAGCTATAAAAAGGGGGAATATACAGTGTGTGTGTGTGTGTATCTGTGTCTGTGTGTGTGTGTGTGTGTGTGTGTGTGTGTGTGTGTGTGTATGTATGTATATATATATATATATATATATACACACACACACACACATACATAATACACATACATACACACACATACATACATACACATTTGGATAATTTGACATTGTCTCATACACATTGTCATCCATCTCTAATCTTTTGCCATATTAGAGAGAGACTAATAAATCGGGCTCCACACAGACCATAAGTTAGCGATGTAATCCAAAGTGTCAGGTGGAGAGATGAAATGTATTTATGACAGGAAACTGCAATGGGACACAGCAGAGAGTCATAGCACAAAGCCCTTGCTGTGGTCTCCCAGATCAACAATCTACTGTGTACATGGCACAGGCAAGTAAAGTGTTTAGGGGGACAGGAGGTAAGTCCAGCCAAAGCCAAAGACAAGTGATTTTACAGGAGTAACATCATTGTCTGTAGTTACTTTGTCATTTTCTTACACAAAGTCATTTTCTTACACAAAGACTACTGATAAAGAAGCTAGTTTGAGGGGCAGGGAGTCAGTAGTTTGTCCAATGTGTCATGTACTACAAAGGGAGTGGGCAACCATTTTGGATACTCACGTAGTTCTGGGCTAGGTCAGGGTGGTTCCTCTCTATCCCATCGTCCAGGATAGTGACGACGACATTTCGGCCCGTATAGCCCCGCTGCCAGGCTGCCAGAATGTTCATTTCTGAACGGCATCGGCTCGTTGTATCACCGCAGTGCTGAAAAATAACAAAAGCTTACGTCATATTTTGCAGTGGCGATGGCTCACAGTTTCAGGGACCAACAGTGTTCCACCTTCACTTATCCATACTCTCTTTGATACATTCTGTCCAATGAACACGTGAATAACAAGTTGCATCATGAAGTACATATAAACTACATTATGTTATGTAAATTGGTAATACTTTTTACTTCTTAAATAATATTAATTGTTACTGATCCAATTTGCATGAATTTCATCACATTAACTCATAACAGCATGCATGGTCCCCACATGTCTATATGTGCTCAGACAACATCTGAGCATGCTCCTGATGAGACTGCAGATGGTGTCCTGAGAGACCTCCTACCAGACCTGGGTCAGGGCATCAGTGAGCTTTTGGACAGCCCGTGGTGCTACTTGTACGTGTTGGATGCACTCATAATGTCCCAGAGGCTCTCAGCTGGATTAAGGTCTGCGGAACGTGAGGGCCAGTGAATAGCATAAATGCCTTCTTCATCATCCAGGACATGTTTACACACTCATGGCCACATGAGGCTGGGCATTGTCAAGCACTCTGAGGATCCCAGGTTCCTCTTCACCAATGTAAGGTCAGACTGATGGCTGTGAGGATTTCATCCCGGTACCAACCCTCTAAGGATATGCCTCCTCATCACTGATCCACTGCCAAACTGGATGATATCGGATGGTTGGATGATATTGCAGGCAGCATTCATGCCTCTAGACTCTTCTACATGCATAACATGGGCTTAGTGTGAACCTGCTCACGTCTGTGAAGATAACAGGGCACCTGCCAATTCTGGTGTTCTCTTGCAAATGCCAATCAAGCTGCACAGAGCTGGGTTGTGAGCAGCACAAAGGACCAGAGGACTTCAAGCCCTGATGACACCTTCTTGGAGTCTGCTTCTGAGTTTGGTCAGAATTATGCACAGCAGTAGACCACCGGAGGTCATTTTATATGGTTCTAGCAATGCTCCTCCTGATCCTCCTCACACAAAGGAGAAGATACCAGTCCTGCTGCTGGGTTGATGTCTCTCTGGCCCCGTCCTGCTCTTCTCCTGTAACAGCCCATGTCCTGGTATCTCCTCTATGCTTTTGAAGCTGTGCTGGGAGACACAGCAAACCTTCTTATGAAGGGACGTATGGATGCTGGCTGAGCTGGACTGCCTGAATAGGGTGCAGGTACAAAAGGACACTAGCAAAACACAAAACGACATTGCTGCAGAGAAGAATCAATCAAGAAGGATCAGGATAGAGTCATTTCCTGTGGCCACCACCTGCAGAACCGTTCCTTTTCGGGCTTGTCTTGCTGTTGCTTCTCCAATGCATCTGTTGTGGCTTCCAATTGTACGAAAGCAGGTGAAATTGATTCACAATCTTTTATGCTCCTAACTGGACAGATTGAAATCCTTGAAGTTTAATTAACTTGGTGTTATACTGTGATGATTAAGTGTTCCCTTCATTTCTTGAGAAATGGATGTATACATGCTTAATAATTTAATTGTTTTCCATCTATTGAAGATTTTGTCATCTGGTTTTGGTTAAATCAATTGTATTTTCACATTTTATTTTATTTGTTAAGCACATTGAATTGCATCATGTACAAAATATACTATATAAACAAACCTTGCTTGCCTGACTTTGCCTAGCCAAGCATACAACACGTAGCATGCAGGGCACTCGTAAACAATGCAGCGGGCTCAATCGTGCAAGAACAGGGTAGTGTTTTCAGTCAGCATTAGAGATAAGCCCTGTGAAGTGAGGGTTACTTGTGAATCCCAGAAGGACAATAGGGACATAGTCCTCACCCTCCTCATTTTCTATAAGCCTTTATTGCTTCCAGTGACCTTGTGACTTACAGCACAAAGCCACAAATTAGAATGTTCATGTTTATTCAGATGAAGAGGCGTGACTGTCCTTGTGTCGCTCTGTGTATATCCCCTTTCCTCTAACAGGCTTGACAAAAAGGATCTGGCCTGAGTATGTTCAGTCTACTGCTAGGATTTGGTCAAAGTAACTGATGAAACCCTTTTGATGCTATTTACTTTGCATGCAGAAATTCTGAGTTGGAATAAACTAGTAATTAGGAGCTTATCTCCAAATATCTTTGAATTGCCAATGTGTGCATATACAGAATTGTGCTGAATCATCTCCTGGTATTTGCCTTATGGGACTATTATGGGTGAACTGGTGCTTTGTACGTGTGTGAATTTGCATATTCCAGAAATTTCCCTTACTGATGTCGGCAACTCCCTTAGAGAATATTTAGAAAGACAAAAGGCAAAAGAAAAACAAAGGCCTAATCTAGGTAATGCCACATTCGCTGTCCTATACTTTAAAAGTCACCACCTGCTGCAATGCTACAGATTTTTCTCAACAGGGCGAAGGAAAATGTACTAAGTAGCACAACGTCCTGAGAATTCATTTAAAGCTGCCTTAAGACATGTTCTTGTGGATATCTGCCCAAGAGCCCACTCTCTTGCTCTTCAGCTCTCCTTCCAAACATCTCTCCAAAGCACCACGCTTGTCCTTGTATGTGTTGCTCATGCACATGGGAAATAATTCACAGGCAGTGAGGACTACATCCTGAGAGAAAGTTCCTGATTGGTAAAAGCAGCCAGACAACACGCAAATGTTTATTCACTGATCACAGAGCTCAAGACAGTCACCGAGACGTTTCTTTTCAGAGAATTCATTAGCAATAGTTTTCAGGAACTGCTGGAATCTGTTTATGCTTTAATCAGAATCACATGTGTGTAACCGTTTCTGAGCCAAGAATTATGAGTGTGGCATACCACAATGGAGAACAAGAGAGAACTGGGACCCTTGTTTTTTATTGCATATCAGTGATTTAAAATCAGCCTGTACAAGTCATCATTTTAGATGCTGATGATTCAGTTGTCTTTACAATTGTTAAAAATGTCCTTGTCAGCAGATGGCTATGATATAAATAGGAAAATCTTGTTATTCTTTTCATCTCTATAATAAAACTAGGTACATCATTTGAGATAATTAAAGTGTTATTAAACGATGTTATTTATATAAAAATGAGTGTATCTTATCTGTGAATTATTTCACTCTTTACTAGGTGATTATACGGTTTTTGTGAGAGGGTGAGAGGGATCACAATAGAATGTGTTGGGGCCACATGTATCCACTGTTTTGATTAGTTTTTTGGAAGTTTGGTTTTTATTGTATTGACAATTAATACATTCGAATCAAGCAAATGCACTGCAAATGCAACACTGCGTATTTTAATGTCATTTGTAAACATGTTGAAAAATTTAAATAGAGACATTTCGTCTGTTATGGGCTGTTGACTCAGTTTTGCTGTATTCTGTCCTTGTGTTTTATTTGATGAGGAATAAAATACATGGTGGAAATTAGAGCCTTACTGTCTTCAAATCCTCTGTTTTAAATGTATAATAGCTGCAGCACAGTATTATACGTGTTTCAAATCATCCAATAAATTAAATAAACAATGTCAGAACAATGTGATGTAAACCCAGTGAAATAATCATTTTACATATGTTAATTACACTAGTAAGTCCTTATGATCCTTAATATCCAACAATAACACCCCAAACACCCCAACCTCTAAACCTCATAAGAGTAATCTCTGCAAAGCATTGAAATTCATCAGTAGTTATGAAGCCATTTCACCTGTTTTATATGAAACCAATTTCATGGATATGTGTCTGTCACACGCTGCATCCATTCCCAACACAGTTCACTGCGTGAGGACAGCAAGTGTAGGGACATGGTGAAGAAAAGCATCCGTGTTTGTAAAGAAAAATACATGTCAGTGGCTGATGCATGGACAGATTGACGAGTAGCTAGAAGTTGATGCATTTGCCTGTCTGTAAGACATGCCCACTTCCAGAGTAGTGTGCTTGGTCACATTTTGCTGCTTACATTGCTGGTCATGACAAAACCAGTGGCCGGAGAGAAAGGCTTTGCACAGAAGGGCCGTGGTGGAGGTATTGTGAGTAATCTTCTCATCTTCTCCTGGTTCAAAATGACATTGTGAAGGTGGCAGGAAGAGACAACATTGTTTGCTCTTCATCTAAGTAAGAACTATGCAGAAAATGAACAAGGTCTCAGGACTCTAAAGGCAAACAGGGGCCTTTTATAGAGAAAAGCATATATCACAGCACATCTTTATATATTTACAAGGGGTTCTGTCAGACCATAACAATTTATTACATTTATTATGTCGGCTGGGTAATTTGAGGACTTAATAGACTGCTAACTCAGTGAACTATGTATTTAATCTGTCTTAATTAAGCTATTTATTTTTAAGTCATTCATTCTCAAAGTAATATTTGTATATTAGGAGTTATATTTGTCCATGATTATGTGGTCTTACTATCTGCTTCATAAAACCAGCAGAAATAATAAAGAAATATATTGAGCTATTAATGCCAAAATGAACTCTCCTACTCTGAAATGTCCCATTTGGAACTGACATTGAGCATAAAATTACAAAGCCATCAACATTAAGTCAGAAGAAAACTCCTCAGTGACACCTAATTGAGTTGAATTGGGTGTTTTAGACCAGTAGCAACACAAAACAAAATGTGCAGTGTATGATGTTCTGGGGACTAGAATAAATCAAAGTACTTACAATATACCACATGTTCGACCACTTGGGGTCATTGAAGTAGATGAAATCTAGGTCACTGCGGGCATGGCGCTTCACGCGAGACTTTACTATCTGTTGCTGGATCCAGTCGACCTGGGCAAACACAGCAGAGCTTCATCAGACTGTGCCCTCTACAACAGACTAAACATTTCAGTCACACCTGCCTGAGAATAAACAGCACTGTGGAAAAAAAATAGACGGCATTTGTTGGCTTACATTCTCTACCATCTCCTGTTTCTAGCCAAAACTACTGTCCTCAAGAAGGTTGTTATATCTGAAAATCAGGATTTGGAAAGTAAGACAGTTTGATCATGAAATCTATACCAACAGACATGCCATCACAAACTGTCAGGCGATCTAAGTGCCATGCTATTTCAAAGGAATGTTAATGAGAAAGAATGCAACACATCTATGCCTATATCGCTGTGCCTATATCCACTATTAATATGCACTTGGCTGAATTCAATTAGGGTGAGATCAGTAGCAGTAAATAAAGCATGATAATAATCACTCCACTAAGTGAAAAAGTCAACCAAGCATGCTTAAAATCTCTCTCAGCAATGAACTACTTGAAATTGTGGATCGACTAAAATCTCAGATGGTCTTTTTCAACAGCTTGACAGGACAGCGTGAATAATTTCATCTATCCTGTTAAATTTAAATGTCTTCCTTTCTTGGTAAAGTGCCACACTCATAAATCTGTAGAAATTAGCTGCCCACGGTACTGAACATCCATAGCACGAGCACAAAGAGCTATTTATATGCAATCTCTGTGCTCCATTCCATCAGACATGTCAGAAGGTAGCCATTCCTTTGTGAAAACAGAAGGGCGAATACAGGAAGAGCAGCACATCTTTACAGGCCGACAGCTTCTTGTAGTGGATGACAAACATTCAACGCAGAATGCATGTGGGCCTCCACCTGCAGCCAGACACTGATGAAAGGGGTTGCTGGGTATTTGCCATGCCGCTCCATTTGTACACACGGCACGAGGCGTGATACGATCAGAGAGTCTTTGCAAAGCCGCCCACCAATAGACCTGCATCGCAGGTTTTATTACTCCCGAGATCCCGGCTGTCGGGAGGGGATAATCTTAGCGGGAGAGGGCTGGTTTCCAGGCCCCGGGAAACAGCTTGATTCTGAATGCCTGGCTGCACTGTCAAATGGAATCGCAGACAAACAGGCTGCCCGTCATATTAATGGGTCTGAACCCATTGTGGTTTGTCGTTTCCTAAAGTAAAAATTGGTGAGAGCTTCTGAAGTGCATCAGTTAGCGTGGGCGGAGGGTTTCTGGGGTGGGGGCCGGAGTCTGTGGAAGGAAACAACTCACCTTGGGGTCCATATGGATGAAGCTGTGGGCGCCCCTGGTAGCAAAGGTGGACCTGCGCACCACGCGACTGTGATGGAAATGGTAATGGTCTTCCAGACCCCCAATCTGAGTCCATCAAACAAAACAGAGAAGCAAATGACTGTGAAGCCTCACGGAATATAGAGGGCTCAAAGGGGTCTGCTGAGGGGTGATGGGATTAAACCGCCCAAAAACGGTCACACTCAACTGGCAAATGGTGTGCATCACCATTCGCCACCTTGGATTCTCTTAGGAAGTTGTTTCATTCTAATAGTAACAGCAAATAGAGGAGGGAGCATATGGGGAACAGCAGGAGGTGTGATGGCCACTGGAGTTCAGTGAGCTGGAGCCTTCTGCCCTTATTGGCTCTTACAGTTTAAGGCACTCCAGATCTGGAACACTGGGGATTTACAGGGATTTACACCAAACAAAATACTCAGCTAACACAGTATACGTCCCAATTTGTAATAAAAAAATAGGACTTCCCAACTTTTTCATCATTAAGTCATGTAATGTATATTTTATTAAAGTTTTGCCAGGTGAAAACATGAGATCAGACTTTATGCATAAAAATGCATGCAGGAATGTGTGCATCTGGAAAGACCCCTTCCCAACGGTGCATCATCACAACCAAAACTTTTTCCCCCCATTCATCTTTCTTTTATTCCACTAATATCTATAGCATATAGGCTACAATTATATATGCAAAAATGTATACGTTAATAAAAGTTATTTAAAAAGAAATGTGCACGTTTAAAAGTGGCTCAATGGACTCCTGTAGAGATGTTCTCCACTGTGATATGTTATCAAAGCTATTCATCGACATTAAATATTAGGTTTAACGACTTCGAAAATGTAGACTGGGGTTCCGGGATGAGCTAAGTCGAAAAACCAGTCTGACACTGTAAGATATAATCGGAACATTTCCCAATTTACACACCACCTGCCGCCTCCTTCCAGACGCAGAGTACCTGGTGCTGATACGAACTTTCGGACGTATACGTTGTTAAGTTAGTAAATAAAAATGGTCAGTCTTCAGGCAGAAAGCTACTAAGCACCTTCAAAACTATATTTCGACTCGTCACAACATTTTTAAGGTAATGTACGTTCAACCAAAGCGCAGTTAATCTCAAACTACGTATCAGATGTGCAGTAGGATATAAAGCAAGTTGTGCCGTTACGGTAGGGAGTAATTGCTTTACAGAAACAAAATTAACAGCACATCTCAAGAACTAGATTCCTTCTAGTAGTGCGTCTGTGAATTCTTACAAAAAGTAAATTCTGTAAAACCTTACCTGACCCAAATTAGTGAAGCCATATTTTGAAGCAAGTTTATTAGCCTCTTCAGATCCTCCTGTGATTCGTACAGCCCAGTGATTGGTAAAAACGCTCCGAGAGGACAATGTTTCACACACAACAAAAGTTGACATCAAAACAACAAACAAATGCATTTTTTCGCCGACAGTCCTAAGCTATTAACTTTATGATGACGGAAACACTGCTGATGTTGGAAATCCAAAAACCTCATCAAAACGCACGAGGGCACGCGGCACCGTGAACGAACATCAGTTGTTCTCAGTCCAAAATACAATACATTCCTAATGTCATTTTCGCGCCTGCACTTCTAACTACCAACCCATTCACAATAACAATTTACTGTTTATCATTTAAATCAATGAATTGAAATCAATGTCAAGCACGCGCCACTGCTCAACAGCAGAGTGTGCGAAATGAGCCAATGACAAGTCGTATCAGGCAGCCTATAACAGCAGAGAGTGCGGTAAAACTCTCCAGCTCGCGACACTCCGCGGATCGCGCACTTCAAAGCGTGCGGTAGCAAATTTGACGGAGCTTCTTTCGTGTCAAAACTCGCTCGAGCGAGTTTAGGTTCTACTTTCCACCAGAGTGAGCTAAGGATTCAGACACCAGGAATTTAGATTAGCTCCGAGTTTCGATGTTGCTGTTGTCGTCGACGCCGTTGTCCTTACCCCCTTTTTTGTTGTTTTTCTTAATCGAAGTGTTTTAAACAAACTGTTCCTCCATTGTATGGTATAACGCGTGCAGAAACTCTAAATCTACTACAGTTGCATCACTAGTTCTAGATCTATAGGCATATCTATCAAAACCATCATTATGTGTTAACACTGCTTCAAACGCAATGCTTCAGTACTCTGCGTGTGTCAGTCATTGATTCCAGATGGTGGTGGTGCGTAAACAATTTATCTTCTGCTCCGAATAATTTACACTCGTAAAATCTTTCTGATGTTAATGCAATATCAAAAAAGTGGCCAAATTAGCGTGTTCGTTATAGGTAGTTTAATCATTTAATGGGAAGGATTTTTGTGTACAAATTAATATCCGAGTCAAACTGTGTTCAGGTAGAAACAGATCTACAGTAGGCCTGCTGCACCTGAAATAGAACGACATTATTGTATAGGCTCACTTGTCAGTTGCTCATAATCTACCTGTGATGCATAATTCATGACACCAGTTTCTTTTGTAACTAGTGTGCTATCATTGGAAACGGTGGGCTGCTCTGTAATGAGACACAAGCTATTATGTCATGTCATAAACCAGCTCCCTAGCCTATTATTTACAATGTACACGCTTGTCGGAATCGAGCTTCCTGGGGAAATGCAGGATTTGCAGTCTGCACAGTCATTTACTGCGGGAGGCCAGGTAAGGGTAATACAAAGTTCTCAGCAGGCCTCTGGGCACCCACATTAAGAGGCCACAGTCACGGTTTAGCATTTAAGCCACTGGGCTTAATATAGATGTTTGCTAAAGGCAGTCCTGCATAGCAATAATCATTACTGTGCAGCCCTGTTTACCATTTGTGATGATCACTACACCACTGTGGGTTTGGGAAGATGAGCCCAAATTTCAAGAGCCAAATAACATCTTACCGAACAACAATGTCAGAAGGAAAATTACAGTGAAAAGAAAATAAGTTTAACTTCATGTATGTGCAGAACAGGTAAGGTTCGTATGGAGTTCGTGTGAAGTGGCCGATGGTGGAGAGTAAATGAATTGGCGTCAAAGGGACCACTGTATCGCTGTTTTATTTTTTTGAAAAGCTCTCTTGAATTTGCGGGTAGTGGCTGGGATGATTGAACACAGCACTGGGAAGACCCATTTTTCAAGTACTTGAGTGCATTCAGTACTTACACAAAACAAGAAATTGAAGAATTAATGGAAGAATTTGTTACATACTACATTCCAACTAGACTAATTGCAGAAAATTACTTAAAATGATTACAAATCTACAAATGGAAGCTCCTTAACATTACTAAAATGTTCTGAGAGAAAACTCCATTAGACAATCAGTTCAGATGGTGACAGATTTAATTTCTTTAACAGAACCACATTTTCATCAGCTTCAGCACTGTTACACTCAAACTCTAGTTAATAAATTACACTGTTGAATAGTTGAATGAATGAAGTTTACATATGTATCGCCTTTCAACATACCCATATGATTAACACAGTTACAACCTTTTACATCCAATCACACACACTTGATTTTTTCTGCCGTATTCAGTAGTGCCTCGTTTCTTTTTTTCTTTGCTGAGTCTTCATGGCACCTGCACTGACTACATGGTTTATATACCAGTGAATATTTGATGCATGTGATTGAAGCTGAGGCCAAATTTTGATTACAAATTCTGGTGCATTTTTCACTCTACTTTTCAGGTCATGCCATCTGTGTCTTCCCGGGGGAGCGGGAGAGTAGATGGCCGAAAGTTATGTTCACACATCTCAAAATAGGCCCTGGATCCCAACCTAATCATTACATTCGTGAGTACCACAAAAAGTCACAGTAAATCGTGCATGCAGTGTGTTATTATGGAGAGGTCTGAAATGGCTGACAGTGCGAGGGAGATGCAAATTTATGAGAAAACACAAGATCACCCTGGACAGGCATCACTTCTATTCACATCCCTTTGTCATGTGAACAGCTGACGCATCATGTGTGTAAACCTCCTGAATTTAGCGTACAGTCCTGCAGGGAAAGTCCATGCAAACAGAATGTTGTTAAGCTTTAGCACTGCAAGACGTAGGTGCTCCAAAGCATGGCACTTCATGGGTATACCACATTTAAAAGGAATTAGTCACACCTTAACACACTCACTGTTGATTGTCTGCCTTGAAAATGAAAAAATAAAGTTTGTGTTTAATGCCTGTGTAATCGGGATTTACGAGTGGAGTTGTATGTCGAAGTTCCAACTGCAGACATTACATTTTCTGGCTAAGCTCCTGTAGCCTGCCACGCTTCAAGTTATTCGATTGTTCGGCCAATCGGTTTCTTGGGAGTGAAATATTGCCTCAGCTTTTAACAGTGGCTTTGAGTGCACATAATTTATCTTGAGCAATGGGAGGGAATAAATGAGCCCTACAGGTAACTGAAGTATCCTTTACTTTTGATTTGTAAAGTCTGACATTTTCAACAGTTGTTTGGTCAGTCACGTTAACTGGGTCACATAAACCTACTAATTTAATGCATTCTGATTTATTTGTAGATCAGTGGCCAAGTATTGCAGCCCTGACAAGAACAGGGAACAATTAATGCTATTAAAGTGACCATAATGAAGCTATGAATGAATAAGAAGCCCAGCCATATAGTGCATTAACTAACACTGCTACATTTTGTGCCATATACATATTCTGCATACTTTACAATTTTTTATCAATTGAAAGGACAAAGTATATGTTTTCCATGCATATAAATGGAGTTATACCACGATTAAGTGTTGCATTAGCATATAAACAAAACCATGTCACTTTCTAATGGACTCAGTCTGCACACATCAATCATTCGATCGATCAATTGTTTAATCAATCGTTCAGTCAATCAACCAGAATTAGATGTGCCACCACGTGATGTTGGCAGGCACTTGATTTGCTGTGGTGTGACAGTAGTGTCAGTATTACCCATGTACACAGTGAGTGATGCAGCGTGCTCAAAATCAGCATGACCTCGCGCTATACCACCCTGTAGCTTTACAGCTCTTTCAAACCCCAGTGGGAGGTATTTAAATAACTTTGCTGCCCACATGTATTGGACATTAGCAGGTGTAATTGTATGTACATAGGTGTGTGTGTGTGTGTGTGTGTGTGTGTGTGTTTGTCAGAGAGGTGGCGAAAGAGAGAGAATGTACAAGAATGTGTGTATGTACGCATCTCCAAATAGCTTGGCTGTCTAATAATGTCGCATTTCTCCACAGTGTTGGCAGGCAGGTTAGGGCATGAGGTTCAGAGGTGGCTGTGGCGCTATGTTTCTACCTATGAATCATATCTCTGAACCAACAGATGGAGTGATGCTGCACTCAACAGGGCTTCACATATTTACCATACTCTGTGTTATAAGGCTTTTCTCCCAAACTCGTGCTGTCCTGTTATCCAAATGGGACACTGTGACACTACAACATTACGAGTTCTCTGATTAAGCATAGTTACTCATAGTTACTCTGTTAATAACAGAAGTAGATAGTAAATGTTCAGCAGTCGTTTCATAATTTGACTTTGTTGGTTTATGATCTAATGTTTGAATGTTATGCAGTGTGCAATATTTTTACTGCTATAAGGTGCTGCCATCTACTGTTTAGAGGTCTTAGTATGAATGTGAAATCAGTATTATGTGGTGTTACTGTTTGCATTCTTAATTTACATATTTTACAATGAGCAAATTATTTTAATCATTGTAATTGCAGTGTTAATGGTTTAAGGGCACATGGTGGCAGGTAATGAAATCAGGCAGTTACAGTAATTTACTGTATTTTTACAGTAATTTTCATTCACATCAATATCAAAATTGCTACACTGTAAAAAAAAAAAGTGTAAAAAAACGGTAATTTTCTGGAAATGGGGGCGCCAGAAAATTACTGTAAAAAAACAGATAAGTACTGTAAATTTAAAAACATACATAAACTGTAAAAAAACGGCAATTTTCTGGCGCCCCCGTTTCCAGAAAATTACCGTTTTTTTACAGTTTATGTAAAAAAACAGATAAGTACTGTAAATTTAAAAACATACATAAACTGTAAAAAAAAACGGTGATTATAACACTTAACATGCAACACTGTCATTTTAAAGGAAATATTCCTAAAATTGAATGTGGTCTTTACTCTAGTTCACATTCAATTATAACAATATTGCAGTGTGGTGTAGGAAGGAGAGGTAGCAAACAGATCCACCGCAACACAAGGCTTTTTAAATTCAAACTGCCTCAACAACATAATCACGCCAGACCCCACGATCACGCAGAAGAGACTTAATTTAGACACAAAACATGAGAGAACGGCAATAACACGACAACACTACACAAACATGGCATAGAATAATTCACACAGTACAACTACATAAATTGATGAAGGGGGACTTAAACCAAGTAATGCACATAATCAAGTACACAATTAATCAACACATGCATAGACATCACATTAACAGATAACGATACCGGAGTCGCAGAGACTCATGGGAAGTAGCGCCGTTGTCACGTAGGGCAACGCCCCCTCTCGTGGCTGCCACTCTGGGTTCCCTCGTGTCTGTGTTCCGTGCCTGTTTACCCTGCCCCGCTCGTTGTCTCTGAGATTCCCTGATTGTCCGCCACGCCCCTGTCATAATCGTCCCCACCTGTTCCTAGTTTAGTTCAGTGTTCATATAGTCCCTGTATTTCCCCAGTCTGGTTGTCGGTTGTTTTGGATGTCTGACCGTTTATGTGTTTCTCAGTTTCGTGTTGCCCTGCTGTCGTTTGTTGCTTTCCGTGTCGTTATGCCCCTGTACCTGTCCAACCTTGATGGCTCTCCTGTTATGACCCCTGCCTGCCACTACGATGACGATTGTGGAATGCCCTGCAATAAATCTCGCTCTTCTCAGCGATTGTGTCCGTCTCCTCGCTCCGTGGCGCGAGCCACGTTACAGCCGTCCCCCATTGGACCGACGCTTCAATATAAAAATATATATAACATTAATAGTTAAAATGAGCCATAAACTCCGAACCGTCAGAACACACATTTCAACGCTACGGTTATAGTTAAACTATGATCGGACAGGAATGCCAGACACATGTTCTAGCACTATATGAACCGATAAGAATATATTACGCGTTAACTAAATAAGTTACATGCACTGAAAGCTGACGTTGCAAATACTCATTTGAAGAAACACTGATTTCAAAACTCATGCATTTGGGCTGCAGCGGGGTGATAACGAAAGGTTCTTCAAACAATATGCACAACCAGAACAACTCTTCATGCACACTGTGCAGTGGTCCGATTCAAACAAGCCCCACCCCTACCAATCATAAACTTAACATATTCAGTTATCTTTACTTAACATGATCATTGCAATGCCTATTTCAGCTCAATAATGATAACAACTAGTTTTATTTAGTAATGGCAATATTTTTTATGAAACATGAAATAATAATTAATGATTACTAAAATAATTTATTAAAACCTAATCCGGGTTTACAGTGTAGATACAGTGATACAGATACAGTGCATATTTAATAGTGGATTGAAAATGAGATGGATCTGGAACGCCTTAACTCTTTATGTATGTTATAAATATAAAAATAAATCACAGTCAAGAACATTTTACTTTTTACTCACTTTTATAACATGAAAATCACATATTTAACATGTCAAAACTTAAATTAAAACATGCATCAATGTTGTCTTGTAATATTTCCTTGAAATTAATTCCAGAAGATTCTATTACTTTGTCTCATTAAGATTAATCAATATTACTTTCTTTTTACAGTTTGTTTAGTTAAAATTATTATCTAAGAATTGTTAAAAAACAGATTTATAATGTATTTAATTTATACAGATTTTTCTTGTTAAATCACATGACATTTTTAAATAAACAGTTTGTTCTGGTAATTGTAATACACTTTCCCTGTCATTTTAAAATACAGGAAAAAACTGTAAAATTTATTGGGAAAAACCTGTAAAAAAACTGTTTTTTTTTACAGTGTACTATTACCAAACATGAATTAATACCAGGGCCAGTAGTGGATTTCAGTAGATGAAGCACACAGCTGTTTTGCTGTTACAAAGGTTATACAAGGGTGCTTATAAAGGTTAGCACTTTAAAAGGTTAACGCTTATATAACATATATATATATATATATATATATATATATATATATATATATATATATATATATATCAGAGAACGGCCATGCTGATGTTATCACAATATGAAATTCATATCTTCAAGAATGCCAGCTTCTTGCTAATGGAAGATTTTTACTGATGTAATAGTTATTTGCTTTACATTACTGATAAAAATTGTTAAACACTGATCCCCCAAAACTAGTTTTTAGTTTTATTTATTTGCTTGTTAATTGTGTTTTGCAATTCATAAAATAAACTGAAAAGCAAAATATACTATACATCTTATTTCTATATTTCTCATGATTATGATCTGCTGTTAAATTGTCTCTAACCTATTGTTTTTAACCTCCCAGCACACAGATACTTTCCTCTGTGTTGAATCTCTCTCATTATTCTCAGCGTACACCAGTCACAGATCTGGTTTTAATGAAGTTCCAGAGTGTCCATAGTGTCACGCCACTTGAGGCTTTTCTACAAGTTAATTAACTCCAGCAAATGAGCAAGAAATCAATGGCAAGGTCAATCAATGACTGTAATGAACCTCAGGTTGGAAATAAGAGTCTCCCATTTTAATACAAGCTTCTGTCCTAGCATGGCTCCCCATAATGCTTTTCCACTGGATTTGTCCTGAGATTATGGTACACAGCTTTCAGTGCTCTGTGGTGCTGCAGGGGTATCTCAGGACAAGCCTTCCTCTGTAGAGCCCTTCTGTACATCAGCCCCCTGCAATTGTTTGGGGTTTGGCTGGCGCAGATTCCTGCAAGCTTTAGAAAACAGAAGTTCTTTTGAGCAGGGCTGCGGCGGAGAAAATCGGCCCCAAACTCACCATAGGAACCGGAGCACGAGAAATGCACAAACAGGCGCAAGTGTAGTTAAAACTAGTCCCCATGAACCCTTACCCCCCATGTGTTCTCACATTCTCAGCTCTTTTCTGAGTTCTGCTCCCTTTAGTTAGCACTGCGGTGATAAACTTCTAGTGTTGATTAAGGTGTTGATGATGTAAGTTGCAAGTGGTTTCATGACACCTTACACGATGAATGTGCACCTGCAGAAACTTTTTAAAGATGTGTCAATTGAACAAGGTAAACACACCGCACATGCAGTGCTGAGTGATAAAAACCAAAATTTTTGTTCAGAAATTAGTAGAACTATTATGGGATGGCAGATATGCAAACTCTGATCAGTTGTTTGTTGCTTAGCAGCATCTTTGTGTAAGATTCCAGTGGAGATGCCAAAGGACTCTGCAGCTGCAGAGCAAACACAATGCTGCTAATAAACAATAATAATTCACATTGTCCTTCCCTTTAATTGCAACTTGATCATCCAGGTGTGTGGAGAGATCTCCTGATGTACTGGTTAACGTACTGATGATACACTTCCACAGATCAGAGTACTGATGAACTGGTTAATGTACTAATGATATACTTCCACAGACACACACAAACCAACACACCTGCTGGAGGTCAGGTGAGTTATATGCCAAGTTGGCTTGGTGATACACAAGCCGGCTTAGTTCACAAAAACAAGCACATATCACATCAGCTGTGTGGCAGCACAGTTCCACTCATCAGCTCTCAGCAACACTCTGGTGATCTGCTGATAAAGAGAGAGAAGGACACACACAGGAAGTGGAAGTCAGAAGAAGGAGAAAGCTTTTGGGATGTGTACTGTGTACTAAAGGAAATACACATCATGAATCAGTTTCCTCAAAGCCTTTGTTAGCAAACTTGACATATAATTATAAAACCCATTGATCAACAATGCCAACTAGCGGCATGTGACCAAAGCACGAACAGTATTTTATTTACAAAAATCACGAGTCGGGTTTTGTCCGAAGTTTTGTTTGAGCTCGAAATATATATATTAGGTACACCTTAGTACCAGGTTGGACCCTATTTTGCCTTCAGAACTCTCTTAATCCTTCATGGCATAGATTCAACAAGGTACTGGAAACATTCCTCAGAGAGTCTGGTCCATATTGACACGATAGCATCACGCAGTAGCTGCAGATTTGTTGTCTGCACATCCATGATACGAATCTCCCGTTCCACCACATCCCAAAGTTGCTCTATTGGATTGAGATCTGGTGACTGTGGAGGCCATTCGAGTACAGTGAACTCGTTGTGTCCAAGAAACCAGTCTGAGATGATTCGTGCTTTATGACATGGCGTGTTATCCTGCTGGAAGTAGCCATCAGAAGATGGGTACACTGTGGTCATAAAGGGATGGACATGGTCAGCAACAATACTCAGGTAGGCTGTGGTGTTGACACGATGCTCAATTGGTACTAATGCATCCAAAGTGTGACAAAAAAATATCCCCCACACCATTGCACCACCACCACCAACCTGAACCGTTGATTCAAGGCAGGATGGATCCATGCTTTCATGTTTTTGATGCCAAATTCTGACCCTACCATCCGAATATCACAGCAGAAATCGAGACACATCAGACCAGGCAATCTTTGATTGTCCAATTTTGGTGAGCCTGTGTGAATTGAAGCTCACAGAGGTGGCACCTGGTGTGAACCAGTCTGGCCATTCTCCTCTGACCTCTGGCATGAATAAGGCATTTGCGCCCACAGAACTGCGACTCACTTGGGACCATTCTCTGTAAACCCTAGAGATGGTTGTGAAAATCCCAATAGATCAGCAGTTTCTGAAATACTCAGACCAGCCCGTCAGGCACCAACAACCATGCCAGGTACAAAGTCACTTAAATTACCTTTCTTCCCCATTCTGATGCTTGTTTTGAACTGCAGCAGATTGTCTTGACCATGTCTGCACACCTAAAAGCATTGAATTGCTGCCATGTGATTGGCTGATTCAAACTTTGCGTTATTAAGCAGTTGGAAAGGCGTACCTACACACACTATATTGCCAAAAGTATTCGCTCACCTTTCATGAATCACATATGAGCTTAAGTGACATCCCATTCCTAATCCATAGGGTTCGATATGACATTGGTCCACCCTTTACAGCTAGAACAGCTTCAACTATTCTGGCAAGGCTGTCCACAAGGTTTAGGAGTTTGTTTATTTTTGACTGTAGTGATTGACTCTGCAGAAAGTTGGTGACCTTATCGCACTATTAGCTTCAGCATCCGCTGACCCCACTCCGTCAGTTTACATGGCCTACCACTTCGTGGCTGAGTTGCTATCATTCCCAAACACTTCCTTTATATAATACAGCTAAAAGCTTACTGTGAAATATTTATGAGCGAGGAAATTTCACGACTAGATTTGTTGCACAGGTAGAATCCTGCAAGCTTGGGTCAAATCCATTAAAGGTCCAAACAGAAGACATATCCTACACTAACAGACATACTTTGGGGAAACAAGTACAAACCATAACACACTGGAAGAAATAAACTAAGAAAGCACACTCAAACATACCAGGTAACACATCCAATACATGAGAATACAACAAA
This sequence comes from Brachyhypopomus gauderio, assembly GCF_052324685.1. Lineage (NCBI taxonomy): Eukaryota > Metazoa > Chordata > Actinopteri > Gymnotiformes > Hypopomidae > Brachyhypopomus > Brachyhypopomus gauderio. Next base: position 8,831,846 of record NC_135222.1, on the reverse strand, counting down.
AAATAATCAGCAAAGAAATAGACTAAACACCGGGCTTAAATACCCAAGACCAAACACAAACACCTGCACACAATAACGAGGGGGCCGGGTTACAAAACATGAGGAGGGACTACAGCACGCACATGGCTCCATATACATGTATGTGTGAGTGGGTCTGTGTGTGTGTGTATATGTGTATACACATACACACACACACACACACACGTATATGGAGGAGACCAGGAAGCACCAAGTGTGCAGAGGAGAGAAATGCATTCTACTCAAAATCAATACCTGAATTGTGAATAAATTCTATTACACAAAATAAACAAAATCATAATGAATTCCATTCAATCCAACTATTAAAGGCCCTCAGGCACATGTGAATGCGTTAGAGTCCAAATGGAGCAGAGCACCACAGTGTGTGTGTGTGTGTGTGTGTGTGTGTGTGTGTGTGTGTGTGTGTGTGTGTGTGTCTATCTATCTGTCCCAGTGAGCATGTTCATGTCCATGATACAGAGCCTGCGAAGAAGAGACCAAAAGCATACTGTGCAAGCAGGACTCTTTCAGTGGCATGTACATTCTCACACACAGGAGGAATGACCACATCTTTCACTGTTGCTATGAAGCAATCATGCAAACCAGAGCAAATGATGGTAGCTACACATAGCCTGTCAAATTCTGTGATGATGAACTTAAGCATGTTACACAGTAATTAAATAAGTGCTTATCTATCTATCTATCTATCTATCTATCTATCTATCTATCTATCTATCTATCTATCTATCTATCTATCTATCTATCTATCTATCTATCTATCTATCTATCTATCTATCTATCTATCTATCTATCTATCTATCTATCTATCTATCTATCTATCTATCTATCTATAATTATTTTTTTGCTCTGAGTCTTGCTCGAAAAGAGGAACACCAGCCCATATTGCTGCAAACAACCTGTAGGTGGCGCCTTTTGGTTACTGTTTCTTCTATGGACCTCAGAGGGAGGGTACATAGTTATCCGTTCTCTCTCTCCCCTCTCAATCTTGGCGCACTGCTTTTGGTTGCTGGGTGTTGGCCTTGTTTACAACAATTTACAGCAGTGGCGTGGTACTTAGTTGCATTTTCACTTAAACCCACCCAAACCAATGAACTCAGGCTGACGCCAGATTAACAGTGATGTCAAACACAGCATAACTTTGTGATATTGTTACAGCACATGATGTTATGCTGCTGTGGGAAAGTACCAGTGTGAACTGTGAGGTAATAAGACATTTTCTTGTGACACTTCTAAAAGAACATCGAGCTAGGACTGCCTAGACCCTACCCCATGAAATCTGCAAAGCATCTTTTCACACCTCTCCACTCAACCGCCCACACCAAATCTTTTAATACAAACTGAACTACTTTCTACTTCTACTTGCTTCGTTAGCGGTCTCACTATTATACGTGAAATCAACATGCACACACCATCTGCAAGCCAGGAATAGCTAGTTAATAAAATTTTACCTTTATTTTACTACTAATAGCTTATGTCCATAAAATGTGGATAACAAAATTGCATGAAATGAAACACATTTGCTGGTCAGCTAGCCTGGTCTACTCGTCAGGTTTGATAACTGCCTAAGAGGAATTCAGTTTGGTGGTGAGGCATAGTATTACCTCCACGTAACGTACACAACATTCATCATTCCAAGTGAGTCGATGCTCTAAAGAGCCCGTCAACTCAAACGGGGACAAAGACAAAGTTTCGGTCGCTTGCAAATAAAGTGTGAATAAATGTTGGTGTGAGAAGAATAAAAAAAACCTCTCCTCTAAATCCCCTTTTGAAACGCACACACATGAGAAGTGAATACATTCTGAGGGTGATGCCAAAGTTTCCCACCTCCATCGCTTAAGCTATTTGTGCAACCACGTTCTTGAACCATTATGGTCGAATACTGTCAGACGTATAGTAAGAAATAAGATCATATGATCACTAATAGAAATGGGAGAACTTGCTAAGAGGAAGCTGTGGTCTCTGTAACACTTCTCTTTGGCTTTATCGTGGTTGTAAAAAGGTCCGGCTCGTCGCAACGACGTCAAACACCTACCACACCAATCCGGATATACTATACTGCAGCATCTCCTTGGTGTTATAAGGCTCTTGGCCTTGCACCTAAAATAGCAACATGTTTACGTATTAACGATCTTGTAAAGATGTACTACAGCAGTGAGCAATGCTGGCGTTAATTTAGCACTAGTAATCTACCCTATATTCGAGGCTGTCATATAGAGTATGTAGCGTTGTATAAAGGCTCACCCACTAACCACTAACACTAACTGCCGCTGATAAATAACATTTATATAAAAACAATGTCTCTATATAGAGCCTAACAATATATGTAACGTCGAAGTAACTTTGTATCCACCCTGCGACTAGTCCATCCACGAGATTCACTTCTACTCAGCTGGAGTGTCGCCTGTTGACTGGCAGAGGCTTTCAGACACTCACCGGAAACAAAACTTTTTTTCAACACCAACTTGTTTCGTTGCTGAGTCGAAAGAGGAAAAGAGATGAGCAGACACAGTGCACCGTTACATCTGACAACTCGCAGTTCCTTATTTTCATCTTCGCGTCATGTTGGATTTGAGAAAGTTCTTAACGAAAAGGAATGAAATAGCCACAACTTCTTGCCCTAGATAAGGTCTGCGTCGAGTGTTTTGTACTTCACATAACGGACCATTAGTCTTTTATCATGGAAGATGTGAGTATATTTTCTTAATTTTTTCTTCCTGTTTCTTCGCTCTGTGCTGGTGTTTCATAAGTAGCATAATCAACCTATTCGTAACCAGCATTCGTGAACTGAAAAATACAATTATGTTTTGCCCGTCTCTATCGTCTGTGAACGATTAAAGCTCGAAACATCGCCTTTCTTCCAACTTGGACCGCATCATCGACTTGGCTTCCAAAGATTCAGAGGATTCACTAGGTGCACATTAATATGCAGCGTGTTGCACAATGTTTGTAGTTAGCATATGAGATGCTTACGTTAATTGCCGTTTTTTGATAGTAGCCTATCGCAGTTATATATATATATATATATATATATATATATATATATATATATATATATATATATATATATATATATATATATATATATATATATAAACAGTTAATGCGATTATTTTATTTTAACCGCTCTCACGGTTGTTTGAGTAGTTATGAGGAGATAAATAATAGCGTTCATGCTTAGAATGGTCTGCATTAAACCGTCTGTTCACCTGCCCTCAGTCATCCAGTTTTACAGCGTCCCAACGCTGTATCTCTCGGTGCAACTGATAGCTTACTTGCCTCCAGAATTTAAAAATAACGCAGTATGAAATAACACAGTACTCTATGGAAAAGTTATCATATTGTGGCCCAAGCACTGACATATCACTTATCCTAGATGACTACATCTATGCTGGAAGTGACCCCATGACCCCATACCGCCCCCCCATCCGGTCACTTTCCCCCGCATTGAGGGTTACTTTGGCGTAGTTACTTATTCAACGCTGAAACGTAAGAGAAAGGACCTTCAAACGATAGAAACAGTGCAGCAAACCCCAAAACACGCAAGCAAATATAGGCTGTGAAGGGAAAGTTTCAGGAAATACGAAGTCTCAAACAAGGAAGTATCTCACTTGTGCCTGTAGCAGTGTCAAAAACACTGATGTCAATGCATGTGAGTTGTCAAAGAATGGCAAGCAGGTGCAAACAGTTGTGAATCTGCAACAGTCCAGCATCAAACATAAGACTATGCATTCTGCTTGAATTAGGAAGTTTGACATTAGCATTTATGAATATATAATATATGAGTAGGTTCTGACTATATGCCATGTGGTGTGGCGAGTGTAATTGTGTATTCACTGCGTTTATTGAATGATAATGAATGGAAAATCATGTGCCATGTAATATTCCGAAAAACATCGACTAGTTGCCAGCAGTGATGGTGCTTAAAATGTGGGTGGCCTTTGGGCTGGGTTCATATACAGCTATGGGGGATTTTCTTAAGGTTGTACTGTGTCTGACCTTATGAATGGTCAGAATTTCAGCTGCTTGGGGACAGATGATTCTATCGCTCCTTTTCACAGTTTTACTCATAAAAAGTAAAAGTATTACTACATAATAACCATGTATATGTATATATATCTACTCTTACATCAGCCTCTCCTCTGCACATTAAAAGGAGTGGAAGGTTGCACCTTTTCTTGCCGTTTGTGTGAGGGCAACCCTTCTGCACATGGCGATGTACAAATCATCGCCATTGTTTGGGCTTGTGGTTTGAATTGTTCATGCAAGTGTGCCTCGATTCCTGTTAAGTCTCCAAGGAAAGCAGGTTTGCTTCCTATTTTTTTTCACCACAGCGTGAGCCACTTTTTGTCAGTCACGTGACAACACGCAGGCCTCCCGACGACTCTTGACCGTGGGGCCCGCCGTTCAACTCTGTCCCAGAAAGTCCAGCGCTAGCTTTGGCGTGACAGCACTAGCAGAGTGATGGCGTCTCTGATCCAGGAGGTCGCAGCTTTCCCTCTAGGTGATATCAGAATGAGGCTGGACACGTCCCTCAGCTGCGGACTCCCCTTCCACACAGCAGATGATTCGAATTTTAGAGACGTGGTGTGCTGAGGTTCAGCAGGCCAGCCATCACCGCAGATGTGGACGTAAGATTCCTCCCAGATGCGGCATTCAGTTCACCATCTACAGCTTTTATGTGGAACAGATGTTTGTTAAGGTGTGCCTCACTGAAAAAAAGAAAAAAAAACTAAAGAAAACAAAAAACATCATCTACATGGAGAGAAATCAGTGCCTGGCTCGCTCTCACAGCATATCAAATCGAGAGTAGGAATACAGTTTTGTAAGAGTTTTTGGTAATGGCTGTAGATTCGTTGAAAAAGCAGCTTCTCTGGAGGATATGACACGCCACAAGAGATTCTAGTTGTCATAGTGAAACTGTATGTTCCTGCATTGTACTGATAATGTTCTACCAGTACTACCAGTCCTACCAGTACATTGTCCCTTCGGAAATTATCCATCTGAACACACCTGCTATGACATTGTTTTCCTTGCTCATGATTGTGGTAGTTAAAACTTGAGATCCGTACCGACACTGATTAACTTGTTATTAATATCCACGGTCGGTTTTAGTCAGCCAATCCAACATTTCTGGCATCAAATGCATTCTTAGAGCAGAACGTCCTGTTTGACTAACCCACGCTGGAGATTTTGTCTCAGATAATTTCCTGCCTGAACCAAAACTCTCCACCTCATCGGCTATTGGCCTCAGACACTTGCTGCCAAGCCTGTCTCTTCCCTTGCACAAGTTTGTTTAGTGCTCAAAGCCAAATGGTGCTCCGTGTGTCCCAACCAACTCCTTTACTCCACATGGATTTTTCCACCCCACCCAGAGCCTTTGGCAGCTGGTGTGCTGTGATGTAGCCTGCACTTCAATTTTCACCCAATCGGTACATGAGACACAAAAGAGCCCCTCCAGTGTTCAACTTCCTCCGACGGCCCCGCCCCCGGGCCTCTTCTCCCTCTGTGCAGACAGCGGAGCCTGCAGAGGCCTGGTGCGTGAGAATGTTTCCTGGACAGAGGCATTGTGAGAGAGCGGTACCCGCCTCCCATGGCACGGTACTGCTGCCATTATTCCGAGCCTCTTCCTCCCTCTGACAGCTGCGGCACCTTCCCTGCTAGCGCATGGCTGCTCTTTCCAAAGGTCCAGTGAAAGTGGAAAAACAGTCTGGATAACCCTTTAAGGACACATCCTGAGGAATTTCCTCTCAAAGGTTCCCAGTAAAATCCCTCGGAATTAAAAACACAATTAGTTAGACTATTAGGTATACAGACAGGCAGATGGGCATGTTTTTTTTTATCCAGACCATCTGAAATTCTCATCTTTGTAAGACAGCATTTATATCACATACCACAGATGCCATAGTGTCTTAGCATGCTTGGACCAAAGTGCTAACCACTTACTACCTGTGTATGTGAGCGCAGAACAGCGCTTCTTTCATAGGGAAAATGGTTTTGACCGTGTGGTTAAAGCCTGACCGTGTGGTTAAAGCTTAGTTTCAGTATGAAGCTCACCTAACTTGAGTGTGTCAAGGGCGTTGCCAGTAATGCAGCACCCAGGGTCTGTTGTTTAATGCTAAGTTAATGTTTTAAAGTTTTGGATACTATTGTCTACAGCTTTGTTTATACATAGTTGCAGAGAATAATGTGCTAAACATGAGAAAAAACTGTAAAAACAGCTAAATTTCTAAGGAATTTGCCTGGTGTTCCTAGAATTGAGTAAAAAATTGCTGAAACAGGCACGTGGGCCCTCTACATCAGCAGAAAGAGTTAACCACAATTACCCCACTACTTTCTCTCACTGATGCCCACTCAGGACTAAGGCATGGGCCTTTAGATGTGCACCAGATAAAGGAGATGAGCAGTACTACTGTGTGACACTGACCTCACCACCTCCCCACCCCCATCTTGGCAGGGCGTCAAAGAAGACCCAGCCAAGCCCAAAGAGATGAAGTTGTCGGGACAAGCTGGCTGGTTGAAGAAGGCCTCGGGGAAGTTCCTGGGTGGCTACAAAGACCGCTACATCCAGCTGGACAAAACACAGATTGTTGTGTATGACAACGAGGTAATGAGATAACAGCTGCTGACTCTCCATTAACTGAAATCTTCGACCTGGAATAGGTTAGCACATTGGTTAGTGCAGGAATTTCTATACTGCAAAGATATGAATGTCCTACACGTGAATATAAATAAAATGTAGGTCTGTAGTGAAAAACACAAAACAATGATTTTACCACATTTTCCTGTACTTAGAAAATAAACCTGTTGACTGTGTAGCACTGTTACATGGATTCATCAACAGTTGCTCCTACGCATACATTTTCAGTGTGTTTATTTAAAAAAAGTGTTTTTTCTGTTGTTTTCAGTGTATAGGGAAGTACAGGGAAACATGGTGAAATAATTGTTCCTGGTTACACTACTGATGTGGAAGACACAGATCAGGTTAAAAGTGCTGGAGGATTTCTTCAGATTCATGATGTTGTCACACATTCTTAACTTTTAAGAAATCTTTCAAATATCTGCTAGCACAATGTTAGGTCCTGCTAGATTTCTTCCTTGTTTAGCTTTGAATGTAAACAGACTGAGTATTTGAGTTTTGCTTTCACACAGGACTTAAAGAACTGCATAGAGCGTGTGGACCTGGATCATTTCGATAAATGCCACGAGTTACGCAGTCCTTTCAATAAGAAACACAGGCTGATAGTGACACGGGCAGCCAAGAGTGGGAGTAAGGTAAGCGTTGACGCCACTCATTTATCACAGCTAAGACGGAGATGCCAGACACAGTGGACTACTCCACTTTCTGTTTTCTGTAATATAAAGAGGGCCTCTCATCGATTAACAATGCAATACATAGTAAGGTCAGACTAGCTGTCTATGACGTCATCGTCCCAATATGGCACGGGGGAGTCGAACACTGAGCCTTTGTGTGGGTCGGTATGAATCACACTCATATCAGCCGAGATCCATGACCACCAACAATCCTCATGTTACACATTTCTTACACTTTATTCCCCTGTGACATTTTGCACAAGCAAAAGTGAACAGTAGAGGAAGGCAGGAAATAAATATGGAGTCTGCACTGCACCGTGCAAAGGAGTGGTAGCTCTGTGGTTAAGGCGCTTGCCTAATAATCTAGAGGGTTGATAGTTCAAGCCCAACTGCTTAACCCTCAGTTGCCCAAAATTCCATTTTGTTATAATGGTATGTCACTCTGGATAAATGTGTCAGATAAATAAATGTCTTTTATTGCTTTTCGAAAAATAAGAAATAGAACCAAAATAAGTCATTCTGACATATTTTATATGCTTCAAGTTTGAAAACTGGACAAAAAGCCTGATATAACTGTCAGTTGCTGTCACAGTAAGGTATGCAAAGTCATACTCTAGCAGCTTTCTTTCTGACTGCGCAGATGCTTGTGGTACATGAAAACAGCCACAAACCAAGGCTTTCAAGTGATAAATGGTCTGGAGGTTAAAAGTCAAACGCCTCAACCTGGGTCAAATGTGCAGATTAGATGCTAGGACTGTATCGAAACTGCTCAGTTCTTATCTGCACTTCTTTCACTACGTGAACTCTACTGCTTATTACATGCTTATACATGTCAATTAAAAAAATCCTCAAAAATACATGGATGTACATGGAAGTTTAAGGCCAATAGTGCTGCTGTTTTATAAAATGCAGATGAATCGACACCAGTTTTTAATGCTGTCCAGCATTGTTCATTGTGGTTGATTGTGTGGCCAACTTATCTGTATACCTACTCAGACAAAAGTCCTTCCTGTATCTCAGTCAGGTCAAAACATTTGTAGCTCTTTCTTGTATTACCACAAGCCATGTTGTATGCAAACAAATGTAGAAGTGAGCGGTTGGCCACTTCACTACTAAGAAAGTGACATTAACCAGGTTGACCCTCCAGGTTTCCAGGTTTAGTTGTTGTAATCAACGTTTTGTTCCCTGTATGCTGTGTTACATCTGTTGTGGTTGTTTCTTGCATTCCTCTTTCACCCTTGCTGACAGCCTGGGCTGAAGTCCGGCCCTGCTCCTCACGTGGGTGAGAGAACAGCTGCGTCTCGTTGTCGTGACGTGAAAGCCAGACCCTCACAGGCAGCGTAGCCGGAGGTGCTCTTTAGCGCTGACCTCGTTTCAGTACAGCACACTCCGCTAGCGCACGCACGTTTCCATTAGCTCGTCACCACTTCAGCCACGGGGTAGTCGAGCCGTTTGTTTGGATTGAGTGTGATCCTCCGTGAGCTGCATTTCAGACTTCCTCTTGTTTACAAGAGTTCCTTAAAAGGCAAAATGTAGAGTATTACTAAAAGATGATAACACTGAATCAAGCTCGGCAAGCTCATCAGAAATAAATATTGTATTTGTGTGTGTGTGTGTGTGTGTGTGTGGGCACACATGCTTGTCACTTTTTCCTTTCTCCTAACTAAAGTGACCAGCCAAATCTGTGAGTCAGACAGTGCAGACTGTGACTTTATTTTAGAACCCAACTTCACACACTACTGGGGTGAAAAATGCAGAGGCGTCTTAAAAGCACCAGTACCTTTGCAGCACTTTTGAGAGTTTGGTATTTGAACTGATTATTCAGGGCTGTGTTTAGTGCTATGGTTTATTTTGTAGTATGAGTCTAGAATACACGGTACTTCAGAAACCCATGCTGAGCCCAGCAAGAGTCAGGATGTGTATCACACTTTGTTTAAACTGCCCTCGGTAGAACAATGAGCTGTATAAATATACAAACAATTGATGAAAAAGATGATTGCATTTTGGGTAGCTTTCTCCAATTTTGCTTAGATTAAATAATTTTTTTGTTAAACTGGTCTTAGTGTTTGGTGCTTATTGTTAGAATAGATCTGTTTTCCTTCTTTCTTGTATAAGGTGAGGCTTAAAACAAAAAACCCCACCAAATTAAGATCAGACATGGTGAATCTTTGCCAGTGTGAAAATTTTGCTTTGAGATTAATTGAAACTATTTGTGCAAACTTCACACAGTGTCCATAAATGCTTTCTGAGATATGGATTGCCAATTTTAAAATAATGTATTCTAAACATTGGGGTGTTTACTATGATGGCTGAGAAGAGAAAAACAAATTTACATTTTAGGAAACAAAATTAAAAAAATACAAACTAACAAATTTACCAGTAAGCTACAAATTTGGAAATTGCAACTGTGACAAAAATAGCAGGTACAACACCCAGTAAGTGTGTTAAAGAGCAGGTACAACACACAGGAGTACTTGTTGCTCAACTTTGTGTCAATCAAACTAGTAGAGTTTGTGGCAGGGAGTAAAGCTAAACTTTGTGGAACTAATTTTAGCCAGTTGGAATGCTTTTGAATCTAGGACTAGTGTATGACTAAAAGCTACAAACATTTTCTTAAGGTAAACCTGCCAGCTGTGAATCAATTTGTGCCCTGTGTCTTGCTAATGAAGCAATGAAGCACCAACAAATATTACACACAGTTCAACAGAAAACTGTGTCTGCTTCAAGTTAGAATGTGGGCATGTACGATTTGTACTAATAAAACATAAAAACGCTGTTTTACTCACACAGCACAAATCAGCATTTATACAGAAATTATAATAACAACAAGGTCCTATATTAGAGAGATTGTGAAATATTGAGATGTAGTTATACAATTGCTGCCAGGGAAAATAAGACCAGTTTCTAAAGGAACACTAGACCTGCAGCCTCACTGCTTCTCTGTCATGAATTTCCATAATAAAAGATGGATAATGGATCTCTAATTGGCAAGAATGAGGGGTGATGTCCTCAGGAACGAGAAATTTCAGTCATGCCAGTGTTAAAAGAGCAGACAGGAGACTGTCAGTGTTTAAACCACTTTAAATGGCAAGTGGCAATGAAAATAAGTGGACTATAAGCTAGCGTTTACGGTCCACTTACATTCATTAACATTTGAAAGTTTAATTAATATGAAAATGTTAATGAAAGCATGTCAACTGGCTAAAATGAATTCCACAAAGTGGACAAAACATGGTTTACCTTTACTCCCTCCCACAAACTCCGCTAGTTTGATTGACACAAAACACAGCAACAAACACTTCCTGTGTGTTGTACCTGCCCTTTAACACACTTCCTGTGTGTTTTACCTGCTCTTACTGTCAGATTCGCCATTTGCTAATTTGTTTCAGTAGCCTACTTGTAAAAGTGATACACATCTTGAAAAATTTGTTCATTTGTACTTTTGTAATTTTGCTTGTGTACATTGCCCTTCTCAGTCACCACAGTTTATAGAACCAAATGAAATTTCCTTTTAAATTTATTTTTCTACTTTGCTTTTAGGTCTGTGATGTTAAACTGCAGGCCCAAAATCAACAAGAAAAAGAGGCTTGGATAAAGGCACTTAATGATGGCATTATCAGGGCCAAGAATAAAATTTTTGATGAGGTAACCATAATTATTTTTGTATTTTAACTAAAATTAATGCTACATTTGAATTGTGTTTGTGATTGTGATTTAAGTCATACACAAGCTTAAAAACATGACAATTTAAAGTAAATACATTCTAAATTTGTTCAGATAAATGCACATTTACCTGAACACTAATATTCCTTGAAATAATAGTTATTTTAGCATGCTTTGTGAAAACACAAGAATGACCATGTTAAATATGTATATTTGTTTGTTTGTTCCTTTGTTTGTTTTAAAAAATCATATTGAATAGTTTCAAATAGTTTGTATGACTCGAAGCCCAAGAGATGGAACAAGGAGTTTAATGCTAAAGCAAAATAAAAAAGTAAATAAAAAAGTAACTAATGCAAATAAAGTTACAAATCTTAAATAAACATCAGCAGGTATGTGGGACCAGCCCCGTCGACAGGGGGGGACAACCGGGTCTGTTGTCCCGGGCCCCAGGGCCAGGGGGGCCCATCAAAGAGCCCAGCAATTTATTTTTTATTTAAAGTCTATAATTTTTAAATAATCTTGAAATCTTTCATTAATATAAAATTCTGTACTCAAAATAAACTCAATGGCTAAAATATATGTTTTTTAACCTATCTGCATATTTTCCATTAAGTGCATACACCCCCGCATCCCACTGGAAAATGGTTTGATCCAGCACCGACCGTAACTGGCTGGTACCCGCACAACAGGGGGAAATACAGTGGTGGATAGTTAAAGTAAATACAGAAATCTGGAGCGCAGAAAAGAAAGGAAAACATTTACCTGACGAATTTTAATGTTGCATTGTGTTCCAGGTTTGAAAAGTGCTGGAATTTAGGCTAAAGTACTTGAAAATGCTTGAAAGTAACTACTTTGTTTCACAACAAATAGCTGTCTGACTGAACAGTTCTCGTGAAGACGTTAAGATTGGGCGTTTTGAAAATAAACAACCATTAAATAATGTGATAAAAAGCGAATTATTTCGAGTAAATGTATAAATATTTAACTCAATTAAGTTTAACGTGTTGGAAAATATTGAAATTGACCTTTAAAGTGAAGTACAAGTGCTTTAATTATAAACATTATAAAGGTGTATGAACCCTGCAAACATGACTGTTCATTGCGCTGAAGTGCGTCGCGCGCGAAGTTACAAAAGTCAAGAGGTGCACGACCTCATGGACAGCGCGCGAGGCCCTCGCACACGGTCGGTGCCACTGCGATTACGTCATTTTCGCGCGAACCCTCGCACGCTCGCGACGCGTCAAGTATATAACCAGTCAGCTGTCAGAAACAGCTTTGATGTGTGGCTATATTATATACTATATGACCTAACAGAAGGATTGTCAAATGACGAAATTCAAATGACGTGCGCCGGGGGGGGGGGGGGGGGGGGGGGGGGGGGGGGGGGGCACATTAGACTTTCTTGTCCCGGGCCCTAGCAAGACTGTCAACGGGCCTGTGTGGGACACATATGAACGAGAGAAAAAAATTATACACAAAGATATACACAACACATTATAAGGCCAACTGAAACCAACAATGAACATCGAATGATGAAGCTTAGAGACTGAACATGTAATGATTATAACATACCAGAAACATAAACAGTATGCAGGATTTAAATATGCAGATTAAACAAGGAACTTAACTAGACACATGTGAAACAGAGCACTAAACTAGACCAGCGTTTCTCAAAGTGTGGGGCGCATGGGTATTGCAGGTGGGGTGCAAGCAATTGGAAGAAATGAACCTTTCTAAAGCCTGGTTTAAGCCTCGTTGTAGCGCGTGACTCCGCCCACCTCGCACGACACTGCTCGAACGGTGGAAGCGTTTATACTTTTCGCGTGCAGTGTTCTCCGAAATGATATGTGGTAGTATAAAGAAACATTAACCTGATGAATTTTTATGTTGCTTTGTGTTTCAGGTTTGAAAATGCTGAAATTTAGGCTAAAGTACTTGAAAATGCTTGAAATTGTAACTACTTCGTTTCACAACAAATATCTGTCTGACTGAACAGTTCTCTTGTATTACATTAACAAATACGAGCCTCTTGTAATTCCAGGAGGAAACATGAGAGAACGTGAAGACGTTAAGATTGGGCGTTTTGAAAATAAACAACCATTAAATAATGTGATAAAAAAGCAAATAATTTCGAATAATTTCGAGTATATGTATAAATATTTAACTTAAATAATTTTAACGTGCTGGGAAATATTGAAATGGACCTTGAAAATGATGTACAAGTGCTTTAATTCCACCTTATAAAGGTGTATGAACCCTGCAAACACGACTTTGTTCATTGCGCTGAAACGCGGCGCACGCGAAGTTACAAAATTCGAAAGGTGCACGACCTCGCGAATCGACAGCGCTCGAGGCCCTCGCGCACAGGCGGAGCCACATCGATTACGTCATTTTCGCTCGCGACGCGTCAAGTATAAACCAGGCTTAAACCAGGCTTAAGCCTGTCGTTTTAATGCCTGTTCGGTTTTCATAAGCCCCGGATGTTTAAAATGTTCTCCGCCGCCGCCGCCCCCCATACGTTCGCGGCGTGGAATTTCCCCTTCTTCTGAGGTGGGGAATGATAGAAAAAGTTTGAGAACCACTGAACTAGACACGGGTGAAACAGGGCACTAAATTCGACACAGGTGAAATGGAACTAAACTAAACACAGGTGAATCAGGGCACTAAACCAGACACAGGTGAAATGGAACTAAACTAAACACAGGTGAAACAGGGAACTAAACTAGACACAGGTGGAATGGAACTAAACTAAACACAGCTTAAACTGGGCACTAAATTAGACACAGGTGAAATAGAACTAAACTAAACACAGGTGAAACAGGGAACTAAACTAGACACAGGTGAAATGGAACTAAACTAAACACAGGTAAAACCAATAACGGGTCATGAAAACAAACGGAAAGAAAAAGGAAGTAAAACCAGAATGAAAACATGAAGAGGCGTTGCCGTGGGAACAGCAGCACCAAGGAGGGGGAGATCATGACAGATCCACCCCCACCCTTAACAAAAAACAAAAAAGACTACATTGGCAATGGAATAGACTAAGCAGAAGTAACAGGTATGGATGCAGGGCACAGGAGCAGGTGGCACAGAAATGTAGATCATGCCAAATGCAGAGACAGAAGAACTAGGACCAGGAACCGAACTAGGAACTGGAACCCAGGAACTGAAGACACGAGACCAGAACCAGGAACACCACAATATCCAAGAACAGAGCCATGAACAGAAGACACAGAGGAAACAGAACCAGACAGAGATAGATGTGGATGCAGGCATGGGATCGGCATTAGACTCAACACCAGTACACAAAACAAGATTGAGGATAACAGGAAGACAACCTAGAATGTTGGACAAGACTCTGACTAACCACGGAAACTGGAGATACAGGAACAGAACTGAATGAAACAGGACTGGGGACAAAATGGGTGACAAATCTTGGAACTGACACCGGAACAGAAATAATCACACAAGACACAAGAATGGAGACCGGCACAAAAAAACACAGGCGTGGAAACCATAAGTGACATTGACAATTGAAACAATACAGACAATGACAGATGATTCGGATAAGCAAATACATCAAAAGAACAATCAGTTCTAAAGGTCTCGAAAGTTCTTGTAGAGCCACAATGGGTTGGACAGGCTGACTGACATCCTCTGGGGTACTCTGAATTGCCACTGGGACGTCCTCTGGAGCAGGCCAGGTGGCCACTTGAGCAGGCTGGGCTGCTTCTGGAGACCTCTGGTAGGCTGCTGAGATGGCCTCTCGACACGTGAGACAAGCTTTGAAGCCCTCTGGATTGCCGTTGGTCGCAGGTCTGGAGGTGCTGCAGCCACTGGCCGTGGGTCTGGAGAAAGAAGCATAGTGACTCCTTCACCAGGAGCAGGACATGGAGGCATGGCTACTCCCTCAGTGCCAGACATGCTGCAACTCACTCTGAGGTTAAGAACAAGGGAAGACAGTAAAGGAGCAGCCCCTGCACGGTGCCTTGGCCCATGGTGTATTTTTAATACCTTCCCCTCGGAGGTCCGAATCTTGGGTTGAGGGCAGGAACTGATGGGACTTGAGAGATACATAGATGAGGTGATTGGTGGAGAGCTAGGCTGGTATTTTTTCTTGCAGCCGCTTACGGTTAGTCTTGCCACAATATTCATGAGTTCACTAACAAGAGGTTCAGGAAATGGTGAGCTAGACACAGTCCACTGTGTGCCCTTATCGTACATGTTAAGCAAGGCAACTGCGTCAGCTGATATGCAGCAAATCCTGGTCTCTCCTAAACTGGAGGTGTCTCTCTCTTAAAGTTCAGAGTATCAGCTAACTGGTGTGATCCCAATGCTTAGTTCTGATAACATATCAGAAACAGAAACAATGTGCAGGGTATAAATACACAGATTAAACGAAAAACTAAACCAGACACAGGTGAAACCAATAATGGGGTGTGAAAGCAAACGAGGAAGTAAAACCAAAACAACAACATGAGTAACAGATTCCATTTAACGTCTAACAAGTATCTTTAATGTTAATAAGCTTTGTGCTATTAATCACTTGCAAAGGCTTGTTTAAAAAATCTGATTATAATTTTTTTTCCTTTTTTTCACTGCAGGTAAAACTTGAACAACCATCTTTAGAGCATGTAACTCGCTCTCGTCCAAAGGGAAACCGAAGCAGAAGGCCACCAACCAGGATCCACATGAAGGAGGTATGTTGAGAACATTCAGATCTAAGTAAAACTATCAAATGACTATATTTTGCCTTTGACATTCTATACATTTGTCACAACAATGGATGTTAAACCTTTAAGGATTAAAGTTGATAATTGTTTTATTAGGTTGCAAATGTCTCATCGGATGGAATCTTGAGGCTTGACCTCAGTGCTACTGACAGTACACCTAATGGAACACACTGCCTAAGTGCTGATGGGAATGGACAAAATGGAGGTCCAAACGCACAGGAAGCACCATCAAAATCTCTCATTCCAGAGGAAGCTGCAGGTGAAGATTCTGCACCTCAGAAAAAGGTCCTGAAGCCACCCATGCCACCGTCAAAGGTGGCCAACCTCAGTGAAAGCCAGGAGAGTGACACTAAACCTGAGGACTTAGCTCCACAAAAGAAGATCCTCGTACCTCCTATGCCACCATCCAAGGAGCTGAAACCATCTGAACATCAAGAAGAGGAGAAGCCAAGTGAGGAAGTGCAAGAGAACAAAGTTGTGAAGCCACTCATGCCTCCTTCAAAGGTGGTCAACCCCAGTGAAAGCCAGGAGAGCGACAACAAACCCGAGGACTTAGCTCCACAAAAGAAGATCCTAATGCCTCCTATGCCACCGTCCAAGGAGCAAAAACCATCTGAAAATCAAGAGGAGGAGAAGCCAGGTGAGGAGGTGAAAGAGAAGAAGGTTGTGAAGCCACCCATGCCTCCTTCAAAGGAGAACAAGCCCACAATATGTGGCAGTGGGGAGGTAAATGGGGAGAAGGCTTCAGACAGTGGGGTAGAGTCTGGAGCAACAGACAGTCCTAGCAAGCCAAGTCCAGATGCAGAGGAGCTAGACAATTCAGAGGCTTCTCCAGCCAAGACCACCCATCCTCCTTCGACACCATCTAAAGACATGAAACCCAAACCTGCACAGATTATAAAAGAAGCAGAAGTTATTCCAGAAAATCATGAAGATGCTGATGATGACAATGAAGATGTGAAGGATAACAATGCACAATGCCAGGAGGAAGCAGAAGAAGAAAATACTGTTAAGACAGAGGACATTGCATTCATTCCCTCAAAAAATGTTCCAAAGCCCCAAGAAGTGATGTGGGATTCACGTAATTCAGAACAGGAGAAAGACCCCGTAGAACACAAGGCAGTCGAATCTGCTTGTCCAGACAACACGGAAAGTGTAGCAGCTCCAGTCACTACTGAACCTGCAAAGCCTTACGGTGAAATCAAATTAACCCCATGTTCAACACCAGAGCCTGTTAAAAAGAGTACAGCCCCCCCTGCTCCACCCAAAAAGAAACCTCTTAAACCACCTGTCAAAAAGGAGGACAGTGGAGTATACAGTGGCACTGTGGTATCCACTAGCAGCTCACTTCCTCCTCTTGTATCACCTTCAGTAGAAATAGTTTCTGAGAATGTCCCTGCAGATGATATGAAACCAGCCACTCAAGAGCCCAAAAGCGACCACAAGGTTGTCATCCTGTCTCTAAATAACACAGGAGTAGGTGAGGACTCTACCGGACTATGTGGGGTGGAATGCGAAGAGAAGTCTGTAGACAGCGGTCAGCTCTCCGCTGAGGAGTCTGAAAACAGTGACCAAGTAACTTCATCACTAGATAAGATGGAGGATAGTTTTCAAGGCTTAGATGCAGAAACCAGCGAGGACGACCTGGAGTCACTGGATACAAACGTGCGTAGCACGGAGGACGTGCCCTCAGCAAATGGAAGTGCTCCACCCAAAGGCACCGTCGACACATTTGTCTCCAGCCCACTACCTGCAACAAGCTCACATGCTGAATCATCTGTGTCAAAGTCCCCCTCCAAGATGTGGGCGTCATCAATGGGAAACCTTATCGAGATCCAAGTTGTACCCCAAGAAAGTGACATAAAGGACTTGCAAAGTAAAGTGTCAGTGGAGCTTGAAGAGACAGGAAAACTTCTGAGGGAAATAGGTAATGAGGAGGGAGGTGGAGGTGGACCAGACCCAGGGATCCTACTCAGTACTGCAATGGAAAAGCTTCAGAAAGCTGAGCAATTCTTGAAAGAAGCCAAGAGTGTTAAACAACATGACAATAAGAGCAACAGAACAAGCTGGTAATTGCAAATGTTAAAATATGCTGGGTTAAAAGGGGAAGCGTGAACGACTGGTTTGTTTATTTATTTGCAACTCCCCCAACACACACGCACACACACGCACACACATACACACACACACACACACACACACACACACACACACACACACACACACACACACACACACCACACACACACACACACACACACACACACATACACACACACACGCACACACACGCACACACACGCACACACACACACACACACACACACACACACATACACGCACACATCAATCTACTCATAAAACTTAAATACAAATAATGAAGTGCAATTATTATCCTATTGTATTACTGGGATATAAAATAGTAGCTCCTCTAAAGTAAGTTAATATCTTGACACCATTGATTAAATTATGGTTTCAGATATTCATTTATAAATTTGATTTATGATCCAAACCGAAGTACATGAAATGCAATGACATTCGTGTCACATGTTAATTTTCAGTTAATGAAATGAAACTCCCTCCAATCATGAGTAAGAGTATGGTGTAAAACATTTCTTGAGTTACTTGAACTATAGTAAAGAGGTATTACCCACATATATAATGTAAATAGGTATTACCCACATCTTGCTAAGTCAGTTCACACACGAGTAGAGCTGCTTATAAAGTGTTTACCCACCATCTTGTCCCTTTTAACTCTCACTCTGGAAATAGCGCACTTACTTGAGCAGCCTTGTGTGCACAGGGTTAGAGGAACTAAGGACTTCCTGTCTGTTTTACCGTGAAGATCAATTTTATACCTATCACAGTGTGTGCAGCGAAGCATATATAATTTCTGCATCTTGTGAATGTTTTTTTTATTATTATTAAAAATGATCAAAGCCTCCATTTCTTTTCAACTGATTTTGTTCTACTCAGAATGAGCCTGCAGTTCTGTTATTCTAATCTCCATCATCTCCAGTTTTTCTTCCTTTTCTGTTTTTTTTTTAAGAACTCATATGTGAATTGCATGGGTTTGTCACACAGAGCATAGGCTGAAGCACTGTTTTTCTTCTGTTCAGATATTTTCTAATTTCCTTTTTTCCAATCACATAGAATAGCTTCAAGCTCATTTTTGTAAAGGATTTAACTTAGTTGATTATTTGAACATAAAATTGTACATATATGAATACCAATTAATTGCTTAATATTTAAGTTAATATTCTGACATGGTTCATTTGCAATTTCCTTCTAAGAAAAAAACAAGGTAAAATTTAGATACAGACGCCAGTGTTCTGAACCAATAAATAATGTTTACTTCTGAAATTTTATGGAGATTTATTCTGTAATATAATATTTGTCAATGATTGCATTTACTAACTGGACTAATAAAGTTTATAAATGCCTATTAAATATGCAGGAATGAAATAAAATATTGCTTGCTAAGCATGTGTTAATAAAAATCTCTTCCCTGCTGTGTTTGAAAAGACTTTTTATACTTTGCAAATTTAAACAATGTAAAACCCCTAAAAAAAATAACATGTATATTGTACATGCATTGCGTTTGTCCTTCACAATTTTAACCTTGCTTATGATGTTTTGTAGTTTTTATACACTACTTGTGTGACCCTTTGGATTGATCATCTTGTTTTCTCCTGCTCCAACACACCTGATCCAGCTTGTTGTGTAAGCGCCAAGACCATTTTTAAGCTAGAACAGTTGTGTTACCAAATGGAAGCACCCAATTTGAGACCGAAAATCATGATGAAGACACACCCTCTCATGTTCTAGAAACATTAAGAGGTGTAGAAAATATGGTTGTTAATTTAATTAACATGTTTCCTAAGGCTCAGGAAAAATGAAGAATTATGTTAAAGATGGGTCACATGCAGTGAAAAGTTGTTTAAGGTTTTACTAAGATGAAGCTGAGGATCCCGTTTCTCTGAGCTGTGTATGAATTGCTTACGACAAATATCTGAAATCTGATGTATGCGTGCGTGTGTGTCTATGCATGTAAGTGTGTGCATGTGAGTGTGTGCTTGTGGTGTTTGCATAAGTGACTGGAAGATGTGGGTGGTGTACTGTTTAAAAATTGATTCTACCACATGCTCTACCAACCACATCATTAAACAGAACTTACAAACTTGAAAACCTGCTCTTTGGCCTTAGCGTTCTCCCTCTAACTAAGCAAATGTACTGATGTAGTAGCTGGCTCATCAGTAGTGATGTGAAAACAATACAAGGCTGAGAAAGAAAACTCTGAACTCTCCGTTGATGGTCATGTGGCTTCATGCAAAACTCGAAACTAACGAGAATGTCCACATATAGCTTTACAGCAGTATAAAGCAGGCATGCTTCCTGATTTTTTTCTTTTAAAAATATTTGGACTTGGAGGTATCAAATGTGCTTATCTTAGGTCATATCAGTGCTGAGTGGACTGGACACACAAATCAAGGGAAATGCTTGCAGTAAACCATCCTTTGGACCAGAAGAATACTGTGTTAAAAGTGTAAACCACAATGAGAGGAGGATCATGCAAATTCATATGTCTGTGTGTGGGGGGGTGTTATTAACGGCACTGAAATGAATGACACTTGAACACGTATGTCAGAACATAGGTGATTCTTGTACCTACGGAAATTACGTTAGGAACGGATGCCACAGCTTTGTTTGAATTACTGCCCACTGTCGCCCCCAGCTGTTAGGACTGGAACTGTGTTTTAGAATTATGTTTAGTTCCCATAGAAACAGTATTGGCTATGCCATATACCAGCCAAGAGTTTTACAGCTTTACAAAATGCCACACATATCCACCCGTATTAATATTTTTATTGCCATATACATACGGCAAAATAAATAAGGCATTGGCAGATTTTTAATGCTTTATTTCATAACATAGTGTCCATGGTACAAAATCATTAAAATCATCTGTTACAGAGTGAGTACTGGAAAGAGAGATAGAGATAGAGAGAGAGAGAGAGAGAGAGAGAGAGAGAGAGAGTGTGTGTGTGTGTGTGTGTGTGTGTGTTTTGGGGGCGTATTGTCGTTTTCACTCGCAGCTGCTACAACAGTGATTCGATCTCAGACGGATAGCAATGGCTGTGCTATAAGGTATAACGTCCCTGCACTTTGAGCACGGCCAGCATTACCTTGAGCCCAGCACTCTCCCCGTGTTGTGGGATGCTAGCCTAGACCAGCAGCCAGGAGCTGGGAGTGGCCAGGTAATTGACCCTGTATACCTGTTCTCTGCCTCTCTGTTTTACTTCACAGTAGGTTTGCAGGAGGAAGCCTGCGAGCACCTGTAGTGGAATTCAACAGAACAAATGTATCCAACAGGAGCAGAAAATGAAAAACGTTTAAAAGCATATTCACAATTCTTGGCTCATCTTGGAGCATCCGGCCATCGAAAAGTCCACACCATGTACCCGAAAGCGCTCCCTCTTGTGGATATTTGAAACGCCCAGCGTTCCCTGGGCTTTTACTGTATATGTTCATTCCACCCTTACCGTATTTTTATCCTTGTAGAACCACATTTTACTGTGCTGTAAATCTTCACTCAAGATTCACAAAGGTTTATGATTATTTAAAAAGTGATTAAGAAAAAAGAAAAATAGGAACTAACGGGAAGTCATAGCTTTAATAAAAAAAATGACAATGCATCATCAAAACAGGTGTTTAATAAGTTTCCGTCCGGTGTCCCTGTCATGTAGTCTGCTGTAAGCATTCCTGTTGGACACATTTTCACATTATTACGCTTTTTAAATTATTACAATTCGACGAAAACGGCGCTTTTGTTTGCCAACCGAAGGCGATGAAATGGGTTTAGGAGGCAGATTCAAGACGACCCGGATGTTGGGCAGTAACGCGGCAGGCTTGAGCGATCCGAATCCCAACTGGGACAGTTTGAAAGTCCATCTCTGCTCGGAACACGGACCTCAAAATGCAGATCTTAGCAGTGTAGTACTGTCCACCGAAAATGGACGACGGTTTAGTGTCCAATGACGATATCTGTGAGTAAGGTGCATGTTATATGAAATGATTTCATATTGAACCAGGCACCAGATAGCATTTGTTAGAAATGACGAGCGTTTATTAGAAATTATGTATTGTGTGTTTGATTTCAGTCGCTATGTATGCTAGTTTATCGATATTACATTTTCATCATGTTGTATCCGATGGGTAGGTATCGCTCTTTCCATGATTACGCTACAGCCACATACTCAGCGATGGACCTCGAATGGATCTTTCTGTGGTTTTGACTATTTTTGCTTTAAACCGATAACCAGATACATCGACAGGCGTTGTATAAAGGACGTATTCTGTGCTCTATGGTGATTATTACTGGCATATGAACTATCGTGTTTGCTGTTTCCAGTTTGTCGCCAGCCTGACATAAAGAGACTAATGTTTTTGAATATTTCCCCGAAACGTTAGAATTGTCTAGCTATAGCTTCGACGTTTACGTTATAAATGAAATGCAGTTGGTTGCATTAATTTGCAGTTATTACCCATACTGTTACCGAAAGTTGAAGAGAATTCTTTGCTGTACTAACAACTCCGGCCGTTCAGGTACCTATCACCGGTCACCTTTTTGCTACCCACCGGCCTACAGCTTCTGCCCTGATGTTTTACGCTGTGCTGGGGAGCGACTGTCACATATAGCTATTAGGAATGGCGTGTCTTAAAACCAGCACCAAAAATGGGAGAGAAGTAACACGCTTAACATTCATACAGTGCAGGAGCTCTTTTGAGTACCGGGAGCTTCTGGGTCTTGTCAATGCGTTGTTGTTGTTTTCAGTGCTCCGCTCAGAGAAGGCGCTCCACGATGCTGCAAAGAGGAACGACACGGAGAAGATACTGGACCTCATTAGGAGAGGGGTGGACGTCAAAGTTAAGAATGCAGTAAGTGTCCGAGACAACTGCGGCAAATCGGATATGCGCACTGGAAAAGTTTTTATTTACCTTGTCAAGAGCCTTCAGCATGGAACCCTGTGCAAAAAAATCTGCATTTTGTAACAAGGAGCAAGGGCTGTAGTCTAATGCTGCGTAATTTAAAACATTAACTCTTAACGGTTACCTTTTATTGTATGAAGCACTTTGAATTGCTGTTGTTTGTGAAAGGTGCTAGATAATTGAACGTGCTAATTTAAAAAGTGGGGTTAAAAACAGGTTTTAAGGAGCATGTGGAAAATGAAAGGAAACTGGCTCACAGGAAGTCTTAGGCTTCGCATTGTGAGCTCGGTCCTCCATTTGGAAGGCTCTATTGGATCGGTTAAGCACCAGGGCAACGGAAACCCACTGCTTTGCACGCTTATCGCAGGATATGACCCTTACCTCACGTTCTACAACAATAGTGATGTACTGACACCACCAGAGCAAACATCAAGAGAACTTTCTGTTAAGCTGCAATTTGCCTTGATTAATATGAACAGCTCTCTTTGGATTTAATTGTTTTCTTAGAGCTAGGAACAGCTGGCTTATAGGTCAATGTTTGAGTTTCGCCTGGAGCGTGAGTGTGGCTTTCCTGTTTCAGTGTTGTCTGTGCTCTGGGCGCGCGTGCAGGTGGAGCGCAAGGCGCTGCACTGGGCCGCCGGGGCGGGCAGCGAGGACGCTCTGCGTATTCTTTTGGACCACGACACCGAAATGGACGATGCGGACAGTGTATGTACAAGCATCAGATTGGACACCCAGATAGCAAATGAATAGGCTATTGAATCAATGTCATTTAGTTATATGGGAACTCTCTCACTGGGATGTAAAATTTAGCACAAACGCTTGTAATATCGTGTTTTAATAGGTTCCTTGTCATAAGTATTTTAGTTTACAGCATTCAGATGCGCTGCAGTAATAAAGTGAAAAGACAAAAACATTCCTGCTGTTACTTTCAGCTCTGGTACTACATATCCCCCCTGTTTAAAATTGCTAGTAACATTTTAAAATCAATTTTATAATCAATTATGTCATATGATTCCAAAGTGATCAGTGCTGCAAATAAGGTATGTTTTTCAGCATGTATGCCAGGTAAAGCAAGACATTTTTTCATTTTACATTTGTTCTTCACAAATTAGAAAAGGCGATCTATGGCAAAATTAAGGAAATGGACTTACTAATAGGTGCATACTAATAGGTTAACATTAGATCATGATTTATCTGTGCATGGTCTCCCTAACTGCAAAAATAGTTGTGGAA
Organism: Brachyhypopomus gauderio; assembly: GCF_052324685.1. Lineage (NCBI taxonomy): Eukaryota > Metazoa > Chordata > Actinopteri > Gymnotiformes > Hypopomidae > Brachyhypopomus > Brachyhypopomus gauderio. The sequence continues at coordinate 8,807,874 of NC_135222.1, read as the reverse complement.
GGGAAAAAGTTGAAAAGATAGTCATAGTAAATAGTGAATAAAACATTGCACTTCCAATCGACCATGTTCACGTTTGAGCTGAAATGTTAGCAGCTACATTGCATGATTGTATATGTGTGTTTGTTCTACAGTTTGGGATGAATGCTCTGCTTTTGTCTGCTTGGTTCGGCCACCTCAAAATCTTGCAGATTCTTGTCTCAACTGGTGCAAAGCTTAACTGCAAAAACAAAGTAAGGCACTCATTATGGATCAGTCTTTTCTTCCAGACTTTTCTTCCACATAAATGTACCCTGTGCCTGTGGTGTTGTGCCTATGAAACTGATAGCATTAACATACACAAGGTGTGAGGGGTTAGCCCATAGTGGTGGGTCATTATTAGGGCATATAATGCTCTAAGTGCATGCTTTAACTAATCCAGTCCTATCATTAGGTGTTTAACAGTATTAAGCATTGAACTGATACATTTATTTAACACACCGTCCTGCATCCTTAGAATGGGCTAAGCCTTCTGCACTGTGCTGCCCAGAGAGGACATGTCCACGTTCTGGAGTACATTATGGAAGATCTGGAGGACGTGCAACTTGATGGTCCTGACAAGGTGTTTATCTGTGTTTTCTTTCTCACACTCCAGTGACCTGCATACAGTACTTATGTATCCTGGAAGAGTGCATATCATTACACAGAGTATTTGTTAACCTTTTTTTGCATTTTGAATGCAACAATATTGGGAATAACCCAAAATCAAGAAAGCATCTGTCAAACGCCTCAAAATAGCATTGCAGTATTTTTTGTCAAATGGGATATTAAGAAAATCGAGATGGTTTTCCTTCACAAATATTTCCATTCTATTGGGCTCTTTATGTTAGCATTCTTTGCCTGGTACATAACACTTCTGGTAAAGTGTTTAATCAGTTAGGGCCACATTATGCAAAAATTCCACAAGTACCAGACACATTTCAGAACAGTATTTTTAGACCTTATAAAATGTTCAGCTTTGTTTGAGCCACCTTCGTTGCCTAGTGACTTACACTCTACAAACACTTAAATTAGCAACACCTACCTTGTACTACAGTTGCTGGTTGCTTTACTAGGCAAACGTCTCTGATAAAGTGCACATTTACAAAGTGTAGCCAGTCACCCTCTACAATCTTCATCACTGGTCAGTTTCTGTGCAAAGGACCACCACTGACCAGATGTTATTTAGGACAATTTGCATCACAGCAGTAACAGCAAATGCAGTTGTTGTGTGGGCACACTGTTGCTTTTGCTCAACATAGATAAACAGAGAATAATGACAATCACACAAACGGCACAGTAAAAATCCCATTAAACAATTCTTAGACATGAGGGAGGTTTGTTGACTCTATTGACAAGGTCTTGTCACCACCCAGAGAAACTTGTGTTACAGGCGTTAAAGCAAGTTTTACTATACCATTATCAGTGTTAAAGACTGTCAGAGACCTTTGTACTATATGGTCTGTTTGCAGATAGTGTATTGAATGTACCATCTTGAAATGTTACTTTACATAGTCATGTCAGGTCTGAGTTGTCAATTTTGATTAGCAAATATCATACATGAAGTTGACAGTAGATGCTTTATTGTTCAAATATAAACAATGGTAAATGATTATATGTCTAATGTAAATATTTCCTAAAGTTTTCAAATAGGACACCATTTGTGTTTGCTAAGAAACCCCTTAAAAAAAACTTTTTTAGAGAATCGTAACGATTTTACAGACTTTATTATGAGTGTCTGGGCCACACAGTTGGCACTGATGAAAAATAGGGATTTATTAGGACTAGCTGTTGGTCCAGCCATCCTCTCTAACCTGTGTCTGTCTTGTCTTCTGGGTCAGTCAGGTAAGACAGCATTTCACCTGGCAGTAGAGCATGGACACCTGGAGGTGACTGAGTTCCTCATTGGCATGGGCTGTGCTCACCACCTGAAGGACAAGGTAAGATTTAGTCTGAAGTTTGCAGCCATCTAGCTAATTAACCTCCATCTGCTGACAGGATGGGGAAGCGTAAAATAAACCATGGGCAGCAAGTTTACAGGCTCATGGTTGACGAGTCAAGGTCCGAAGGCCCTGTTTGCAATCAGGTCTTTAGAAACGATGTTGCAGATAGCAGCATTTGGGAGCTCTGCAGTGGGTCTGGGTCAATGTTACGGAGCAGGAGATTTCAAGTCCAGTCCTGGGGCGCCATTGTGCTGCAGAGTTTCGAGTTTCCTCTGTTGCAGCACATCCGAGCCAATTCATGAAGGATTGATAATGATCTGGATTCAATTAAAAGTACAGGTTCTAAAAAAAATCCATTTTGTATAAGGCATTGTATCTGAAGCCCCTGTGAGGCTTGTTGTTGAATGGTGAACACTGATGTGAAAGCTCCATGCCTGCAGGAGGAGAATACCGCACTGCACCTGGCGGCGAAACACGGCAACGCCGAGGTCTTCCGGAAGGTTCTGGAGACGGCTGAGAGCATCGACGATAGGAACATTGTAAGCGAGTGGCTTTGGCGCCACGCCCATCATGTCCTTTGCTTGAGGCCTGCAGGGGCTGCTTCATTCAACTGCTGGTGTCTCATTCCCACTCCTCTGTGGCCAGTGGAATAGGTGAGATGTGTGTGGCTTTTCGGCAGGATGGCATGACGGCCTTACACTTGGCTGTGGACGGCGGTCACTATGAGTGTGTCAGGCTGCTGGTGGAGGCAGGCTGCAACATCGACGAAATTACCAATGTATGTTGATACGCAAGGAACTGAAAATCTGTAAATATATAAATCGCTATTCCCGACAGACAGTTGTGATCTGCAGCAATTGGAGGTGTTTCAATTACTATAAAGCTTTATGCTGAGGATATTGAGTTATTCCCACAGCACACACTCCATATCAGATGAAAGTGAACTGTAATCCAGATTTACAATACCCTCATCTCCTTTTAGAGAAATATGACTGCCCTCCACTTTGCCGCTCAGCGAGGTTTTGACAGACTGGCCCGGCTGCTAGTGGAGGTTGGTGTCAGTCTGGACTTGGTGGATGTCGTAAGTACAGATGCAGAAGGTTCATTCCTCACACTTCAGTTTACACATACAGTGACACATACTCAGTTGACACAAACAGAGCTTTTGTAGTACAGTGCTAACAGACCTTAGGCAGTGATTATGTTTTTCTTTGTTGGATCTATGAGGTAAATCTACAAATTTTATTAGATTGTATAATTGTAGAATGTCAGTTACATTGTTTAGCTTGGACAGTCTGAAAAATAACTTAGGAAAGCCTCTTGTGATATTCTGTTGTGTGGTAGATTGTATAGTAGATAATGATTATGACCTCAAAATGGAGGTCACCAATTAAAAATACATTCTTCCTTTTTGTTTCTTGCCAGAACCATTCCTCAGCATTACACTTGGCTGTGTTTAACAACTACCCCGAGATTGTAAAAATACTTATTGAAGCAGAAAGTGACCTTGACATTCTTGACAATGTGAGTGTATGCATTCTTTCCTTGCCTAAGCCCACCTCTTTTTAATTTTTATTTTTTTTTAGCAAAATCGAAATAAAACCACTTAGTTTTGTTCAGCATTAATGTTCAACCCTAGGCACTCACTCTCCTTTCCAGAATGTTCTTTCTTCACTCCCACAGTTGAGATCAGGAGGAGCCTTTTCAATGTCACACACTGTTGTTCTGTCTGCATTCCACCTGAAGCAGCTAAAATGTGTCTCCATAGAGGCTTCAGACAGCGCTGCACATAGCAGCAGAACACGGACACCAGAACATAGCCGAGATGATCCTCATCGCTGGAGTCAACCTCAAACTACTTGACAAGGTACGTCTCCGTGTTCCAGCCTAATGCGGCGTCTTTTTTCTTTTTTTACAGATGATTTAATAAATAACGATTATTGTGTTTCATATATTTTCAGCAGGGAAAGACAGTGCTGGATATTGCAGCAAGAGGCAACCACGTCAATGTGGTAGATATGATCATCAAAGCCGATCGATTTTACAAGTGGGAACAGGTAGGGCTGAGCCTGTACCTTCGCATCGTGATTAATGTCCCACATATGCATGAGTAGGAGGGGCCTTGCCCAACATTGCCCCCTCCCCCATGGAGATGTCCCTTTTGCCGTGACTGTACATCGTTTTTACAGGACAACGACTCCAATTCGCTGGTAGGAAGTGCTGTGAGCTTCAGGCAGGACCATCGTCAGGAAACACAGCGCTTCCGAACCATCTTATGGAAGCTAGCCACGAAATACCTGAGGCCAAGTGAGTGGAAGCCACTGGCTCAGCTCTGGCGCTTCTCAGACGCCCACATCCGAGCCATAGAACACCAGTGGACAGGTACGGTGCTACCCTTTAACATGCAGGGAGATTTTGACCAGTAGAAGAATTAAAACGTGCTGCATTCTGGGGGGAAAACAAACAAATCTGGAAATAAACGTGCAACATTGCTGGCGAGCTTTATCCTGCAGCTGTGTGTGTCATCGTCAGGCACAAAAAGCTTTAAGGAACATGGGCATCGCATGCTGCTGATATGGCTGCATGGGGCATTGGCTGCTGGTGAAAATCCTATTAAGGACTTATATGAAGGTCTGGTGGGAATCTCCAGGATGGATTTGGCAGGTGAGGAAGTGTATGGTTTCCCATGATGCATACCTTGTTTGAATGCAATTCCATCTCGCCATTTTGATCTCAGTGATGGCGGGAACTTTTATCCCCCCCGACAGAGCGTGTGCGACGGAAGGCCAACGCAGAACCAACCTCGCCGAAGAAGTGCGCTATGATGTGAAGGATTTTGGCGTTTGGGAAACGACCCACGCTGGCTGCTCCGGTCAGGGTAGTGTGTTGCAACGGCTGCTACAAAACGAAGCTCAACCCTGCGAAATACAATCCAGAGACCGATGTGTGACAGAATGTTTGACACCCTCTTCCGCGTCTTAGAGGGCTACAACCCTCTGTCTGTCAAGATTTATAAGATTCTGGAAATAGAACTGCACAACCTGTGTTTCAAACTCAAGGGTCTTTTTATATTAATTTTACCTATCACTTACTAAGTCTGTTTCATTACATAGATGGTTTTTGTATTTGAAAGAGGATTTTGTGTGCAAAATGCATAATTGTATCATCAGATTGCTGTTTTTTTCCTGAGAAAGTTGTAGTGAGCACTGTTGTGATTTATTTTTATCTGTGATCTATGTATAAACACAAAGTTAAACAATGGTATGATTTCACCTGCCTGAATTAGCGGGAAAGTGTGTTTAATTGCTGAAATATTTAATTAAGCCTTTAAAGCAAAAATCAGCATATTCTCTTTTTGAGAAGATCAGCTTGTCACAGACAAGTTACAGAACACCCAGAAAATGAAACTATGATCCAATTTTTTGTGGATGATACTTGAGTTGCATTTTAGCTGATGCGAATGTCCTGATTCCAGCTTTAACACATTGTGTTCACTGTGTGTATGTATGTATATATGTATGCATTATAATTTAAATCAACAACTACATTATTTTTTACAATACAAATAAATAGTTGTTAAAAATCCTGTTTTCTTCTATTCATTTATTTGTTTACATATGCAGATAGTATCAACTTTTACGGTCAATTATTTAGGAATGATTTCAGTTCAAATGGGTCAAAACTATTTAAACCAGAATTTGCTGCTGTGATGGGAGAGTACATCAGTGGAAAGAATGAAAGAAGAGACTTTTAATGTATAATAATGCAAAAATGTAAATGTGCTGTCAATTGTGATTTTTACACCGCAATCGAAATTTGTCCTCCGCTTTTAACCCATCTGTGCAGTTAGAACACACACACACTAGTGATTACTAGGGGGCTGTGGATCACACGTGCCCAGAGCGGTGGGCAGCCCTAGCCCGGTTGGGGTTAGGTGCCTTGCTCAAGGGCACCTCTCATGGCCTCAGGTCTGGGAATCAAACCCATGACCCTCCAGTCACAAGACCAGTTCCCTACCACCAGGCCATGACTGCCCCACAGTCATGGCCCCACACTTTTATGTAAACTAGTAGTAATGCAGTAAGACAGGTTTCTTGTTCCAGAGCCAGAGCCTTGTTCTCAGCACCCTCCTGTCCTGATGACATATAAACGATGACTGGAGATGCACTGAGAAAGACCTGAGCAGCAGCTTTTTGAGGTGTGGGTGCAAGTGAAGAGAAGAAGATACTGGGAGGTTCTGCACCTGCACAGCAGAAGTCTGGATGATTTGGAGAGGAGTATTTGGAGAGAGACTTAAGTCTGATTTTATAATGACCACGTTTGATTCTGTTGTGGGATATATTGAGGAAACTTTTCTGGAATAATTAAGCTACTACACTGTAAATTAGCTAATAGAATGACAGAGCATTAATACTTTGTTAAATCGTACTTTTAAAGGCTCATGAAAAATTTAAGATTGTTTTGCTGAATTTATGGGAGAACAGTTAAAGATAAAACAAAGCTAGGTCCATCATTTGTGTATGGCTTGACTTTCCCTTTCCTCTAATAATGAGCATGTGTTCAAACATGGATCTGGAATACAGATAAAACTTGCCCCCTTCTCCCGTGTGACTAGCCTGCAGGAAGTATGGTGATTTTATTTTCAGTGCTCTTTTGTTGGCTAGCTTTGGTCATGTTGAATAATGTTAATAATTGTTTGACCACTGAGCTTGGTCAGAGAAAAAACAAACATATAATAATACATGCTCCAAACTTTCAAATGTATGACATTAGCATGTTATACTTTTACTCAGTGCAAGAATTATAATAACAAAACTTCATGACTTCAAAAGAACAAACATTCCAACCAGTCTGGTTGAATCGAAGACAAGTGCAAATTCTGTCAGATGCAAAGTATTTATATCACATAAGGCAACCAGTTCTAAATAGCATCCAGTGAGATTTGCTCTGATCTAGTATCCAAGCTTATATTATCTACAGTTATAATACTTATCAAAATATTGTTTCTGTAAAGTAAAAAATAGGCTCTTTTAGTCCATTATTTCAATTGATTCCATTATAGAAAATCAAGAGGGTGGCCCTTGTATGTGATGAACCGCAGATACATGTGGAGTAATGGCATGTGACGCTTTTGTAAGGGGCCCAGGGTAGTCTGTGATCCAGCAGGGTCTTCTTATGAATGTTCATCACTCTGACTGCAGGTGTTCAGGGCACTCCTCTGCACTTCGAGTTCCTCTGCACTAACCATAGCCGGACTTATGGCAGCGTACCTCGTACCATGGAATTGTCGAAGATGTATCTACAGAGAACACCACCACAGTAGATTATGGACGGAGAATCTGAAAACCTCTTTAAATCAGCACGTTTTTAAACCAAGAGACCTGAACAAAGGTACTGAACTCACCTGGATATAAAGGTTCACTTCAGCACTTCTGCAAAGGTAGGGGAAGTTTCCGCCAGTTTTGAGATGAGCTCTTCTCGCATTGGGATACAGTTTATACATTTCTTCCTTTGCCTCGTTGGAAAGAGCACTCTGATCAAATACCTACAGGAAAAACAGCATCACATGGGCACGCTGAAGCAAAGCATAAACAGTACTCCACTATCTGTGATGTGTTGGTTAATTAATACAATGTTATATCGAGCAAAACATACATCCATGATGGTGACCGCAACATCCCTTATTTTGTGAGGTTCAACATAGGAGTTTTGGCAGTTCAGGGTGAGCCTAGAAGCCAGTTCACTCTGGTTCAAACTTTCTAGCTGAAAACACACACAGACACACTTTGTTACCTAATCACCAAGGAATGAAACAAACTTGCTCCAGGCACTGTAGAAAACATATCAGTGCTCAAAATGTTAGCTAGCCACCATTTAACACCATGGTATGCTGCATTCTAGATACACTACAGTCAGTACAACACATTTCTGTACATTGTGAAATTTAATGAAATTCAATAATGGGATAAATACACTTGAAATCACATTAATTACACACACAGTTTAGTTGACAAGGAGTCCTTGTCAGATTTGTTTTTGAGCTGAGAAGCTCAAGTCCTTTGCACTGGTGCATCAAATTGAGCGCCAGCTCATTGGTGCACGATTGTCAGAATGAAATCACTGCCACTCACAGCTTACGCTCGGAGATGTATATGACACAAACCAATAAAAAGAATGCATAATTATTAAATACTCACTCTATCAACCATAAAGTCAATTGCATCTGCCATTTTGGGATCAACAGGTCCTTTGGCAAAGTTACCAAGAACAATCTTCTTAAGCATAAAGGCTGGCATAAGCCAAAAGCTGAAAATGAATAATTGAATGTGAGGAAATTTAAGATTTGTCAGGGGAAATCAGTTCTTAAATGAAGAATGTTAAAATATTACAGAATGCAATATATTAAAATAAAACAAAATCCAACATATCAAATGCAAACTCCAACCTGTTTGCTGTCCAGGTTTGGTTAAAAATAGATGTGTCACTGAATGAATTGCACAGGATGAGAGAATGCACCCGAGGTGATTTGTGTGTGACCTCAGCAAATTTCTGAGCCAAAAATCCTCCTAGGGATGCTCCAAATAGATGAACCTAGTGTTAGAAGAGACTGTATTAATATACAGATTGTTACTGTGAATAAAGGTTCCCTCTTAAGACACACAAAATAAAAACCATTTGCTGAACCTTGTCTAGCTGCAAGTGATCTAGAAGTTTCCTAAATCCATCACAGAATTCCAGGAGATCCCAGTAGACAGGATATTGAAGCTGCAGGAAGAATAAGAGGCACATGTTCACGCTGCCTTGAACTTTTACACACACTCACCATCACATCAAAAATGCAAGAGGAACTCGAAAAACATCAGTTCTGACATGTAAATAGATCAGTCACATGTTTCCGGCATACGGGACATTTTCAGTTTTGTAAAGAAGCACACTGCAGACACTATGGTAATTCTTAATAACATTCTATAATATTTAGCTCCACAAAGATATAGTATACATATAATGAAAAGCTCTGCGGAATAAGTCCAGGCTACTTCCTGCATTACTTCCTCTTCCACCTTTTGTCTTCTGATGGTTATGATGAACATGTTCAGGTACTGACAGAACAGTAAAAAGGCAATATTAAATGTACTTTGCAGATAGTTGCCCATATAAACCACCACGAAATGGTGTTCCAGGTTATACAAATTCTAAACACAAAACTAAAAACAGACTGAAATTTGATAAAATCATGTCTGTCTAACTTTCAGAGTGCCTGTGGTGGTTCCAACATAAAACCACACAATTGCAGCTGGCATAATGGTAGTGGATTGGTGGCCTTACCGAAATGACGCGGTAGCCCCAACCAGTGAGAGCCAAAACCTGCTGAAAGAAAACCTCAGCCGTGCCACTCACTGGGGGCAGGAAGATTATTGGACACCTGATGGTCTTTGGTCCGGCATCATACAGTGACCAGACTTTGCTGTCATCATCATCTACAATAATCTAAACACAATAAACAAAGCATAGTCTCACAAAGGCTGCAGCCTAATCAAAGTCACATTCTTGAAGATGAAGGATCACAAGGCTAAAGCATAATACAAATGAGGATACAAATACAGTGAGAAACCATAAAAAGCAATACTTTTTCAGAAACAAATATTAATAACATTCAACAAGCCAAATATATGCAATATAAATAGGTAATATTTTACTCAGAGAGAAGCATACTCTTTTGAGAGGCACTGTGCTTCGAAACCAGTTGTAGTCAGGAGACACTCGTATCTCCTCCATTTCTAGTGAAAACGAAAAAATGTAGATCAGATAAAAACCGATTCGACTACTTGCATTAAATCTAACTATTTTTTTTATATGACAAAAGAATAACAAATAACTAGCTTCGGTAAATTACACACTGTCTCAGCCTCAGTTTAGTCTACTGGAATATGACCAGTATGAACACTTTGTGTGACACTTTGTAGATCTAAAGATCACGCAAACAAAAAAAGCAGCAGGTCAGCTGCGGTAGGGCGACATTAAACGCGGTTAGTTACATAGGATTGCTAACCACTTTTTATTTTAATGGTGCAAAGACAAATAAAGCAGTGAGAGAAAAGCAATGGTTTAGTTAAGGATGTAGCAAAGATCAGTCTGGCTATCTATAACATGTACTGATAGCGGACATATAGTTACCTGGATAAAGATATATCTAGTGAGATCTAACTTAAACCTGTCGATAACAATAACTGTAGTAAGCTAGTCCATCTCAGTTATCTCGGGTGTCTTGGTTTACACATGGCCTAATAAGATAACTAGCTAGCTACCAACCTAGTAACTACACGAATCGGGCTAATAAGCGCCTTAACATCATCCCACCCTCTTAGAGGTTTAATTCACGCTACCTTTTGAAGGTTTTCATCCACGGATTAGCAACATTTTAGATAGCATTCCTTTCGCAGTCATATGACAGTTAGCTACTTCCGTACCCAACAGACGCCAGACTTTGCGCATGCGCAGCGTTTCCTGCGCGCTGTCGTGTCCTTTGAACACGTTAATTCAGACGGACGCGATGTAGTAACTGTTTCATGGTGCCATTCTTTAATCGTACATATTTCAGTTATTAATGCGGACTGTATGTGATCGTTGGATCCGATTGGCTATATATAGGTAATACACACTATAAAGCAGTAAGATCCCTGCTTTAGCTGTTTAACCAGATATGTAATTGAATTGAATTTCATATTTACGCACTGGGACATTTCGTTGGCAGCGTAGTTTATTTATTTTGTTTATTTATTCGTTTATTTGACAGTGACAGTGTACATTAATTAACATGACTGTAAAATGTATTAGAATTAGCCTAAAGGCTTTTTTCGTAGTCCCTGGACAGATCTAAAAATTGTCTACCTAAAAACCAACAATAAGAGTTTACAATGAACAACACAAATATAAAAGAGCAATAAAATAGATATAACACAGTGTTTAAGTTAGTTATGATACAAGCAAAGCAAAACAAAACAACAAAAAAATTATACTACAATATACTACATAGTTTAAAAGAAAACTTTCAATAACATAAAACGAGTGCAACATAAAAAGCAACATACATAAAGCAGAACGAGACAACACGCACAAAACACAAATCCGTAATACAGAAGCCTAAAACTTGCTGAATATGTGTACGTAATTGAATTCATTATGGACATTGAATATCGCGTGTCATATGGAAGAAGGAATAATGTAATGCAGCTGATAGTGGCAGAGCAGGAGGATAGCCTGATCCGTGTTCAGAACTCAGCCGCACTTCTTGGCTAGCTTGGTTTATAAATGCTATATAGGCTTAAGTTACAAATCATTGAAAACATAAAACAGGCTCTATAAAGGTATTGTAAAACATTTCCATTAAGGTTTTTATCTATGATAAAGAACCTCCTCGGACAAGACATACACTGAGAATCAATCTGCGGTACAAACGACTATTTATTCAGCTGTACTTAGAGTTTAACCCACAGAACTTCCATTTCTTTGATAACCTTTGGCCCTTTGTCTTTAGATAACGGGTGCAAAAATGACATAACGTCCAATTTCGTGATGTGTGTATAACTATCCGTAATGCGTCTTTTATTTCAAGTTTCTGATATTTACCTCAGAGGTTTTAATGCATGTTATATTCGATGGTTATAGATTTAAGCATTATATCCTGACATGAAAATATTGGACTTTCTCTAGAGGTTGTAATCAAACCTGTATAGTAATAAATAATATAATAACAAATATATAATAAATATAATAATAAAGTAATACAGTAATAAAAAACTAATTACTTTGAAAAACATACAAACTATTAATAGTTTTATTTAGTATGATACGAGCTTACTGGGCAACATTATTTGTGTGTGTGTGTGTGTGTGTATAATATCCCCCCAAGAAGAAAAGCCGACGTGACTAGAGATTTACATTGTCTAACAACAGGACTGTTTACATTCTCACGCTAGAACAAAAATAACGTCGCTGTCCCTTTAAGAACTTTACGCTATAACCCAACAGCGCTGCGACGGGCCACCGCTCCTCACCCCACCACCCTCTTCACTTCAGCTAGGCTAACACCACATTGCTAGTCGGCTCGACTTCCAGCTAGGTTAGCTCGCTAGCTAAGCTTTGCTTTGTCACTAGAATCCGATAGCTAGCTATCCGGTTTAATTCACCATTGACAGGTCTTAGGTTGGCCTCCGATATCCCTTCGCGACGGCGGACTTTCTACATTTCGAGCAGCCGGACGTTTCAACGTCTCGTTTATGTTGAACGCCAGTGTTGGTTGTCTGGCGAGAAAGCGAGCGAGTTGAATGACATGTTTTTACAGCGGGCTGGCTGGCGTTTTAGTATCGGCGTAACCTTCGCGTAGCCTAGCCGCTTCCCTCTACCCCGCTGTATACGCGAGACATAGCAGGGTTAGCTAACCTAGCTGGGTTAGGTAGGCCACGGAGACATGTCCTGTACATGCACACGGGCGGCGAGACTGTTCGTAAACTCAACGCACAAAGGTGAGACCCGCCTCGGCGGGACCAGTATGTCTTCTCTCGGTGTCGGTGTATTTTGGGGGAGCTTAACAAAGTTACTCGGCTCAGCAGCGTGAAACTAGCTTAGCACAAGTTGGCTAAATCTGCGTTCAACACGGCTGGGTTGCTGATATCTCAACGGAAATCGTGGTTACTCTGGTCGGGCACGTACGCCGTTTAAAATGTGTAATTAAACGTGTTTGCTGTGCTGTGGTGCGGTGTTGGCTGACTGGATGACCAGATTACATCGCTCCACAGTCGCCAGTCCGTTTGACAAACCCTCAAGTTAACTAAGCAGCTATTATAGATGATGCTGATGTTCTGGCCAACAGACTTTGTGCTTTCAGTTGAACCATAATCTATGTCTTAATGTTTTATCTACAGTTTGTAGCTAGATAACTACAGGTTATAGCGCCTTTCTAATCTATTTTCTAAACTTGACCACAGCTAGCTGTTTTGCCTACCTACACGAAACGGAGGCATTCAAAAAAAGGTATCTTGTTTTGGTCTTGTTTAGACGTTGAACCTGGTGTAAACATCTTTCTTGCACAGGAGTCTCTGGATCGAGGGTACAGTTCTACTCTCAGGTCGGACTACGAGTCCGTGAAGTCCGTCTGACACGTACCGTCCCTGCCAGATCCTTCTCGGAGACGTCGGTGTATTATGCATCTAAGGATGGGATGAAAGATGGAGATGGAAAGGTACCTTTCAAACTTTGTTTTAAGGTTCTCGTCTCCTGCGATTATTCTTTGACACTGTTCTGAACCAACTTTGTGTTCAATGTTGATTTTGATTTGTCTGTAAACAATGAGGCACCAATGTACACTTCATATATTTTGTCCTTCTAAGAAATCGGCGAGTGAAGGAAGTGGTAAAAAATCCAGCGGTTCAGGGAAAGGTGGGAGTCAGCTTCGCTGCCCCAAATGTGGCGATCCCTGCACACACGTGGAAACATTTGTCTGTGAGTATTGTATTGTATTTGTTTGAGCTATGGTACTTCTTATTTAGTTGCTACAGTTTTATCAAGGTTTTCCTCAGTACCTCCTTGTCGACTGGCCTTCTGTCTCAATGTGTGATGTCTGGCAATACACCGGACAGCCTGCTTTGACGCTAATAATAAACCACTTACATAAATACTGACTGCTTTTCCCAGTAATGGTATTCATGTAGTTATTAGTCAAATTTTTAGTCCAGATGCAGTTCAGCACTATTTCACTTTTCTTGAACTGGGATTTATGGGATTATCCATGATTGTATTGGATACCCATGGCAGTCTGTAGGCCATTGTAATACAAAAAAACTATGAAGCTTTATGTCATAGTAAGAAGTTTGACTTTGTAGTCCCGTTGTTTATCTAGAAATATAAATGCTATTCTGTTAAAAGGAAGACTGTGTACCATTCTGATTTTTAAAATGTTGTCTTAAACATATGGTACTGTAACTCTTGTTAAATAAGATAATTAGATCAGAAAAATACCATATCTCCTTTTAGGAGCCATTTGTGCAGAATGTCCAAATTATTTATACGCGCTTGGCATGAAATTTGTTACCCATACACAATATGATGTGTTCTCCCATTATTGCATGGTTGGCTTCCAGCATGATTTAAATGTTTGTAACCTCTAAATCAGTCTTGATGACGTATGATGTGTGTATCTCTCTCTCTCTGGCAGCCTCAACTAGATTTGTCAAATGTGAAAAGTGCCATCACTTTTTCGTGGTGCTGTCAGAAACAGACACTAAGAAGAGTCTGAGTAAAGATCCAGAGTCAGCTGCTGAAGCTGTGAAGCTGGCCTTCCAACAGAAACCACCACCACCTCCCAAGAAGGTCTGAGGTCTCATACTGAACTCATAGGGCTTCATACACGTTTCATACTACTATCTTCCTCAGAGCTGACACTTCCACTTTGTGATTGGAGTACAGACAAAAATAGTGATGTGACTTTCAGCAATTGAATGTTTGTCAGCTGCTTTTTGCATGTTGCCTTTCCTTAGTGTTGACTAGTTATTCCCTTATAGGAAATAATAACATTAATAGGTTATTATCCTATTACATTTTATTTGTTTGGAGATTTCTAGATCATTGTATTGTTTAGTTTTATTGCTGTGACTGCATAATTGAAGGCCCATTTATGTATGCGTCATTGTCTTCATCTTTGTTATTAGATCTACGCCTACCTTGATAAATATGTTGTGGGCCAGGATCATGCGAAGAAAGTGCTCTCGGTGGCTGTGTACAACCACTACAAGCGCATTTATAACAACATGCCAGCAGGATCTAGGCAGCAACAGGTGGAGGTTGAGAAACAAGCATCCCTGACACCCAGAGGTTTGTACCATACCATTTTGATGCAATGGCAAAAAGTCTGTGATTGGCCATAAAGTAGAGGTTGACTGATGTAGGTACTTTAGTATCCTATACTGATATTTAGAGAGCGGATTGATCAATGGGTGATGTGTAATTGCAATTTTTTAAATTTTTTGCAATTGATTAAATAGGTATTAGAATTACTATTGAAACTTAAATTAATATTTATTTAGCTATAATTAGTGTTTTCTTAATTATTGTGTGCACTGTCTCTGCACTGTCTGCAGTGCATTTTAAATGAAAAATAATTCACTTCTTAAGAAAAAAACACATGATTTGTTAAAAATAGATATCAATGTCTCTGTTTCTGAGAGATGAATGAAAATTTGTAAGTCTTCATAAATAATGTTATTGAACACAATAACCTCCAGGTGCATCTATGTTTTTGTTGTCCGCGAACATTTATTTAACACTAATGTAGGCATTTTTTGATTACTGGACTTGTTGGCTCAGGCATTGGCCGATGCAGATGACCTCGAAATGGCATTCACTTGCCCAATTAACCACTACTATAAATTGTTGCATGTCTCTGCGATTTGTGAACATTGGAAGCCATTGTTGCTTTTAACATAGGTGGATAGTTCATGTTAATATCATATAGGTGAAATTATGTTCCATCACTAATTAGCAGGATGTTCCATCACTAATTACATGGCAGGATTTTTTATTTAGCTATTGAACTGTGTACTTTTGGAGGTAAATGATGGTCAGATAAACCACGTCATGTTGGACCAGATATTGCTTGTGCTTCGTAATTGGTTAGGAGCCGGAGAGGTTTACCCAGCAGTGTTGTTCTAATATTGGGTAGTGAAGCGTGGCAAACAGCAGTGATACAGTTCCCATATGCATATCAGAACTCCATTGGTATGGCCTGAAATTAACCAGCCGATTTTCAGAGGTTACATTTTATGCACTTTTATGACCAGTACAATAAGAAACATGACCAGTACAATAAGCAGGCTAGCTAGTTTCATAGACTGAAGGCCACCAATCATCATCCCTGCTCCTAGATATCAGGACATTTTTTTAAAAGAAAGTTTAGATGGAACCCAGTTTGAACACTCCATGTACAACTAATTAAAGAGTTAAAGTCAAAGTCAAATTCATTTATATGGTGGTTTTTACAACACATGTTGTCACAAAGCAGCTTTACAATCATATGGGTCCAGATTGCTAATGAGCAAGCCAAAGGCGACAGTGGCAAGGAAGAACTCCATATGATGGTGGGGATTAGGAAGAAACCTTGGGAGGACAAAGTTAAGAAGACGTACTTTTTCTGAATCGGCAATGTTAAGAGTTGGGTTGGAATTTCATGTCCAGATAGGAAGATCCAGAAGGATGGCTAGAGATCCATGATTTATCTAGGCTGTCCTATGTAAAGATCAATGCAACATGTTACATCTCTTCTCTGATAACCTCTCTCCAGACTGCATGCGTTGCATTTCTGCACGATGCTTTATGTGACTCATGTCGACCATACAGGAGCCTTAGGTTGACTATGATTTGGCATTTGTACAATTCCAAAAAGAAAAATCAACCTTTACTGCAAAAGCAAACTATAAATTGATCAGAACAATGTGTTGTGCATTTAATGGTAGTGATGTTATTGTAAATCTGCTTTTTCTGTAGAACTAGAGCTAAGACGTCGGGAGGATGAGTACAGATTCACAAGTAAGTGTTTTGTCAATGGCAAGAACATTCCTGCATTTTCCCCATGTTTCACATCCAGACCTGCAGGCAAAGCAAATCTCCCTCTCTTTCCATTCTTTTAATTTGGTTTCATTCATGAATTGCTTTGTTGTACAAATGCCAAAGCTCTCTTCATATGTGGCTGTCTGGCATGCTCTTGTGTGTATGCGGAGGTGTGGCATTCTCTGCAGTTACAATAATTAAAACAAACGTACGAGACTAATAATCTTACGGACCGTTAGAGTTAGAATGTTCCCATGAACCTGCTTTGACTCCCAGCTCATGAAGCATTAGCTGTGTTATGCAACCCTCCACCAACGTCAGTGTAAAGGATATGTTCTTCTAAAGGAATACTGGGAGGTTCCAAAGGGTTTTGTTGCACATGTGACTGTCAGTTCTGTACACTGCTGATTCATTGGGTCCTCATGCAGACAGGCTGTGGAAATACACTTCTTTTCAGTGCTACACTCTGTAGAGGACACAAGACAAACATGGTTTATCCAGTTACACCCTGGATTTTAGTCATGTGAGGACTTATTTTAATGTCCTATTTTCTTACTTGTGACGTTTGGGGGAAGTTCTCTAATTTAGCGAGACATTTTTCAAGAAACTTACGATACATCTCTTGATTAATTGTATTGTTTGTTTTTGTTTTGCCAAGATGTCATTCTGTTAATGTTCCTCCTCTTGCCACTCATTTGCCCCGTTCTGTTGTTGTATGCATTAGTAGCTCTTCTTTCCATGGGAAATCCCTTTAAATCGTCTCTCTTTCTCTCTCTCTCTCTCTTTCTCTCTCTTTCTCTCTCTTTCTCTCTCTTTCTCTCTCTCTCTCTCTCTCTCTCTCTCTCTCTCTCTCTCTCTCTCTCTCTCTCTCTCTCTCTCTCTCTCTCTCTCTCACAATGCCAGTCAGTATTCAGCCCCCTTTGAAAGATGACAGTTACAGCAGCTTTTGTCCTCTTGGCAGTAAACTCTACAGGCCAGGGTGTTTAATCTACCCAAACATTTCTAATCTACAGGGCCAAACATGATCTAGGTTAAGGGTCACAATGCACTGAAGGGCCTGAATTTCCCTCATTGTATTGAAATACATTCTACTACTAATACTATTACTTTTCTTAATAATAATAATCTTGTATTTAGTATATAAATGTATAATGAACACAATAATAAGTCTTAATCATAGTTTACAGAGTGCCTTTGTAAAGAGAATGAAATGATTAGAGTAGCTTATTACATCTTGAGATGTATAATTTCAGGATGCTTTTTTTCCTATGTTGAAATTAGACAATTTACAACATTCATTAAAGGAGAAGGGAAATGGCATATACTTTTTCAGATATACACAGAGAAACATTAAATGAATTAATTGTTTAAAACTTTAATTTGAGTAAGTTAATAAATGGAGTAATAAGCAGCAGCACTGATAACTGAAGTGCTCAGTTAAGAGGTTATCGGAAGTGGAAAGGTGCTTGATGGGATACCTCAAAGCTTTTTACACAGGCCTCTCGTAATCCATGAAAGGATAATAGTCTTCTCTTAGTCTTAATCCCTGAGAGGAGGCAGAACAGCTTACTTGTTGCCTCTTTGAAACTGGATCAACCACACTCAGCTGTAGCAACACTGCCTTCCCTCAATCCCTGAGAGGATGGTAGTCGTCTCTCAGCCCTTAGAGGATATCAGAACCTCACAGTCATGAACAGCTAAAGTAGTAGTCTTCTCTCAATCCCTGAGAGGGTGTCTGCCTTTACTCAGTCCATGAGAAGAGGCATAGCAGCTTAAATAACTTATGGAGTAGAACAATCCCAACTTTCTTCCTGTAAATTGTTTGAAAAAAGCTGTCAAGGGCCATCAGGTTGTCTGGGATAGATCTCCAGATTTTTCAATGGAACCTGAAGGCTGCCTCAATACTCCGTGTTGGTGGGAGCCACCAGTATGTTTTTGTCAGCTGATCTGAGGGAGCGTGCCTTGCGATCATACTGCTGTGTATAGGGGCAAGACTGTGTAAGCAGTAGTATTTTACAGTCAGTTCTACATGACACGGGTAGCCACTGCAGCTCTTCAAAGATGGACGTAATATGACCTCTCAGCTTTGAGTGTGCTAGTACTCTGGCTGCTATGTTTGGAACTTTCTGTATGCTTGTAGTGTTCGTAAGAAGACTTGCGGCACATTATAATGGTCCCGTCATGAAGATGCATTCAATAGTTGCGTTCAGTACTTTTCCACTATCAGTTGTTGTGAGCATGCTCCTGACCTTGGCAATGTTGCAAAGATGACAGGAAGCTTTTCTGGGGATGTCTAAATACTGTTCCTACAATTGAGGTCATAGCTGAGTATGACACCCAGGTTTTAGATCTGATGTTGGGCCTTGATGGAGACTACAGACAAATTTCTGCATCAGTGCACTCATCATTCCTGACGATGGTACGTCTCCTTTTGTTGTTGTTGAGTTGCAGGAAATTTATACCCATCAAATAGAAGGCTACCTTTGTACCGATGTAATTGAAGACCTCTGTAATGTTGAACTGAAGGGTACTCTTGGTGGTGATTCACCATTTGAAAGTCCTTTTTAGTTTGGATTTTGGACTAATCTCAAGCATAGCTTTGTGAAACGAGACTCTACTCAAGGACATTTTTATTACAAAGTGTGCTTACAGGCCTTCACACAAGGTCAGAAAAATGCATCATGGTCAGCTGATGTTTTTTTTTTTTTATCATTTATTCTCATCCTCAGTGTTATTTGATGAAGATCCTACATTAATCCACCCTGCCTGGTGTTTCATTCATTTTGCCACCATTGCAGAGCTGCTGCAGATCGCTGGGATCAGTCCCCATGGCAACGCCCTGGGAGCCTCCATGCAGCAGCAGGTGAACCAGCAGGCTCCTCAGGAGCGGAGAGGTGGGGAGGTGCTGGACTCCACCCACACCGAGATCAAGCTGGAGAAGAGCAACATCGTCCTGCTGGGCCCCACCGGCTCTGGTCAGACTCGCATTGCCTTTGTTGTACTTTTTGCGACTTTTTTTTCCCCCCTAAACTGATTTCCAGGCGTAAGGTGAAACGGAAAAGCTGAATGTGTTTGCGTTGCAGGCAAAACGCTCCTGGCCCAGACTCTGGCTAAATGCCTAGACGTCCCCTTCGCAATCTGTGACTGCACCACTCTCACGCAGGCCGGCTACGTGGGGGAGGACATCGAGTCGGTCATCGCCAAACTGCTGCAGGACGCCAACTACGTCATCGAGAAAGCTCAGCAAGGTAAAGGAGGAATTCTTCAATCTCTTACTGCGTTTCCCGAGGACGCAGGTCTCTGTTGTTGAACCGTGAGGAGATCTTGTAAGATGTAATGGGCGTGTTCTGTAGCGGACAGTTCTGTTTATTGTTTCACTCACAGGTATTGTTTTCTTGGATGAAGTGGACAAAATTGGCAGTGTGCCTGGAATCCACCAGCTGAGAGATGTGGGTGGAGAGGGAGTACAGCAGGTCAGTAATCTGGAAAACAGGAATAAAGGGAATGACGTTTCTGGCTATTCTGTGGTACAACTGTGTTTTCTGCTCGGTCGTAGGGCTTGCTTAAACTCCTGGAAGGGACAATTGTAAATGTTCCTGAGAAAAACACCAGGAAGTTGAGAGGGGAGACTGTACAAGTTGATACTACGAACATTTTGTTTGTAGCGTCTGGTGCTTTTAATGGACTGGACCGTATAATCAGCAGAAGAAAGAACGAAAAGGTTTGTGCCTTAAAGTCAGATGAGACTTCTTTTTTTCTTCATCATCTTTAACTGATTGTTTTGACTGCAGTGTTCTCCCCCTCAGTGTCCACTTGTACTTAAGTAAGGTTACTGGTAATTTGGCCCATTAGGCCGTATCTTTGCAGTGGTCAAAATTACCTCTTATTCTCCAAAAGAATAAAAGTTATTTTCCCCCTGTAAATCTTATGGCGTCTCTCATGTCAACTCTGTTAGTATCTGGGTTTCGGCGCACCGTCCAACCTCGGGAAAGGCCGGCGGGCTGCAGCCGCAGCTGACGTAGCCAACATTACAGGAGGGGAGGTGGACGCCGTGGCCGAGATCGAGGAGAAGGACCGGCTCCTGAAGCACGTGGAGGCGCGGGACCTCATAGAGTTTGGTATGATCCCCGAGTTCGTGGGCCGCCTGCCCGTGGTGGTGCCGCTGCACAGCCTGGACCAGGACACGCTCGTCCGCATCCTCACCGAGCCCCGCAATGCAGTGGTGCCCCAGTACCAGGCCCTCTTCAGCATGGACAAGGTGGGAAACGCTGGAGACACACACACACACACACGCAGACATCAGAAAGTGATTTTCATTGCAAACATATTGCCTACTACAGAATTAGCCTGTTGATTTAAAGAACAAAAAGGTATACAGTGGATTTCTAGGTGTTTTCTACCCTCCTTTTTGCTGATCTTTGTTCGGCCTTTCAGTGTGACCTTACTGTGACCCCTGACGCCTTGCGGGCCATTGCCAGAATGGCGCTTGAACGAAAGACGGGCGCCCGAGGGCTTCGATCAATAATGGTGAGCGCTCGCATCTACAGCAGCACCCTTGTTCCCATCCTCGCTGCCGGCCTTGGGCAGCAGACGATGATCATGCTGATGCTGTCGAATTCTGACAGGAGAAACTGCTGCTGGATCCCATGTTTGAAGTACCGCACTCGGACATTGTAGCTGTGGAGATTAGCCAGGATGTGGTGCATGGGAAAGCAGCACCTCAGTATATCAGGTGAGGTCACACCTCAGTATGTCGGGTGAGGTCACGCCTCAGTATGTCGGGTGAGGTCACGCCTCAGTATGTCGGGTGAGGTCACGCCTCAGTATGTCGGGTGAGGTCACGCCACAGTATGTCGGGTGAGGTCACGCCACAGTATGTCGGGTGAGGTCACGCCACAGTATGTCGGGTGAGGTCACGCCACAGTATGTCGGGTGAGGTCACGCCACAGTATGTCGGGTGAGGTCACGCCACAGTATGTCGGGTGAGGTCACGCCACAGTATGTCGGGTGAGGTCACGCCACAGTATGTCGGGTGAGGTCACGCCACAGTATGTCGGGTGAGGTCACGCCACAGTATGTCGGGTGAGGTCACGCCACAGTATGTCGGGTGAGGTCACGCCACAGTATGTCGGGTGAGGTCACGCCTCAGTATGTCGGGTGAGGTCACGCCTCAGTATGTCGGGTGAGGTCACGCCTCAGTATGTCGGGTGAGGTCACACCTCAGTATGTCGGGTGATGACAGCAGAAGTTCTGCCTAATCGTAGCCACCATGTTTGCCAGACGTTCAGGCCCTTTCTACGGAAGCTTCCTTTCCTAATAGCTTTTTCTATGTCATGCTGTTTAAGGAAGTAAGAAGTCTTCACATTTAATTCTGTGATCATATTACCCAGGACACTATATTTTGAACTGCCAGAATGTTGTCTGACTCTGTGAGCTAATTGTAGATCGGCTATATCCATAGAGAGTATTTTGGTATTATCACTTGTTCTACAGCCCCAGATTAAACTTAACAATGTAATTATCACACCTTTGGGTTTTGGGTTTCGTTTATTTATTTAAAGCGTTTAATTCATTTTACCATTCAGTAAAGGTTTAGATATAATGTGTGTGTGTGTGCGTGCGTGTGTGTGTGTTGCAGAGCACCAGCTAAAGATACAGCAGAGGAGGAGTATGACTCTGGAATAGAAGAAGAAAACTGGACCAGGCAGGTTGACGCAGCCAAGAATTAATACTGCTTACGTGAACCGCTCTCATTTCAGCTCTGAACGAGCATATTATTTCAGTCCAATAAGTGTTTCTTCAACATGCTAGTACTTTCAAGGACCCATGTTAACATAAAAATTATGAAACCCTAAATTATGTTTAAATGACAGTCTCTAGGCTGTAAATTTGTGAGGTGTGTTCTATATCCTCAGTTTTCTTAAAGAAAAATTTAGAAATATGTGTTTAAACCAAATCTACTATATGAACTATGCCTCCTCCCAGTGAATGACTGTTAATATTAAATGTAAACAACAAAGAATTACTTATTAAATGACAAGGTATTTGATTTTTTATGAGCTCTTCAGGTGTTTTTTTTTTTTAACTCAGCAGATCAGAAGAGGTCACTAATTTCTTATTATTATTATAAACTTGCACAAGTCATTATCATATTAATGTAATTAGATATGCTGTTACACTGCTCATAATGTCAAACCCTTTTAGGTACTAAAATTAGGTTTTAACTTTTTTTTTTTTTTTTTATAAAGCTTT
Source organism: Brachyhypopomus gauderio (assembly GCF_052324685.1). NCBI lineage: Eukaryota > Metazoa > Chordata > Actinopteri > Gymnotiformes > Hypopomidae > Brachyhypopomus > Brachyhypopomus gauderio. The sequence continues at coordinate 8,785,066 of NC_135222.1, read as the reverse complement.
TAGTCGTCAGTGAAACACACTTCAAGGGAATCTCCATTATTGTTTGTATTGTGGTACACCAGATGGCATTCTTATCAAAACTACTTTATAATGAGTTGTTAGAGCTCTTCATGTCAGTATCCATTACTGTCTATATTACACCTTAAGATGCAGTGTTTTGTGCATGGGCGTACCTTTAAATAGACTGATTTAGGATGGACTTCTCCAGCCTAAAGCTGATTCTCCAGTCCTTGAAGACCTGAATTAGCAATGTCTTACTGCCATTCTGCTTCTGACGGTTCCACAATTTGCATTTCTGAACATCTCTAACAAACACCCTGTGTAATACAGGGGTAGTGGTTCACGCTGTTGCCCAGGCTGATAAATTTTTAAAGGGCCATGCTTGAGAAATGTGTACATATGGAAGCAGGCTTTGTAAAGACCAGAAAGGTTAACACAATCTTGCCTTTCAACTGGGAATCCATCAAATAAATCCTGGCATTAGTTTGTGTGATTTACTGAGTAAAACGGTAGCTTGTCTGAATTACATGCAAAATTGTGATGTGCATTAGTAATTGACAGACCTTTAAAGAGTTTCAGCTCTTTCCCCAAGAATTACCGTGGCCTAGGATCATCTGTCCCTATCCATATTAAACTATGTAAAATAGCATATAATTCTGTAAATTTCCCAAACAGCAACTTTTCATATAAAAGTTTGGTTTAATAGTGTTTAACATCCCGAATTTTAGATGGGTGCTTTTGGTTTTTATTTTCCACAAGTTAAATAAAATCAATGTTTAATTAGAGAAGTTAACAGGTTGAGAGTTTACGTAAAAAAGTAATCTCACGTCAGCGGTCCTGCTCTCAAATGCATTGCTTGATCTTTGACCTCTCCAATCTTTTCTAGGCTTGTAAAATTTTCTGATTAATAAAAACTGTCCTTCACTTTCTAATTGCCTCTGGATGAATTTCTCCCTTATTGCGTTACTAATTTTGCGTTGCATTTTGTGGGTCTGTGTAAATGTGTCATTATAGCTGGAGTAAATACACCAGGCAGTAGCCTAACGTATCTTACCATGTTCCCCAACACGCACTACCCTCTACCCTCAACCATTTCTGTACATTAAAGATAATGCCACTGTTTTAACAGTTGTCTATGGAATTCATGTTAACGTTGGGTGTGGTGTTTGGGAAGGCTTTGGTCTGTGTGTGTATATATGAAAATGTCTGAACCACAAATTCATCTTCCCAATCTTGAACAGGACAGCTTATCTTGTTTGACCTGTTTTAGGAGGATAAAGTGATTCTACAAAGATTTATGAAATATTTGTTTAAAACAACTGCAGAGTGACTATCTGGAGTTTCATCAATACCAAATACGTTTATTTGTTTATTTAGAAGACCAAGACTATTTTTTTCTGTGAGCAGTGAGTGTGCCTCTAGCTCCCAGTTTGAAGTCTATCCTATTTTGTTTAAACCGCCGATTGTGTCGTTACATTATACTAACACATTTTGCTTTCTCAGTTGCAGACTAAACGTTTTTCTTTTTAATAGCATTAAACAAAATAAATACATTTCTGAGTTAGGCACAGTGTCTGCTGCGTCCGTCTGTAAAGGAGAGGAGGACAACTTATGATACAAGGCCTAGAAATGTCTTAAGCTTGTACCTAGGAACCAACGATCGATGCCTACGTTAGAGAGGGAAACTATTTAAAGTTGCACCGGAAAAGCTAGCCGTTGCTCCGGATTTATTAGTTCACTCAGTTTGAAAGCAGGGGACGCAGTTCAGTGATACACGTTGGTTTCATTTAGACATGGACCCATCACAGCAGTATTACTATTCGGAGGGGACACCGCCAACCATGGGACAACCACCTCCTATGCCACCTGGTTCTCTTCCGCCGGGAGCCGAGCCGCCTTGGAATGTTTACCAGCATCCTCCGCCGGTTCCGCCCAACAACTGGCCTCCGTTCCAGCCGATGCCGCTGAGTGGACCTCAGTATCGGCCGCAACCGACTTTCGATCCTACTAGACCACCCCCGGGTTATTTTGAAGCGCCGCAACTGATTCACGGATCATCAGCTTCTCAAATACCTTTCCAAGCAGAACATGAACACCAGAGCGGGTCTTGGTCGTGTCCAGCCGGCGGCGAGTATCGGACCGGTATTGACAGCTATTCCAGAGGACCGTTTGCTGCGTTTCAACCGAATAGCAACTCGGACAGCTTGGGTCAGAATTTCATTGCAGACTACAGAGCACCCAGCGGTTTTGCAAGGCAGCCGTCAGAAGGACCTTGGTCGATGAATTACCAGAACAACAAAGAAAACAGCCAAAAAACGTCAGTGATCTCAGATGAAGATGCAAGACAGAGGATGCAAGACGAGCAGTGGATTAAAAGTTTCGTGCTCAAAAGAGGAAAACCTGCTGCAGAGACGCGCAGTGCGTCCAGGCAGTCTGTGTCTGAGTTTAAAGAGAAGTTGTATGGTACTGTAAAAATGGTGTCCGAACTCTCCGAAGTCTGTCGGACGTTAAAAAACAACCTGGAAAACGAAAGTGCATGGACCGACTCGTACTCGAGGGCAATGGAGTTGAAAACCGGCTTGCAGGACAGACTGGCGGCTCTTCAAGATCCCGAGTGCTTCAGCGGCATTAAGAAAAAACTGGCACTGCTGAAAAAGAAACGGGCGAGAATGCGCAGAAAGAAGGTGGAGAGGATGGAGGAGAGCCAGGAGCGAGAGGCCAGAGCAGCGGAGAGAGAGGCGGCCATTGACAAGTACCAGTCTAAGCAGATACTGGAACTGGAGGAGAAGAATAGGGTGAGATGGTTGCGCCTTGTTTCCTTATTTCACACAGCAGAGGGCACCCTTCCTTTAAACAACGAATCAGGCAGATCAGACTCATGCACCTTTGTAAGATGTCAGTGGAGACCAGAGTTCTGTAAGTGGTGTCTTCATTGCTCATTTGTGACATTCTAGAGGCCAAACCTCAGTTCAAAACAACTGCAAAACTGACCTTGTCTGCCAGTTGACCGGCTTCATTCAGGCATAGTCATTAATGCAGCATTCGGTCAAGTTGTGAAAATGCGGTCTGTTTTTATCTTTTTCATTACAATATTTTTTGACCTACATCTGAAGTCTTAGGTGCATATTATTTTATGCGCATTCTGTAAATTTGAGAAGGGATTACAGCCTCCTGAGGTGAGTGAGCTGACATGAGTGGTGGGTCAGGTGTGCTTGTGTTTCGTGTCCCCTCATGCAGGAGCGGGAGCTGAAGCTGGCGGCTGACGCGGTTCTCTCGGAGGTGAGGAAGAAACAGGCCGATGCGAAGAGAATGCTGGACATCCTCAGGGCCTTGGAGAAGCTGAGGAAACTCCGAAAAGAGGCTGCAGCCAGGAAGGGTAAACAGCAGCCTGTGTGTTTATCGAGACCCCCACTGACCCAGCCAACACAGACAGGAGTGCTCTGATGCACAGGCTTGGTGCTGGAAGTGAGAAGGCTTATGGAGTTAGTTATGGTCAGCTTGATGTTTAAATTAGCCATGAACTGTGCTGAAGAGATGTAAGGACTGAATAAGCATTTGCTGTATTATATTTTAAGGTTCCAACTGGTAGGCCAGTTTTGCTGTTGCAAGATTTGCACTTCTAACTCTTTGGTCAATAGCCAGAATGAGGATAAAATGATATTAAAATGTCCAGTGTGTATTCATTAATACATTACTCACAAAAAAGTTAGGGATATTTGGCTTTTGGGTGAAATTTATGGAAACCGTGAAAATAAATCACACTATAGTGATATATCATGAAAGTAGAGCATTTAGAATCTGAGAATGCAATGGTGAATTTATTGAAACAAAAGCAACTATGGTGGGTATACAACAAAAATGTGCTATTGAGCATCAAGTACAGCTTGACAACAATGTCTCATGCTGTTCCTAAGTCAACATTATTGCCTGCTGAGGTCTGGTACCCCACTCTTCTTGAAGGGCAGCCATCAGGTCATTGTGGATCTGTGGGACAGAGTTATGAGCCTCTACAGGTTTTCTATTGAATTCAGGGCTGGAGAAAGTGCAGGCTGCTCTATTTGAGGTACCCCAGTGGACAGCAGCTGTTCCCCAATAATGTGACCTTGATGAGGTGGAGCATTGTCATCCATGAAGATGTAATTAGGCCTCTGTTGTTCATGCAGAGGCTCAATGACTGGACTAATGTTATTCAAGTAGCATGGGTTTGTCACTGTACAATTCACAAAGTGTAGGGCAGTTTTTAATGACTAGACACACCTGCACACACACCTGTAACCACCACCACCAGAAACTTGTCTGGGGATTGTAGTGGCTGACGCAATATCCCTCTTCTTGACATCTCCCCACAACATTGGTGGCCACCATTTCTGCTCATTGTGAATCGACTTCCAACAGTGAACAGCACTGAGGCCCACTGATCCCTCATCCAACGTAAATGCTCTCTGGCCCAGTCAAGACGATGACGCCTGTACCTGGTGGTGTGGTTAGGTACACTTGTAAGTCTAGCACACAGACCACTCTGATGTAAATGGGTTTGAAAGGTCTGACATGACACTTGGGTGCCTCTCACCTCCCTGAATGCCTGGTGTTGTGTGGCATTCAAAGGGTCCGCAGGGCACTGTTCACAATGAAGCAGTAATCACTGTAGGATGTGGCCAAAGGACGTCCACATCTATGCCTTTCTGTGACTCTTCAAGTCTCTGCATCTGTGTTGCAACCTGCTGATGACACTCTGTGACACACTAAGCTAAGTGGCCACTTCTGTCTGAGAACATGCTGTTTGAAGGCTCATAATAGTGAGGTACTGAAGCATTGAACAGTTGGACATGTACATTCAAAAGTTTAGAGAAGGTCACATTTTCACCAAAACAGAGTGCATTTTAGGTTCATCCTGAAATTTTGCCTGAAAGCCAAATATCCCTAACAAGTGTAAGTCACTGAATAACAGTGCCTGAAAAATGTTGTAAATGTTTATGCATTGATTTGTTTATCCCCTTTATTAATTAACTCTGCTTATTCTGTTCAGATCCTGTCTTCAACTGTATTAAGAAGATCTTTACCAGTCGATTTCGTTGCTGTCTTTTCCACTGCAGGCATGTTCCCGGAGAAGGAGTGTGACGACGTGTTTGAGCGGCACGTGGCCCGGCTGAGGGACCTGATCCGGAAGCGCACGGCTGTGTATGGGGCCGAGGAGAAGGCCCTGCGTGTCATGCTGGAGGGCGAGCAGGAGGAAGAGCGGCGCCGGGATCGTGAAAAGCGTCTGAAGAAAGAGAAGGATCGCTTCCTGCAGAGGAAACGGGAGATAGACGCCATGCTCTTCGGAGGTAGTGAGCTGCTTTGCGTCATCCCGGCATCTGGCAACAGGAGCTTGGGTAGACTGTGTTTCACGTATGCCCGAGGCCAATCTCCTGGGTCTGAACTTTTGAATGGTGCTTATAACCACCAGGGTGTGGTTAGTGATATTTTGGCTTTCTGTATTGAGGGAAAAAGTTGGGTTCAAGGTGTGGCTTTGGGTTTACTGGGGCAGTGTGGTTGTTTGTGCTTGTTTGTATGTGTGTGGAGAACATGGTTCTTGTTTGCTCTTCCCATCAGCTGAATTGCCTCCAGATCACCCACTTCAACCTTTCTATGAGTACTACACACAAGCGGAGCACTCTCTACCGTCCCTTATTCAGATAAGGTGAAGAACCTGTGGCTCTAACATTTTTATGGCAAACATTTCTCCTGTGCCTATGTACAAGAATGGACGTGAAATCTGAAATGTCATACTTTCCATCTCCATTCACAGGAGAGAGTGGGATCAGTTCCTGGTTCCTGAAGGTCACCCTGACGGCACATCAATTCCACAGGGCTGGGTTCTTCCGGACCCTCCAGCAGATGACGTCTGGGCCACTGCTTTGGAGAAGTGACCCACTTTAGCCAGTTGGTTCTGAGAGGCTGATTCACTGCTAAATTCTACAGCCACATACTGCAAAGAGCATGCTAATAAAAAAAAGTGAGCTGGAGTTGGCTGTTATACCAATTGCACCAGACTCTACCGACAGATAAATTGTACAGTAATAAATTATTTTTATACCATGTTGATTGGAGTGTGAAATAAAGGACTTAAGGACTTGTGCTGAACAATAATGTCTGTTAATATTTGGTCAATACTTTTATAAGGTTTCTTACAAAAGCTAAGTTGAGGGCTGATCAGGCCAAAAGGTTCAAAGCTGATCTATAGGGAACCACAGTGATTGTACACTTAGCTGGACAGCCACACAGTGGTTTTCTCGGAACTGTTTACAGTGACATTTTTGGCTGTGCTGTCTGTTTACATGCGGCCACTAAGAGTGTGTAATTCTTTAAATATAAATGTGTTAGTTTTGTATATTGCTCAAATGAACATGACTGTGTCATAGTTTAGTGTTAAAGGCCAATACAGTTATTTTAAATGTGATAATTTAAAGGTCTGTTTATATAAGGTCTTAAGGTGTTAATGTAGACGGCTGACGATGTGATGTCGTCAGTGGATTAGTGGAGCAATACCTGCTTGTCCTAATTCCCACACAGCAAAAGTAACCACACACTGCACGGTCCTGAGACCACACACGCTCAGAAACACAGAAGAACAATGGTAGGTGATGCACGTTTTACTGACTGTTTTGTACAATATTTCCGAGTAATGGTTTTAACTTATTTTGTATCCACATACATCTTCAAGGCTTGTGTTTTCTCATTAAATTATGAGTGATGTTGACTTTCAAAGAGCACACTGATTGTGTGATCTTGGACACTTTTTTTTTTATGCAAGTCTTGGTGTAAGCATAGATCGGTTTTAGTCTGAGATGACATTCCAGCATACCACCAGGAGCTTTGACAAGTCGCGTCTATGAATGTAGTAAACCATGTGTTTCTGCTGTCTACAGTGCATATTAAAATGGCTGTATAGTGGCCTCCAGTTTGGTACCTAATTTCATATAATAGTGTTTATACGATGATGACGTACTTAATGTAGATAAAAAATGTTAAGACTTTGGGAATAAATATTTGAGTCTGATTTTAAACATTTACAAACAATTTACAATCCCAGTTGGACATGAGTGTCAGAAATGTCTGTTAACGCTAGACTCCGGTATAGCTTCCAGCTTCAGCTTAGCTCTTTGTAGTTTAAATAGCCTTGTAATGGTCTGGTTGTACACTGAAAGCTTCACCTCATCCTGAGTTATATTCCAAACAATGACATTTCTTAGAACAGTATGTCACTAGCCTTGGAATTTAGATCACATTGCATCAATATAATTTAGATGTAAAAACCTCCATTATAGGTGAGGAGCAACACACCACCAGACATCGTGAAGGTCCCACTGTTCCAACCTTCTCAACAAGGAAAATTACTTAAGAGCTTACTGAGAATCTGGCAACCCCGACTTGGTATTAAGAGTCTAGAACCATCTGCTTTGGGGGCTTTTTGAGGCAGTGTAGCAGGCAACCTGAACTGAGTGGATGTCCTGGCACATTTCCATGGGCTTTGTGGTCTGCTGGCTGTTGGCACACTGCCGTCTGTTCCACTAGGTCAACCTTTCAGAGGTTATTGGCCTAATCACTCTCAACGCAGATTCTGCATTGAATACTGGTCTCTGAATTGCCTCCTCAGTCCAGATCTCTTATGAGAGAGCGAAACTGATTGTACATATGGAAGAAAGGGCACTGACTCCCAGTTCCTCTGTAACACACACTATAGGTAGTGGATGTCCACTGGGTGGTTGCGATACAGCTGGTGTGATCTGTAGTCTCCAATTATTTATTGCTATGCACCACAGTGTATCAAATTACACAAAAATGAAATTAGGAAATTAGTAAAAAAAATATTAAGGGGTTTCATTAGGAAATTAAACAAATAAGCGTTCTCTGGGAAACTATGCTCCACATGCTGGGGCTTTTCATCTGGAATATATGAATATATTTCTCACTGTTTAGGAGTTCCAGTTCAGTCCAGGTTTCACTGCCAGACCTATCTCTGTATGGGCTGTAGATTGTTAATCTTCCAGGGAGAAAATGGCTTACTTGGATGACGTGCCCTTGAAACTTCCACTGGATTTCCTAGAAGAGGTCAAAGAAGAGATGGAACTTCTCACTCCAGAGATCACCGTACCAGACTACCTTAAGATCCTGCAGGACACAGAGGTTGGAGAACTCACAACACTCTGTCAAGACTCTTGGTTGTGCAACTCATTACTCCCTAATTGAGTGTATTAGATTTGCCCTGACAGACTGATATCAGGTATTTTTGCTCTGGCATACTTTCAGCATCTTGAAGGTATTTGTGCGCAGTACAATGACGTTTGGAAGTTACATTGGGAAGAGAGTTAACTAAAATCTTCTACAATTAATTAGGTTGTCACTCATTGAAATGATGATTACTACAATGAAGTTGTTCTTGGAATGTTTTCTGAAGTTTTGAGATACGTCACCTCAACATCCAAAGTAGCTCTGACCTTAGTGTGGGCTCGGTGTAATTGAATTAGAACATCTGCTGGCCCTGACAGCTTGCTCCGCTAATGTAATTATCACTAAGAACATAAGCAGCATTAAATGAGAACAGATAGATCACTCATCTGTATAAGGGTATCTCTATCTCCGTCATCCTTCATATGCAATTAGCAATTACTCTTCCAGCGTTTTGTGATCTCTGCTCTACTCAGGTGCAGTGAACGGGATGTTTTTCTTCTAACATGTTTACCTTTGACATGGTTGCCAAGGTGCTGTTATTATGCGGTTGTTGAAAAGTAATTACTCAAAACATTACGTTTAATATCAGAACACGAGACATTCTTCATAAAATGTCTGTTGGCTGATGACTATTGTTGACACTAGGTAGTACTGTGGGTCTGTTAACTTGGTGTCGGTGGCACTTAAGTTCATAGGATTATGTTATTTTGAGTAAGGGCTTTTAAAGGAAAGAAGGCATTGCTGTTCATTTGAGTGTAGAGCTAGTGGCAGTGATTGTTATCTGATCAGAAATGAGCTCATGAGGTCCTTTTATGGGAATGAACTGCACTGCACTGCCTTCAGTTCATTCTTATTTCCTTTTGTCCATCCAGAACCAACATTTCTACCTGCTTTTATTAAAGTGGAATGAATGAGACTTGTTTGAATAACATTTGGGCCCGTGGTTGCTCCATACCTGAGCGTGAAGTGAAGTTCTTTGATCTATTACAGTGATGAAAACAAGGCAGCATTTGCAGTTGTTGGCATGTTGACAGAGAATTCATACAGGAAGCAAAGATGTTTCATAGAACACCCCATTCATCATTTGAAACACTGGATTCTCAGCAAATTATCTTAGGTGCTTTGCTCCACTCAAATGCTAGCTGTGTATTACATGCCTAAAACCCAAGATATCTAAAGGAAATATTTCTTAGAGCATTAAACTAGACACTTTAAATGAACCAGTTTTAATGTGAAAACCAGGTTAATCAGTTTGTGTGTAATGAAGTCAGTCTTGATGATCTCTCTGAGATATATAAAGGCCAATGCTAGAAGCAGTCTTTGTCTCTTCATTTGACAGTACGTATTTGGCCTGGAGAACAGGGTTCTCATGAGCCTGCAGGGTGATCACCCCAGTGGGCTTTGCACACTCCATTCACACGCACACCCAGCAATGGCAGCAACCTGCCCTCCATATTGGATGATGTTTAGCAGTCCCCAGGAGAGCAGGGCAGCTAGCGGCCGGAGCAGCCAGTCCTGGGAGTCCATCCCCCGGCCACGCAGCCGGAGTCTGAACGAGGCACTCTGCCACGCCACGACCGACCCCACGAAGTCCGCCGTGTCCAACAGCTATTCTGATGATGAGGAAACGTCTCCCAAAGAAAAACAAGGCCCAGGATGGAGAAGCTTGGGATTAACAATACATGGCATGGGCACAAAAGATCTGTGTTCTCGATGCTCTTCAAAATTCCTCACCATGCCCTGCGACCTCTCACCTTGTGGTTTACCCTCTCATCGGTGGACGAATACTCGGCAGACCTCGCTCCCATGTAACTTTCCAAACATCCTCGGTTCAGATGATGATAGGGGCTCATCCCATAAGTGCCCAGTGAGCCTGGTTGAACACCCCTGCACCTTCAGATGTACCACACCCACTGCAGAGGTAAGAAAAGAGATTCTAAATTATCTGCATTTTTAAAAATGATCTTCTTTATATAATAGCAAATCAGTCTGCCATTATTGTTGACATTATGGCATATTGATTTTTTTATGAAGTTTGTCCAGATCAGTAATGAAAACAGTTAATACCGATTCACTTGTACACTGTCAAGCCAAGATTTGAATAACAATTAAGTGTGAACAGTGACACTATAGGTGGTTTTAATCAGAGGCAAAAAGTTACATCATTCTAGGAGAAAAAAAGTCAGCAATTGTTCTAAAGCTATTTAAATGTATTTATTCTATTTATATATACAGTATACACGTAGGTCTTTAGTGGTTAATAGTATCCGTGGCATTTCAGCCGACTGCAAAATTCTTTGAGGAACCAGATGTATTAATTCAGTTGACATCTCCCACAATCTTTACTTCTTTATCAGTCCACATTTCTCAAATGTCACTAAAGATGAAGGTGCTAACAATAGCCTGGCTTTCCTGGAGTCCTCCCAAGCTGCTGTGAGTTTGTTTGGGTTAGCACACGGAATGGTTTGGTAAATGTCTTTCTCAGCAATGCTGCGTTTCAAGGTCAATAGTGAGGCCCCAGCCTAAACTAACACTCTCAACTGGCCATGTCCATTATACCACATCCATGTTATGTCCCACACACAAAGCACAGTGTGTCTCACACCAGCAATCTTTTTTTCTTTGACATAAAAAAATAATGCGGTAGCCATGTTATCAATGACAAACATCTGCACCATGTGCTCCTCAGAAGTAAACATAGAAAATAAAAGTCCCCTAGTAACACTAGTCCATGTCCAAAGACATTTAGATTCTCTCAGATTTGATGTACTTGTCATATCTGCACATATAACTCCAAATGATAGGTCAAATGGCCACAAGATCTCACATGATTAGTGTTGTTTGGCATGCGATTATGCAAACTGATCCTGCTCGTTCTCATTCAAGTTTTAGCCATTTTGACAATTTTTTCAAAAACCTCTGGGCAGTACTGCACTGTTTCCTCTCCTCTACTCTCTGGGGGAAAATGATGTCCGCAGACAAAGTTGTTGTTGCAGTCCCCTCCCCTCCGGTCCCCATCCCCACCCCCCAGTCACCAGGCCTGCCTCTCGCGCCCTTGCAGGCCGTTGGTTCCCACGCCATACCCCGGGACTCCTCTGTGGAGCTGCTCTCCGCTCTCAGCTCCGAAGAACAGCGGCTGCTGGACGCTGTGACAGAGCAGGGCTACCCGATACGCACTGCCATCGTTGCCCTGCAAAAGACCCGTCAGGGGAGCCCAGAGGAGGTCAGTGTGGGGAGTGGCCAGTGCCCGGTACAGTGATGCTTCTGAATGGAGGCTTCAGTCAGGAGCCTGTTTTGGGTCTTTAAAACATAGACAGAGGGAGATCATGATTGGAGAATTACCCACTGTGTCAATTGCAGACATTGGATTTGCAGAAATAAATCTTTCTTGGTCCATCTGAGAGTTTACCATAATGTGAAGCAATTTTGTGCACTCTTTATAGGCTTGTCATTACCCAGAATGCCTCTGTGAACTTTTTTCCCAGTATGCATTGTGCTTTCCCACCAGTCCCACTGTGCTCTTTACGTCTTTGAAAAGAATAGTTAAGCAACAGTAAAATAAAACAATTGCTCATTTCAAATATGTGAAACATTTAAATTGTTAAAGCCTTTAGAAATAATTGGCCCAAGTCTTACATACAGCTTTGACAGAGGCTCATTACCTTGTGACCTTTTGACCTTTACTTGCTACCAGTGCAGGCTTCAAACACTGCACAGGGAGTGTCTGATCAATAAATCCTCACTATAATACATCATATATAATGTGTCATTGAATACATTTATAATACGTAATGTAATGCATTTTTCTACAGTGAGGGCACAAGTTATGTAATGTTAGGCACTGCTGCCAGATTTTGTATGTACCATTCTCTGCACTGTGCATTTCAATGAGGTTCCACTGTAAGGACAAAACATCTGGTTCTAGCTAATTTAATCTAATCATGATGAGAGGGAAAAAAATAACCCAGTAAAAATAGACACCACATCCCCATGAAGTTTCCACAACCTGCTTTTTATTAACTGGTTCTCAGCATCACACGGCTTGTCTCTAGAGATAGGGTGAGTCATGGGCAAAACACTTGTTGTAGTAAAAATCTCTATATATGATACTGTACAATATATTCTGTTTATTTGAAGTCATTGAAATGCCATGGAAGCAGGCAGGAAGGTTACAACAATATTTCTCTGGCTTAGGAAAACATAAGAGAAGAGAAGAACATACTGAAAGCAATTAGAAGACTGACTGCCAGTATGGAAATACTCACTCTGACAATTTAAGAGATGCAGAATTGACCAGAATTAAGTAGAACAAACTGTTGAATCTTAAACTTTCATTGCCCTTGACTCTGTGATCGTATATGTCAGAACCAAATGAAATGCCCAGATCACTTAAGTTGGTCTATGACATTTTTCCCCCCTGGCCCGCTGGCCTGCTGACTTCAGAGCCCATCGAATTCAAGGAAATTGGGATTTCTGTTGGCCCAGCCAGTGATCCAGAGCCGTATCAACAGCTTGAATCGTTTTGGTGATTAATCAAACCATCTGTATTTATGTATGTGATGAAACGTTTCTGGACAGAATGGTCATCAACAAAGTCACCTGTTTACAGGCTCAGGCTTTTTAGGCATTAAAGTGCTGCATGAAGGTTCAGATTAGCTCTGCTGGACAATGTTCCCATGTAGTTGTCAATGGTGTAAACACCCATACATATCAATGTTCTCCTGCAGATCCTGAGCTACCTGGTAGCATGCGAGCGACTGTGTGAAGAAGGCTATGATAAAGCTCAAGTGGAAGAGGCTCTGGAGATATTTCATAACTGTGAGGCAAAGGTAACAGACAGTCTAGTATCATTGTTGAAAACCATGCTACCTCAATTATTTTGTTATGATATTTTCTCTTTGTTTCACTGTTGCATGCATTGTTTCATTCATTCATTGTTTTCCACTAACGTTGCCATTAAGTGTTGTTGAATCCTCTTCATTTCTGTGTCAGTTGGTAGTGTTAAGATAATGCGTTGTTTGTCTTTGTTCTAGGCTGCAGAGTTTCTCTGCCTCCTCACGCAGTTTCGTGAGATGGGTTTCCAGGAGAACGCAATCAAGGAGGTGCTGCTCGTGCACGAAAACCACCGCGAGCGTGCTTTGGAGGATCTTATGATGCACGTCATCTGACCACATGAACCTAGCTGTACACAGGGCTATGAATGATGAACTCTGGCTTTGATGGGCCAGCTTCCCATGAAAAGATGAATGCAACTCATACAATGTACATATCTAAAAGCCAGCGTCATTGTAGATTAATTTTGCCAATTTGTGCAACTGACATGATTTTTCATACAGTTGACATGTTGTTCCACTATCAGTCTATATTTTAGGCATTAATTTTCCCTTCTTTGTTCTTCAAATTATGTATGTATTTATGCAAAATGCTATGTTTATTTATTACATGCTGTAGAACTAATAGAGGGTTTTACTGCATCTTATATATTATACTATACTTAACCTCCATTTTCAAACTTTAAATGGACTCTTCTAGGTCATTATAAAATGACCTCAAATAACCCTTCCAATCACTCACCTCATAAGATGTGAAATCATTCAATACTGGACTCTTAGCCAAAAATACTCAGATGATAATGGAAGAGAAAATCTAAACAGTGATCACCCTGTTCTACCAGAGCAGATTTGCTTTAGAGATCTGCTGTCGCGGAGTTCAATAGCCCTCATTTCTCAAGTTCTTTGCGCTGTTTTCCAAACCTTTATATGGCTTTGATCTTACAGAATGTTTAAATAAGTAGTTTCAGTGAAAGCAGTCTTGGAAAACATTCTGCTGACAGACTATCAGTATGTGATGGTTAAACAGAAAATGTTTCACTTGTGGTTTGATTAGTTATATCTTTATATTTACAGTGTAACTGCTGAAGTCTCTTCAGCAGTTACAAAGCAAGAAGGAATGTCAATGTGTTATTTGGAGATTGTCTATAATTTGACTAGAAGTCATTTGCTTTCACAATCATTTGTTTTTCTTCTGTAGATACATGTGGGAGTTATGCTCTTGTTATTTTAATGAATCCGTTAAAATATGTCCTCTAATTGCTTCTAAAGGCAGATAGTAAATGTTCTCTTCACAAAATACATTTTAATCATTCTTTATTTGGATGAAAAATAGGGAAAAATATAAATACATTTGAGGTGTGCTGGAAATGTTACAGTCTGACACATGGGACAGTTGAAGGTAGATTGGAAAGGTTGTGTGTGGATTTTTTCCTTTTTCACAATCCTAATTTAGTTTTAGGCATTTCATATAGATATTGTAGGAAAAGTGAAGAAGTGTTCTATTTCCACAAACAGCCAATAACAATCAACCAATCATGCTATAGCCAATAATAGCATTCTACAGAAGAGCTTGTAGGAGGTCAGAGGTCACTTCAGAACCTTGACCTTTATTAAAAATCTGGCTTTCCCAGAGGCTCTTTGCTTTTCTTGGGCAATCTCAGGAGGAAAGCCCACTTGGAGCCAATTCTCGGAAATCCTGTCATCTCTTTTTTCATCTTCCATTTGTCGTCCTCAATGGAATACTCAACTGTCGCTCTGCGATTCACAGTGAATACCGAGTCGCCTCTCACCACTGCCGTGAACAAAGCTCCTTTGCTGTTTTCATACTGACCTAACATTGCTGTCCACTGACCTGTGGTCAGATTATAACAGTCCATCATGCATCTTAAAAAGTCATCACTTGGGCCATTCCTCATCACATACAAATTGTCCCTGTGGCCCACCATGCAATGCCCATAACTTTGATGCCTTATGAGTGTAGTGACTTGAATCCACTCATCCCTCTCTGG
This sequence comes from Brachyhypopomus gauderio, assembly GCF_052324685.1. Lineage (NCBI taxonomy): Eukaryota > Metazoa > Chordata > Actinopteri > Gymnotiformes > Hypopomidae > Brachyhypopomus > Brachyhypopomus gauderio. The sequence continues at coordinate 8,770,014 of NC_135222.1, read as the reverse complement.
TAGATATTCATAGATCTCTGTGGCATCTTTAGGTTTCCAGAGACAGATGAAGATCCTCTCCATGCATTTGGTGCATGCTACTGCAGAAAGGGGTTTTGGGAGACTGGCAACAAAACTCCATGTATCTGTGGCGACGTTGTACTTTTCCACAGATGACATGGTGGTTCTTTCATACTCTCCACCCAGTGCATAGATAGATCCTTCGAGTCCCACCAGGGTGCAGTTGTAACGAGGCTGCTGTGGGTTAGAAAATGTGCTCCAGGTATCAGAGGTCGCATCGTAGCAGTAACCAGAGTCTACAATTTTATTGTTAATGTCGTACACTCCACCAACAATGTAGATCTTATTATTCAGGGCTGTAATTCCAGCCATGGTTGTGCTAGCATTAAGTGGTAAGTGAGTGAGGACTCTCCAGTCTTTTTCGTCCTCATCAAAATAACACACTGTTCTCATGAAGTCCTGGAGCAACTCAATGGTTGGAGAGTGGGTACCAACAATAACATACGTACTAGGAATGAGTGCCTCAACATAATCAATCAGATCCTTTGACAAGCACCTCATGTCCTCTTTTAGGTCTTGGTACATGTCACAAATGAACAAAGCGGAGCTTTTATAAAGTTCCCATAAGCCGTAAGTGGCTGCTGAGTGGTACATGAGGAGGCAGTTGTCGGAGTTGATGATGTTTGTGAGATGTTTGACGAGAGGCTTCACCTGAAGAAAGGCAGCACACTCCGCTGCTTTGACGATTTCATGGTCATCAAGGATGGGTCTCTCGCCATGTATCACCCGGAGTGCCACCAGGAACCCGCAAGCACTCACAACTTGAAGGCAGATCTCTTCCTGCTGGCATTCCCTCATTCCTGACTGGAAAAGTGCCTGGAAGTATTCGCAGTTGTCTGCCAGGAGCGCTTTGTCCACTTCGAAAATGCTCCCGTCCACCCTGACTCTTACGGCTGTTCCCGCCATGGCGCGAGGCTGTTCGGTCTGCTTCGTAGCCTCGCTGCCTGAGCCAGCACAGCTGCTGGGCTCCATCAAGTCGCTATCGGTGACTTTCATCTAAACTTTGGAGGGTACAAAACGGATCTGCTGTACAAAACACAAAATCTTCGGTGTTCTGGGTTGCTTGGCAGCGAGCAACTGACAAACGCACCAACCAAGTATCTACTGTTTGTGTTTCCCTTAACAGCGACGGGAATAGAGATGGCTATACATAGAAGAGAAACGTTTGGCCTCAGGGAGAGCTAAAATAAGGTGTGTAGAAAGCAGAGGCACGGCGCTAGGACATTACTGTGCTGCCTCTACGCTTGTGACTTTCTGCCTTATGCTCTTGGTAGACATGCAGAGAATGTAAATCTGATACATTGTATGTCAGGCACATGGTTTGGGATCAGAAGATCAGGAAGTTCAGGGACACACTCCAAGTGTCTGTCCATGAGCTACTATAAAAATCTGAACTATAGTCTACACTGACGTTATAGATCAAAACATGAATGTGATTGACCAAGTGGCCTAATTACTTAAATGCCTTTTTTGGGAGAGATTGGTAACCTCCTTTAATGCAGTCTGAACCAGTGATCTGAACCAGCACCTGGTGTAAATTATGGCATTTTCTGTACGTTGAAACCCTTTCAAGAGATTTGTTTCTGGGGAAAGAGCTGTACACATGTGAATGTAACAGTGGCAAAAGAGAACTGGAAGAGGTAAAGATGATAAAGGGGTCTCAGAAAGTGTAAAAGAGGTGATAGTTTCAACTAAATTAAGTTGACAAATTACTCAAGAAAATAATTTGCTCTGCACATGTATCGATAAGCTATTTAATACTTTTCTATCACACTCCATCATTTTCATAAGGCCAAAGGGTTGTGATGGGACGAGTCTGGTGACTCCTTTCTTACCAGGCTTAAAACGTTTAATTTTTCTCTTGAGGAATATAACTGACACATGATTATTTGGATAAGGCAGGCAGTGGCCTGGGATCCGTTTATTTTGGAGGCGCGGTTTCCAGATTGTCAAGCATAGGTTATAGCCTACGTAATCTTTAGAATTCGCACATCATGTCAGAACTTTTAGGCACTACCCGACGTTTTAGGTCTTTTTTAACAGCATCACCATCTATAATGTGAGTGACTTACGAGATGGGGCACAATCGAATAGTATTCTTCGTAGTTTATATCACCACTTTGGGTTAACGCAGTGTCGTCTTAGTTGTGTGTCATTCAGAAATGTCGTCCATTGGAAATATATAATAGTGCTCAGGTGATTTTCAACGGACGCTGATTAAAAGAACAACAACACCAAGCAGGCAAGAAGCGAACAGGCGCTGATAGAGCGTGAATGCTGTCACTTTTGTGCTTTACCGACGCTTTTCTAAATGCATCGCCGCTTTGCTGCTCACGATGTCTCTCATGTTCGGGAAAGCAAGAACTTGCAACATCGTAACGGTTCCAGAACACGAACCGGCAGAGTGCAACGTCGTGGTTCTGGGAGCTATGGGTTCAGGAAAATCAGGTATGACATGTATGATCGGTTCTGAACACACGGTATATATATTTGAAGTAGTCTTTCATCCTGTGACATTTATTACATTATGCGTAGATAAAGATTGTATACAGTTTTGATTAAGAAAACATGCTCAGTACTGGACTAGAGAAGTGTACCTTTTCTGTAGTAAGTTTTATTGGAGCTGAACTGTCCGTAATTCATACAGATCTTTGGGGTAAATGGATTTCCCATGGTCTTCTTGAGTAGACATTATGTTTTATAACTTCCAGCATCTCATACTTGCAGTCACAGGAAGTTTGTCTGTCCCTTGCAGCTCTGACTGTGAAGTTTCTCACGAAGCGTTTCATTAGTGAATATGACCCTAACCTCGGTGAGCACTACTATTTTTACTCTTTCGTGAAAGTCATAAATGATGTATCAAGGTTTGTCAGTATGTTGGTGGTTTATGATGATAATTCCAAATTAGGCTGCTTAAATCAAAACATGGATGAACAGCGACAGAAAGGCAAGACCAATACTTCAAGGCTTTCAGTTCACATGCAAATAATTTTAAACCAGCTAATAAGCACGAGCTACAATATATCACTTTCATTTTGCCTAAACCATAACCTGTTAAATCCTTAGAAATATGGGTGATGAATTGGATAAAAATCTTTTTATTCTTAAAGACAAGGTTCAAACCACTCGACTTACTTGTCTTTCTTGACCCCCTGATTTAACTTTTAATTTTCATTTTTTATTTATTCTGTCTTTATTTTCACATTTTATTTTGACAGATTATATATTTTATTTGAAGTTTTGGCACTTTAATATTTAGCATTTCTTTAATTATCTTAATTTTGACACCTCCCATGTGTAATTTGTCTAGTTAAATCAGTTGTTCTTCATTTATCTTTTACATTTAAATTAATAATTGTATTTATCTATCTGTACAGTTTATTCACAAAGTATTCAGTTCCCTTTATTGGTGTCCATGTAAATGTGAATGTAATTTTGAAAGGATGTAATTGCCATTTTTACTCCTCAATCTTCTCTTGAACATATTGAAGTGAAAACGTATTCATAAAACTATTCAGGCCATTTATTCAATATTTGTTGAAGCCCCTTTTGGCAGCAGTCTTCATGAGTACATCTCTGTATGCTTTAAACACCTTCGTTTGGGCAGTCTATCCTATTCTTCTTGGCAGATCCTCTCAAGCTGTGCCAGATTGGATGAGGAGTATCTCAACTCCCATCTTTAGTTGTATCAGATGCTCAGTAGGGTCTGGACTTTGGCTGGGCCATTCAAGGACATTTGGAATTTATCATCCATCCGTTGATCTCCCTTCTCCCCATAGAAACACTGTCATAGCCTCATACTCCCTCATACAATATTGAAAACCACCGCAAAAGGTCTGAATATTTATGTGAGTGATGGATGGATGGATAGATAGATGGATGGATGGAGATTTTTAGGATTCAAAGTCAAATCTGCAACACATTACAAGTGTACAACAAGGGGTCTAAATACTTCCTGAAACTATTGAATTCATTGACCCTGAGGTAAAATGTATTGCAGCTCTGACTATGAAAAAACAGATCCTGTCATATTCTGTTCATAGAAGACACATATTCCTCAGAGGAGATTGTAGACCAGCAGCCTGTTCAAGTCAAAGTGATGGACACAGCAGATCAGGTAATGACCTACAGACCTGGTTCAGTTTTAATTGAAAAAATGCACTCAATCAACTTTTTCTGGCTTGATAATTTAATAGTAACCTGTAACCTTTTTCTCTGCATCCTTTAATTCTTATTTAAAATCTGCAGATGTCTTGTTAAGGCACGAGGTTGGCCACTGAGGTTTTGCTAGACAGTTTTTCTTCACTTTTAATTATTGTGGTTATTGTTGCACAGGGAATATAGAAAAGCAGTATATGCCAAAAAGAAAAAGCAGCTGCTGTTTCATATCGTTTGTTGTCAGGACGGACCAGTGAACTGTGAGCGCTACCTGACCTGGGCCAGTGCTTTTATTGTGGTCTACAGCATTGATAACAGATGCAGCTTTGAGATTTGCCAGCAGTATCTGGAGACGGTGACCCTCTACACCAAAGGCCTGCAGCCTGAGGCTCCCATCATCCTACTGGGCAATAAAGTGGACATGCAAAGATACAGGTTCATCTGCTCTACAATTTAAGTAGATGGTTTTAAAAGTCTAAATATGAATATAAAACATATTTAAAACTATAATAAATGAAAACTATAGTATTAAAAATACTATACATTTAAAATACTATGTTATGTGGCACGATAAATAAGACAATTTGGGTATATGTGTATAGCAGGTATGTTTCTTTAATTATTCGTTTACAAGAAAAAAACACAATAGAAATTATATAAACAGACACTGTATTTTTATGTAAAGAACATTTAAAAACTGTGGGGTTTGCTCTGAGAAATGTTTTTTATTATCTAAAGTAAAACAGATGGACTGACCATTTCGGAAATGGGAGCTTTTGCGTTCACTCATCCAGAGCATGAGCATGAGCTTGTGGTGTCCACATCAAAGTGTACAACTGAGATTGATCACAGTTCATGTGCAACAGTAATTATTTACATAAACCCTTAACTTGTCAACCCTTTAATCCTTTGGAGCTGAAGTAAATGTTATGCAGTGCAAGGTGCTAGCTTTTCCACGTGTGGTTTTTTTTTTAAGTAAAATGTCTAATCTCTCATTTTCTGGGTGGTCGATCTTCTGTAAAGATTTATCTACATCAAGTGTCACTTCTGTGTATTTGCATTTAAGCTTATGAGATCAGTTTACCCAATAAAAGAAGGTTGTACGTAGAACGTTAAGTGATCTAAAAAAAAGAGCGGGTGTCTTGTCTTTACCGCTTTCTTTTCTTATGATTTTACCTTTGCATGCAGCAGAATGAAGTCTGACGAAATAATCTCTGTCTCCCAGACAGGTGAGCCAGACGGAAGGGGAGAGCCTGGCCTTGCGTTTTGGCTGTGCGTTTTTCGAGGTGTCCGCCTGCCTGGACTTCCCGTCTGTGCAGCACGTCTTTCACGAGGCCGTGCGGGAGGTGCGGCGCGAGGCGGAGCGGAGCCTCGCGGTCCGGCCGCTCTACATCAGTGAAGACAAGTCCCTGGGCAATCTCTCATCAGCTCCTGCCCTCATGCCCTGCTACAAGGAGCTCCCCACGCCGGCCACCGCCAAGCTGGTGACGGTTAAGTCATCTAGGGCCCAGAGCAAGCGTAGGGCCCCCACACTGACCCTCCTCAAAGACCGCTTCAAGATCTTCTGACTCCCTGCTGCCCTCTTCTGGTGATGTGAGATTCCACCATCGTTCATTCCAGGGTTTAAACATTGCTAAACATTGACCTGCGGATGACATACCATATAGACATACCAGGATAGTTGGAGTATGTGCCCCTCAGGCTGTTAGCATTAGTTATTCTGAACCACATCAGCATCAGTGTGCCATACTGAATCTTCTACAAAGATTTTGTGATTCATGAGAGTGCATTTTTAAGTAAACTGAAAGGCACTTTTTAACATGAAGCTGTTTGGAATCACTGACTATTAGCTGAGGGACAAACTGAAGACTTGGGTAGTTATTACACAGACTTAGGGAGTAATAACAGTTTGCCACAGATATAGGCAAGCAATACCCCGCACAAAGTCCCCGTCATAATTCAATTCAGTGCTAAATTAAGATTAGCATGTAAATGTACATTGAGGCTAAGATCAATGACAGTCTTGGTGGTGCCAACTGCTGATCTACTGCTGATCAAATGATATTGGAAGAAGCTGCTTTTATCTGGTTTCCACATTAAATGTCCAGTGGATATTTCAGGATGCTATTGTTTGAAGATCAGATGTCTATATAAGTAAAGTTTGAAAGAAAAATGAGTATCTCCCTTTGGCTGAGCAGGGAGATGCAGTGAAGTTTTCAGTATTTTAATCTTTACCCTATCAAGGTCCTGACCTCTGTTCACCTCTTCACCTCTCAATGTGTCACTTTTGCATGTTTTTTTATTTACCAGTGTGAAAATGAACCCATTACATATCATGCTCATGACCACCAGCATATCGCCCAACAGCAGAACAATAAAAGACAAGACCAGCATGGCAAACGTCCATGGTGTTGCTATAAGACAGAGAACTCAATTCTTGTTTTGCACTGGAGTCTGTATCCACATATCGAAGCGTCATGTTAGCACCATGACTTCAGCACAGCCACTCTGGATGTAATAGGCATTGGCACATTGTGCTGTGGATTACACAAATGCAAATGTCACGCAAAGTCTTTGTCTCTATTCACATTGTCACATTGTGTTTTTTCCACTTCATATTTAAAATCATATCCTAAATGTATAGTGATGAATAATAATATTTATTCATAAAAAAGACAAAGTGTATATTCTGTCATTAGAGGGACAGAGGAATAACATAAATACTTACATATCAGAATTCATTACTGTAGTTACTCATGTTTACTCAAATTGTACACTTGAGCTAATTTATAATAATTACACACAGCAAAAAATCTGTTTATTTGTGATTAAATATATGTTTGAAAAGAGATCATGTTTCTATGGGTTAAAAAAGCTTTTTCTCATTCATTTATAAGCAGGGCTTCTGCATGCAGGGCTCATTTCACGTATATTTACAACGTTACATTGGTATCAAAATTGGCTGCCAAACTCAGACTCAAAGACTTCCGCCTCTTATTTAAGGTCTTAAATTTTGTTTTGTTTACTTTATTTGTTTAACATGGACAATATACAAGAATGATCTGACATGTTAATGCTATGTGCCATAGTGCTCAGACACAATGAACTTACAATGAACTTACACAATGAGCTTACAGAATATCGTTTTTTACAGCTCAGGCATGCATTTCATTTCTGATAAAATACTGAAAACAAAAAGCTAATAAATTCTAGGGAGGTGTAGACCTAACTGGGAAAAGGAAAAAAAGGTTACATGGTCACAGGTTACTATAGAGACCTGAGGTATGCCTTTAAAAACTTGTAGCCACATTTTTTAATTTGTTGTCAGAAGCCACGGAGACCATTTTGAGATCTGGTCCATGTCTCACTCACACATTATTTCTCTCCATCCTCCTCCTGGGAATTCGAGTACAGGTTAGAGACACTCCCGTCCTTCCACGTCACCATAATGTCTCCTGGCTTTAGTGCCTCTGCCTCGCTAGCGCCCCCCACTGGAATTCCTCTATGGGGCTGACTGTGCTGCATTGGAGCAGGGAAGGGGTTTGAGGAATCTTTGGCCTCCATGGTGACCTGAAGCTCCTCAAACTCAGATTTCAACTTAACAGCTGTGGCAGCTGCAGTCCTGTACTTGTCTATCTTCTGCCTGTTTCTGAGGAGAGATGACAAAGGAGGTCACAAAATGGCTGAATTTACTTTTCCGCCCTTGGAAGAGCCAGTGGGAAGACAGTGGACATGCCTGATGAGGTATTCAATCCATCATAGTCCACTTTGACATACTGTTTTTTTCTTAAACCTATAGCCTTGGCCTCTGTTCAACAACGTGTCACTTTAGCATGTTGTTTTGTACTAGCGCGAGTACTAACCTGTTACCCATCATGCTCATGACCACCAGCACACTGCCCAAGAGCAGAGCAATAAAAGACAACACCAGCATGGCAAACGTCCAGGATGTTGCTGTAAGAAAGGGAATCCATTTATGTTAGGCTTGGTCCATAAATCTAGCTTTGCTAACAATGGATAAAAGCTAGCAGGTACCACTCTGAATAATCCCTATTATCTTTGAGATGTGCATCAGAACTATGGTTGGCATGGTTGTTATAATAACAGATAATAAATATGTACATGAAAATAGCCCAGTTTAACATTTGCGAGATATGCGCCTTCTCCTCAGCATGTTCTATTTATTTGTTTGTTTACCCATAACCAACAGGAAAAAAGTGAACAGCCAGCAACATCTACCTGTAGTACTGCAGGGCAAGGGTATTACAGTTTATCCATGTGTTTACTATAACACACCTTATTCAAATAACAAAGACCGTTCTAATTGGTACAAGCTGAATCATGCATGTGTAACAGGTGAAATCAGGTAAACACACAACAGCGAGGCAGACAGGTGTCTAATAACAGTTTATAAGTAAAACAAGCTCAGTAGGCAGTGACAGTAAGCAGGCTACTGTCGTGCAATCAGCAAACATGCTGAACTAGATAGGGGAAAGAACAAAAAAAAAGTGAGACGGACACGAGACGTGTGTGAGACAATGTGAGATGGACATGAGACTGACGTGTTTCAAATATCTGAAGTGAGACAAGGTTATGCGGTTTTGGCACAGTGAAGACAGAAGAGAGGCCACTCAAATGACAGAGAACAGGAAACAAGATGAGGAACAGGTGGATGTAGTAACAGGGAGAGAGTAGGCAGGAGTCACAAATGAGAGCTGCCTCCCCTGGACCAGAGCTGGACACCTCATAAATGCTTATATGCAATCAAATGTATTTGGTGGTTCTTTTATGTTATAATTCTCACTAGTGAGAACTGAAATGTGCAAACGGCAGTGTGCTCACAGTCTTCGGTGCGGTAGAGCCATCTGAGGAACTCCTTCTCCTCGTTGGTCATGGACTGCTGCGTGTGGAACCCCTTGGCATCTGACTCTGCCTGCTCACCTGGCTCACTCTGCCGTCTGGGCCCTGTGGGTGCCAACACGAGACATGCTGAGTCTCGCAATCGTATGGGACATTGTTTTGCACAGACACCTACGTGTTGTTTTTTTGCCTGGGTTTGGTGGTATGTGTGCAGTCTGGTCCAGCATTAAGAGCAAGATCCATCTAGATCCATCTAGTGTGGATTACAATGTAAATCAAATGCATTGTTTGCACATTTTTCAGTAATGTTACATAGCAACATGCCACTTTCCTGTGTGGGGCATACTCGGCTTTAGCTGACAGATATCCCCACCATCCAGAGACTTCCACTTGTTTTCTTTACTGCCTTTGTCCAGAGTCAGTCTCCCGCTGTCCGCGGTCAGCTCGAGGGAGCGGTTCAGGCTCACAAGCTGGTGGTTTGTGCACTGCCACTGAATGTGGTCCGCTCCATCACAGATCACAGTCCGCATTGGGCTAGTGTGTAAAGCAGACAGGCAGCGCTGTGTGGCCTCGTTGGCCAGGACCCCCCCCTCTTCCCACGCCCAATTCTGGTATTCAGAATCCAGATGGCATTGTTTTAACTGGACTATCGCATCACTATGAGAATCGTCGATGCACAGGCCTTCCACAGTGTTGTAGATCATGAAGGCATTTGCTCCTGCATAAACACAGATATATGTTAATATATTTCCTTTGAGTTAGTTAATATCACTGAAGCACATGTATTGTGTTTTTATATGTAAGTAGTATGCATATTACAAAGTATGATATGCTGTCTTGCATTTTGATTCATGGAAGTCTACCTTTCCACATGAGACACAGTCCAATCCATAGTTGGTGCATGACTTGTCGTGGAGGCAGAATCTGCTAACACATGAAATCACAGGCCACAGTACTGCATGTATCTTGTGTTTTACCCCACATTTACCCCACTGATTTGCCCAATGACTTGCATCTTCGAGCTGGATCATCTTAAGGATGAATATGCCTTTAAATAACTGACCCAGTGCTTGCTGTAACACATCTTGGACTATTTTACAGGGAGACAGGTTTCAGCAGTCATTACATGCATGTCCTAACAAAAATCTCAAAGGCAGTACAACCACAAATGTATCTTCTCATGTTTCATGTTCATTCCTCTTTAAGATCCAACTGAACGAACAGTGGCACAGACATGAAACAACGTAACCGCACATTTATTACATGGAAACAAAGATTAGATTTTATTGCTGGATAAGCAAAATGCTTAAACCATTCAAGAATGGATGACTTACATCTTAGTGTTATGTGATTACATTTTCAACATAACAAATTGTTAGTAGTTATGCACACAAAAATATACAATCAGTTCAGAAACCATCACACAATTGGATCACACAATATGATTTATTAGTGAAGGTTTATTAGTGAAGGTATCCAAACACATAGCAGTTAATGAACCTGATTAATACACATTAATCAAAACATATTCTATCCTGTTCTGGTCATATCTGTGTTTTTCATACTGATATGAATGAATGATGGAGGTGGTGAAAATGTAACAAAAGTACACAAATGCACCTATATGTGAAACTGGGTCTTTAAAGTCATCTTTAAAGGTAATGAAGATGAAGTGTAGTGAACACTCACCTCAAGTACACAGATGAAGAGAGAAGCAGAGAGAATGCTTACACAGTTTGGATGCATTCAACCCATGACAGTTTCCAAAGTACAGGTGGGAGGAGATTCACTCATTTGATTCCACCCTTTTTATTGTGTGGTTTATGTCCTTCATATGTTTACAAGGGAAGGATTTCTCCTGGAGGTCTATATACATAAATATATTGCATATATTGTTGCATATATTTACCTCATATCTCTTTCCTATGGATGTATTTTTATTTTTAGTTCCAGGTTGTATACATTTCACTGTACAAATTGTCTCCCTACTACTAAGTACTAGGCAGTGTTATATTTGCCTGGTTGAACTAAAATATTTCTTATAAAACTATTTAAGTGATGAATATTTCAGTTTTCAATCTTCCCTAAGTTGTACGGTCATTGATTAAGGGCGTTTTGTTACTGTTAGGTTAGCCTTGTCATGTTAATGTGACAAAGCAGAGGGTATCGACCTTGCAGTCAAATAGCTAGTCATGTTGTTTGCCTTCCTTAGCTGGTTTATGATAAAGACCATGGGCCACAGTAGGTGAATGAACTCCGTGTCATTTGCTCTGGTGGTTGCATTTGATATTTGGGCTGAAAAATCAACACAATATATACTGAGATAACCTGAAGTCTCTTTGAATGTATGAACCCAATCAAACAAACTTTTGTTTGTTTGTTTCAATTTAAAAGTTTGAACATTGGGGAAACAGAAAAACAGTTATCTGCACATATTTTGCAATTTCCTTCTTTGCACATTTTAAGACAATCTAAATGTAATGTAAATGTTTTTAGCATTTAGCACGAAGAGTTGCAAATGCGGCTATGTGACAAACCAAGCAGTTCAGGGTCATTTCATTTCCTTGTAATTGGCCATCCAAACACAGCTCATCTCAAGGCCTTTTAAAACCTCAGGGCTAAGTCCTTGTCTGAAAGGTTACTGCAGAGCTGCTGTAAAGGATATTCTCCATCCCCTAACCCTTACCCTAACCCTAACCCTAATCACACATAAAATGAATTCATTAACTAAAAGGTCAAATCAGGTAAATAAGAAGGTAAACATGAATCAATATGTGTGTTACATAATGGACCCACCAGGTGGCGGTAGCTAGTAATCAATACATAGCGAGGAAAACGCAACGAGGATGCAGCCTAACACTCGAAACAGAATAATTAGGCATGTAATGTGGATAAAATAGCAGTCATGCATTGAAGTGTTGTAAAATAAAGCTTTAACTCTAAAATCGGTAATTGTGCTCCAAATTCGCAGCTGACATTTCAACGTTTGTTCACCGTTGAATCAACGTCACGTTGATTCACCATTGAATTATGTTTCGATTTTGAAAAGTGAATCAACGTTCTTTTCAAAACTTTATGAGCACTTCAACGTTGTTTCAATGTAAATATGTTAACCTTTTAACCACGTTTAACTTTAAACGCTGTTGCAACGTTTATTCAACGTTGACACAACAACTTAACATTATTTCAACCACATTGCATTTTGCTGAAGGTCAGTCGCTTGTCAGCACCCATTCCAAATTCTATTAAATTCACTTTCTGGTGTATGCTGTTCACTTAACTTCAAGCCTTTAAATTCACTACGATATTATACAGACACCAACTACACAGGAGTATTTTTTGAATGCTTAACATATTAGCTCCAACCTTTAAAGAAGGCCTTTCATTAGCTGTGCAAGGAAGTGCCTCGTGTTATTTTATGCTATGTAATGTTATCTAGAACACTTCCCGTTTTACAGGGACAAGCCTAAAAATGCAAAACATATACCAGCTATCACATTTCCTCTTTCTGAATGACAGCTTTGACTTCTGAAAGAGGACTTTGCATTCCTCTGCTGGTGGTGAATATTCTCTTCAGTGATACGGCTATCCATACTCAATGCCCAGGTAAATATAGCTGGTGCTTTAAATAATAAATCATGAAGTAAATGGCTTGAACATGGATAGGAGACGACTAGACTAAAATAGCATACAGACTGACCGTAACCAGTGATATTCAGTCGATCATAATTGATGCTTGAATAATAAATCTTAAACAGGTTACAGAATTTAAAATTGTATTCAGAATATGGACAGGTTTAGAGCAGAACTAACTTACACATAAACCTTTCAACAAAAGCTATTGATGTGTATTAAGGTGTATACCTTATTATACAATGATAAACAATGATAATGTACATGTGCATTCGGAATTCGGTACATTACAAAAAGCTGCCAGAAGCTTCAGATTTTAAGTACTGCCCAGAATTTTTAACTTGCACTTTAAACTAGAAATTATGTAGGGCTAAATTTAAAATGGGATACAAATGGCTACATAACTGCCTTATGTCTTTTTTTGTCATCTTTCCTTGACATGTAATCGCCAACCCAAAGGGAAAACAGAAAAGAGAAGTGACGTCGCCGGGCGTCGCCCAATAGGAGAGTCTTATGTAAATATTATGTAAATCGTCCCCGCCTCACTAGGAAGTGTCTGAGGCGCCTGCTGCTCTGCGACTGTAGCTGGTGGGGAGAACTTGACGAGGAGAAGCTGCTAGAAAAGGGGATAAACCTGTAATACTGGGATAAACGTAGCGACATCCTCATGGCAAGAACCAGCTAACCTGTCTGTGTGCGAAAAGGATCTGCTGGTGACCTCTTTGGAGAAGCGGGTAGGCTTTGCTTAAGGTTACGATTACAACTTTATTGTGTGATGTGCATTTGTTGTTCTCTGGCAGGCTGGCTGACATCTACATGGGGACCAGCGCCTCATCGGCGGTTCCTCCCCCGTTCCTCCTCCATCGCAGTGATGGCTAACTGACCAAGTTACATGGGCCTGCCCGTTTGTTGATTTTATGCTGCATTTTTGCAAATCTTTTGTTGTCTCGTGATAATTCTTACTCGTTTTCCACAGTTTCGTTTTCACATGTCGTTTGTACTGGGTTCATCTTAATCAGACGTCCAGCCTCGCAGACTGAAGATGTAAAATGTCGATTATGTCCGTTATTAACTGCGCTGTTCCGGATAACGGCAGCGCCCCTTCTGCCCACCTACCCAGTCAGCGACGTACCTGTCGAGCCAGCTTAACCTGGCTGCGTCGGGCCTAAAACGCCAGCAGTAAACGAGTAAAACCGAACGGAGACGTTTTTAAAATGTCTAAAAAATTTTGTAACACGACAATTTTGTAATTGTAAAAATTCTGTAACGTGACGGTCGTGAGGACAAAGGCTGTCCTGTGGACGGGACGGTGTTTCGCTTCACCAGCGTCCCGGTGCTCCCGTCTCGTCGTTTTGGCGCAGCGCTATAGCGTTAACGGCGGCGCGCGCAGCGGTTAGCTAGGTTGGCTAACGACTTATATTTCCTTTAATGTGTTCAGAGCTCACGTTTAAATCGCTTTTCTGTATAGAAATCTATATTCCGAAATGTTTTCTCCGCTATCCCAGTCTATTCGTTGTTTACTCTGGAGTGTCTGCTGCGAGTACGCTTCAAGCACTGTGTATTTTTTTTGGTACTACCGTCACTAATTATTTATTTTGGACTTGGATCATTATCTAACATATTGGCCACTGGCCAGTGGTCTATAGATGAGCTGATTTAGGAGCGTTTGGTGACGGTGCTTGTCTTCCTTCCCCTGGCTCTCTGCTACCTTGTCTTATTAAAAAGGAGTAAAGTCATTGATTTCTCAAGAGCTACTAGGTCCTTTTGTTAACTGAATCACATACTTTTAACTTCTTCACAGTTTGGACCTAAACACTGTGACCAAAACTCCACAAGTGGCACCTTTGACCAAGCCTAAAGCACTAACTTTCAAACTTTCAAGAAATCATCTGCAACAACAAAGTAAGTTGCTCCTCTTTTTATAGTCAACACTCTAGATGGATCCTGTTTGCTTTTTACTTTGATCTTCAAACCTCGGAAATGTCTCAACCATGCAGCATCACTACAAGTTCCTTTTTTTTTTAAAGGGGGGGGGGGGGGTTGTTTGGTTAACTGTTTTGCACCTGCACCATCTTTATATTGACGTCAGACTTATTTTCTGCCTTTCCAATCAGTTCAGCCATGAGTTCTCACAATTCGGAGCTGTACACAATGGCGCCAGAGATGCCGGCCATGTTTGACGGGATGAAGCTGGCGGCTGTCGCCACCATCCTCTACATCGTCGTCCGGTGTTTGAACCTGAAAAGCCCCACGGCTCCTCCTGATCTCACCTACCAGGACACGCCTCTCAACCGCTTCATTTTCAAGTCGTGTCCCATTCTGACCAAAGAGTGAGTGTGTCTCCTCTCGTGCTCTGTATCTGCACCCCTTAACATTAGAACCGTTCCATAAATTTCCCTTATCAGTGGGACATTTTCCTTTGGAAGTTTTTGTTGTGTTTTGTGTTGCAGGGGGTGTGAGGGGGGCTAAATCTTTCTCCACACCCTGAGGCATGGTTTGAATTTGGTTAGAGGTTTGTTTTCCAGCCTGTAAGTGGCATAGCGTCCATTTTACAGAACAAATGTTGACATGGGCAGAAAGTGCTGCAGGCTGGGTGTGTTCCGCTCTGGTGGGTTGACTCATTAACCTACTGTTAGTCTTGGCTCGGTTTTTACATTAAAATTCCAGAAGGAGTGTGTCATACATAAAAATGGCACAGAAGAGACACAGTTTGTCAAAGTGTGTTTAGGGCTGCAATGCTGTGCTTTTTAACCTTCG
Organism: Brachyhypopomus gauderio; assembly: GCF_052324685.1. NCBI lineage: Eukaryota > Metazoa > Chordata > Actinopteri > Gymnotiformes > Hypopomidae > Brachyhypopomus > Brachyhypopomus gauderio. Next base: position 8,754,546 of record NC_135222.1, on the reverse strand, counting down.
ACCCGTAGTCTGTGGGAACCTGTGTCCTCTGGGTGCGAGTTGGCGGGTGGTCATGTCTGCCGGCTCTTTCATAACCCAAACTGACGCCTGGAAGGTTATGCAATGGTCATTTGCCAGCACAGTTAATGCTCTGGGGACCAAAGCATCAGTCAGGGCAGTGGCACGACATCTGTCACAAGGTTTATCAGTTCCTAAGCATTTCAGTGAACCATTTTACCTGCCTTTGTCTAGCATGCTTGGGCGGCTGAGGTGTTTGGTAAATATTACTCACGAGTGTTCCGGCACTGTCCGATTCAGGATAAGGTGGGTCAAAAGGAGTGCCGAGATGAAGCGCGTTGAAGGCAGGTCCAGCTGATCTGGACCTTTGAACTTTTTGAACATGAATAGGAGTGGAGCGGACACGGCCTGACGTCACTTCCTGCGCGATTATCGCCTGTTTTTCTGGGTGCCTGGTATTCACAGATAGCAGCTAGTCACACATGCGGAAGGAGGGCATTTGCACAAGCAAAACTCGCGCTGGCTGGTAGACCCAAGCTTCTGACTTTGACTCCATTTCCCAGCAGGTAGTTGGAAGCCACTGATAGACAGTGACATCACCTTTGTTGTTGCGTTGGGAGTAATGGATGCTAGATTTTCTGTTCTTGTTGGTCCTTTCCTTCCCTGTCATCTGTATTTGTTCTTTTGGTCTAGCTATTATCAAATTTTATATATATAAATAAATAATAAAAAATGGGGCGGCAGTGGTAACACCGACAGAGGTCGAAGGACAGGGAAGTTGGTGAGGTGAATGCCCATGGACTTTGCTACCTCTGCAAACTTGTTGTAACTGTGTCTTAAGCAGTGGGCACATTATGCTCCCTTGACAAAGGGCAAAGGTGCTGGCCCAGCTCAGTTGTTCTGCTGTAGTCATTTAGCAATCGAGTGCAAATTGGACCTCTAAGACCCTAAAGGACTCTGGGTAGCTCATCTAATATAACTTTTTTTGGGGGAAGTAATATTCTTCTCGCAAAAAAAAAAAAGAAGCTCGGCCAGATTGTTTTCTTCCGCCTTGGGGGCATAGTTTTACCCCGGTACATGGCCGCTAGGTTAACTTGGCACAATTCGCACTTTAATTGCCGGAAGCCGAGAGCTTGTGAGAGCCGGTCCAAAGGAGGAGGGTGTGCCGGAGAATCTCTACATGCTGACATTTGCACCCTGGACGCTGGAAGGCAGCCGGGGCCACGCTGCAGCTACACCTGGGCGGAGGCGTCGAGTAAACGTGTCCTCCACACCTGCATGCCGAGCCTGGCAGTCAGCAGTAATCTGACCTTTCACAGAACCCAACACCTACTGGCTCCACCCTTAAAACCACTAGAGCTCCATCCCCAGCAGGATCCTACAGTCCCTAATTAAACTTCACCTCCTACTTTCTGCTATGAAGACTTGCGAATGGAGTTATTAGAATGATTTTTCCATGAATGCTGATTTTGGTTGTTTGGGGTTTTGTTTTGGGCAGTGTGGATGGTTTTGTAAACTTGAGGGTCGGGAGGGGGGGGGGGGGGGGGGGGGGGGGGGGGCTCTATATGTTGCTTAGCTTCAGATTGTGCCCCAAGTTCTGCTCATTATAGGTTTGTGTAGATCTACTAGTCATTCTCATGATTATAACTATGCATCACTTTAGTCATGTGGCAGAGCAAGGCACTAACCATTATGGCCTGAGAACGTGCTGTATTCTGCCTTAGTGGAATGACGCAATTCGTTGTTTGTGTTCCGTTCTACCCAGATACATCCCCCCTCTGCTGTGGGGGAAGAGCGGGCATATGCAGACTGCCCTGTACGGTAAGCTGGGCAGGGTGAGCTCACCACATCCAGTCAGCCTGCGCAAGTATCTGCCCATGCAGGATGGTGCTACGGCGACCTTCGACCTCTTCGAACCCTTGGCAGACCATCAGAGCGGAGGTTTGTATCTTGTTGGTGTGTTATTGGACTGTTTTGCACCCCCCCCCCATCGGAGTCTTTGTCACTGCCGCACGGTATTCATTTCAAACGTGTGCTGCACAACACGCCGAGGGCTTCCGCTTCTGTCTGTCCGCCCCCTGATCGTCCTCTGCGGCCGCCTGAGCACGGCTTATCTCGTTCTTTCCCCACAGCCGACGTCACCATGGTGATTTGCCCGGGGATCGGGAACCACAGCGAGAAGCACTATATCCGCACGTTTGTGGATCACTCGCAGAAGCAGGGCTACCGCTGTGCGGTGCTGAACCACCTGGGGGCGTTGCCCAACATGGAGCTCACCTCCCCCCGCATGTTCACATACGGTACACCCAGTGGGCCTCCGACGCCTCTGGCACATTCTTCTGTTGCATTGTTTTGTTTTTTTTCTTTTCTTTGTTTTTTTTCTGACCTTTAAACCTTAAATATGTGATGCAACTTGTTCTTGGGTGTGTCTTCCAACTATGCGCTACAGCTCCTGAGAACATGGCTAAGTTAGTGTATCACACCGTGCTGCGCTGTGTCAGTTCGTACGTAGCGCGCCACGTTTAATTAAGGCAGGACCCGACCTCTTCCAGACACGCATCCGTTCTTGCCTCGAGCCGCAGGGCTGTCCGCCATCCCGCTCACCCGCCTCTCTTCCGCCCCCCCCTGCAGGCTGCACGTGGGAGTTCGCGTCTATGGTCGGCTACGTAAAGAAGACGTACCCCCAGACGGGCCTGGTGGTGGTGGGCTTCAGCCTGGGCGGTAACATCGTCTGCAAGTTCCTGGGCGAGAACCGTGCCCACCAGGAGCGGGTCCTGTGCGCTGTGAGCGTGTGTCAGGGCTACAGCGCACTCAGGCAAGTGCCTCCCCTGCTCTGCCCAAACGCCCCCGCGTCAGCTGTAAAGCAGGGCAGGGCCGGTCGAGCAGAAAAGGCCCTGGTTTTCCTGACCGCTGCTGCAGTCATGATGTCGAGTTGTTCTGTAGGCTAACCTCCTGGTGCGTACTCGCGTAATGTAACAGTTCCTATCGTGCATAATTACAGATGTATCTTTTTTTCTGTGGGAAAATAGATTAAATGATGCTGGTGCTGTTATGATAGTCCTGTGTCAAGTAGATACATTACCGTGTTAAACAATATAATAAAAAAAAAAACAAACCAAAACAAAGTTAAACGTCGTTGAATTGCTGTTGTAATCAAGATGCGTGATCCCTTTCCTCTGAATCGTGAATGCAGGCTGATGTACGGCGAGTATCTGAGCGGAGTGTGTGGTGGCGTCCACGAGGTATCTTGAGGTCACTATCGGGCATCGTAGTGGCGAACGATCTGCATTCATTCGTCCCAGCGTGCACTGTGATTGTTTTGGCTTCGCTGCACAAAGCAGTGCTGTGACTGTTTGCTCAGTCATTGTGAAGATACACGCGCACACCCTCATTCCCACACGTCGGTTGCATCTTCTGCTATTTTGGTCCGACAGACTCTTGAACCGATATCTAATGAATTCTCCGTCTAAAAATAGAAGGATTCTGCAGCCTCCTTTGACGCACATCTGAGGTTGGAGTTTCGTTTACAACGCCCGAGCAGCCTGTGTGGAGCGGACTTGGTGTCGTTTCCGTTTTATGGCATTTGACGGACGCTTTTATCCAGAGCTGCGCACGTTTACGGCTGTGAGCGTACACGTGTTCCCTGCACGCTGAAACCATGACGCGGTGTTGCCAGGACCCAGCTCCGCCTGTTCCACCAGGCCCGCTATGGGAGTGTCAGACTATAGCTTCTCACTAGACACGGAGGGAGGAGGAGTGGTGTGTGGCAGATGTGTTTACACTGTGGTTCAGGGGGAAAAAACACGCACCTTCACTCTTACTTTAGCCATTGGTAGCTCAGTAGACCTGATGTTGAATGACCGTGCCCCTCGGGTGCATGTACGTGTGTGTGTGTGTGTGTGTGTGTGTGTGTGTGTATTTACATGTTTGAATGATGCTAAATTCTGCAGGATTAGTTCTCATGAAATAGATTTAACAGTCTTTTAAATGTAATGAATGACTGAATGAGTGAGTATTGAGGCAGTAAACTCTGTGTTCTCATTAGAAATGCTATTTACTTCAGTTTTAGACGGTACCGTTTACTATGACGGTGTGTGAATATTACTGGTGTTTTATTGCTTCTGCTCTTGCGGTACTTGCAGCGGTGCGCTGCTCTGTCATCGTGTCCAACACATGCACACAGAGGCGGAACACAGGCCTGCTGGAGTCACACAGGCCTGCTGGAGTCACACAGGCCTGCTGGAGTCACACAGGCCTGCTGGAGTCACACAGGCCTGCTGGAGTCACACAGGCCTGCTGGAGTCACACAGGCCTGCTGGAGTCACACAGGCCTGCTGGAGTCACACCGGCCGTGAGACTGGGCTGTGTGTCGGCACGCTTAAAGCCCAAGACTGACGTCTGTGTGTTTGTGTTTATAGAGCTCAGGAGACCTTCCTGCAGTGGGACCAATGCCGGAGATTCTACAACTTCCTTATGGCTGACAACATGAAGAAAATCATTCTATCACACAGGTACCCTATATCACCCCCATCATGTCCAAAATAATTATATGAAGACTAGGCCTGTGTTGAAAAAATCGATTTTCCGATTCAGAATCGATTCGCATATGATGATCTGATAATCGATTCGTACGTCCAAAGATCGATTTTTTTTTAGTGAACTTTTACCCCCGCCTCGTCACTGAATTCACGCAGGCATTCTCGGTCTAACTAACTGTAAAACAACATGGCGTCGGACAGTGCTGGTAACGACGATAGTCAAATCGGCAATCTAAAAACAGAAGGACAGTTTATCCAATGTCAGTGACTATTTACAGTTAGTCCATGTCACTGACAGTTTACCCAGTGTTTTTACAGTTTAAAAAAGTTTAAAATGTTCTTGTAACGTTGGGCGCAAGGCGATGGAAGAGACAGAATCCTTTGCACTTTCCAAATCGTTACGTTTATTACATTTACCGAAGCGCAGACAGCGCACATAAAACACGTTTACAAAGAACGTGTGCGACTCAAACAACGATGAGCACAGGACGCTGCGCGAACGCACAAACCCCACGAGGTGAGACGGATTATCACAAAACGCACCCGCACCCACGGAGATCTACAGACGCAGACAAGTAGACGCAGACAACGTTAACACACGCCCAAAAGGGAGGGGTTGGGGACCGTAACATGACAGTTCTGTTCTTATATTCGCACTTTAAAGAAAAATACATGTTTACATTTTATACTTTCAGTTTATTAAGTGAGAGCACTTTTAAAATAAAAATGCATTTGGTAGCAACAGCTTTTGGGTGAATTCTTAATTATTTCAATCATAATAATAATGCACTGGTTAGTGTCCCAGTAGGAGTCCACTGTTGCAGACACCTCAAATATGTCCTCTGTTTATTGTCCTGGATTACATTTACATTTACATTTATGGCATTTGGCAGACGCCCTTATCCAGAGCGACTTACATTTTTATATCATTTTTTATACAAGAGAGCAATTGAGGGTTAAGGGCCTTGCTCAGGGGCACCTCAGTCATGGCCTGGGGATCGAACCTGCGACCCTCTGGTCACAAGACCAGTTCCCTAACCGCTAGGCCATGACTGCCCATGTACATTTACATTTACATTTATGGCATTTGTCAGACGCCCTTATCCAGAGCGACTTACATTTTTATATCATTTTTTATACAAGTGAGCAATTGAGGGTTAAGGGCCTTGCTCAGGGGCACCTCAGTCATGGCCTGGGGATCGAACCTGCGACCCTCCGGTCACAAGACCAGTTCCCTAACCGCTAGGCCATGACTGCCCATGACTGATTACCTTTCTTGAAGGTAGATTTATGATTACCCTTTTCACCAGTCTTCCAGCCATCAGTAACTACCAACTACCAGTAACTATTTGCTGATTAATATCGATATAATACTAGTTTTAACATGTTGCTTCTGTACATAGTCAGGAAACAGCTCAAATACATTTTTAATAACACTTAACCCTGAATCGATTAAATCGGATTAAATCAAAATAAATCGATTCTTAATCTTCAGAATTGGAATCGGATCGATTCTTGGAATTTGAATCGATACCCAGCCCTAATGAAGACACTGAAAATGGTTGGAACTGCAGCAAATAACAGGCACTAGCAGATGGAAATCAGATGGAATGGATTTCTAAGTGTCCGCAGTCAAATCGCTGCAGTGATGGTTTTCTCTTTTTTTTTGCTTGACGTGCAGAGGCAGCCTGTTTGGAGGAGGCTCCCCTAAGATGGTGGACGCAGACCTGAGACATCTTTATACTGCCACCTCCCTCATGCAGATCGATGACAACATCATGAGGTGCGTGCGCGTGCGTGTGTGTGTGTACGTGCGTGCACACACACACCACCCTGAGAAGACCTCGTGCAGTGTGTTGATGCTTGTGTAAAAACAGGGCTCAAATATCAAATCCAACACTAAAAATGAAACCGGATATCTTGAGATATTTTAAAGAGGGTTGAAGAAGCAAACGCTTTGTGTGAGACTTTTCCTTCTTTAGCGGTAGTTTAACACGGGTGGATCTGTAATGCAAACGTGACCTCATCTTCTGTAAACAGATGGCATGCTTATCTTCAGAAATCTGATTTAGGGTTTGCTCAAATTCAAAACACTGTTTAATGTTGGGCTGGTTTACTATACAACATTCAACTTTGAATCCCAGTGTGCTGTGTGTTCTCAGTTTGGAAGAGAAGAAAACACAAAATCTGTGCACAAAGTACTGTCATGTTTTTTTTTATCATCAATCTTAAATGTAAATTTTTGTGCTCTAGGAAATTCCATGGACACAGTTCCTTAAAGGAGTACTATGAGAAGGAGAGCTGTGTGCATTACATTCACAATGTGAGTACTTTGCCCTTTTAAACTAATTTTGTTGTGGATGTCACAAGGATGCTGGGGAGAGGCATCTTTAATAATTGAATAATACTGATGTCATGATTTCTTTAGTCATGTGATATTTTTTGTCCTGCTGCTGTAGGTCAATGTTCCACTGCTGCTGGTGAACTCTGGAGATGACCCTCTAGTCCACGAGTCTCTTCTCACCATCCCACGCACGCTCGCAGGTACCGCCCCATTTCCGCCACCTGCTGGAGTGTTTTTGCAACTGCACGATGTTTCTTCATAAAAACTAGAGGACACTGTGGGGAATACAGTCTTCTGATTTTAGACTTGCACCAAGTCCACCAGGTCTAGACAGAGCTGTGTCATCTCCAGAGTCTCACACAGCTGCATGCCAGCAAGCATGTGGACTGGTGGAAGTTTTTCTGAGATGTTTACTCAGTGATCGGCAAGACTTGTTTACTCTGGGGAAATGACATTTAATCTCAGTCTGTACATTTGTTTTCAGTCATTTGTTCAGCGATGAATGACCGACACCTGACAGTTTCAGATTAACAAGGTCGATGCATATGTAACACCATTAGCAGTGGTTATTTTGGACTTGAGTAGACCTGCAGTTTCTTAAGCCTGTTCTTTCTGACTCGCCTGTCTCTTAGAAACTTCCACTGTCCTAACTGTTAATTTTGGGGTACTGACTTTTTTTTTAAAGGTTCTGTACTGGGTCCGTTAATTACTATGTCGCTGGTCCCTTTCCAAACAGGAAGCTCCTGGTGGTGTCTTAGACCTTTTGATCCAGAGGTCTCCATTTCCTTCATGATTACAAACATCTCTTTCAGTTGTGGTGCCAAGGGAACGTAAACTTCCAGTTGGCTTATTGCTCGTGATGTTGCAGGGTGTGTTTAGTTTATCTGACCACTGGGTGTTGGTACATCATAGATTGCTTTAGTCTGGGAGGTATAAGGCATGCGGCTTCGTTTGCTGAGTTTCTCTTGTATTCACGTGTTTTTGCACGGAATGTCATAGCTTCAGTGTGTTCAGGAGCACATCGTTCTGGACATCTGGAGAGTTTCTGAAAGCGTAGCATATTTCTTCAGCCACTGGATCTGAACTTCCAGACCTCCTGAGCTTTCCGGAAAGTTTGTGTTCCGTGTATGCTAATTCTCCTGGTTATACTGTATGCATGTGGTTTGACGAGATATGGTAACTTTTCACCTCTTTCTGCCTTTCTCCCTCTCTTTCTCTCCCTCTTCTTGTACGGGTCTCTTCCTTTCTGTATTCTTTCCCTCTTCAGAAAAGAAGGAGAATGTGATTTTCTCCCTGACGCTGCACGGAGGTCACCTGGGCTTCTTCGAGGGTGCCGTCCTGTTCCCCCAACCCCTCACCTGGATGGACAAGGTCATTGTGGACTACGCCAACGCCATCTGCCAGTGGGAGAAACAGAAGCCACAGTGCCAAGGCCAGGACGGGCACCCCTCAGACAATGCGTGTTCGGACAAGACATCCTAACCTTTGACCTCCCTTTCCCTTTCAGTTTACACCCACTCCCCACCAAACCGTACAGGCTCTTCTGACCCCTCCCGTCCTCTCACTTGCACATAAATCTTCAAGACGTTTGTGGAAAAACCAGACGCTTTCTGAAGATCCCACACGCGAATATGGACACGACACGTTTCAGAGTAGGAAAAATAGAATAATAATGACCAAAGAAGGGCAAACTCTTTGAGGGCACCAAACGACAGTTTAAATATGTACATAAAGCACTGGCCCTCGTTGACCATCGTCCCGTGTGGAAGGGAGAACAATGTTTTAGGGAAGGATCGTTATGCAGGCACTGTGTGCTTCCAGTAGGGACAGACATGTTCCTGGTTCCAGGGTCTTCTCTTTGGATGAGCTACTCTGCTTTGACGTTAGTCCTGCTCACTTTTAGTAGATCCCAGCAACATTTACACGACGATTTATATGATCGTTATAATTCATTGATATTGGAAACTGGACACAATTTGTGTACAAAAAATGTAGAAAACATGATTCAAAAGCAAATTTCTTTCACAAACTCTTAAAAGAAATTATTTATAGCACTTTATATTACTTTGGCCATAACGTTCACTGGGTATTTCCGCAGGCTTACGTGGATAGAATAGGGACTAGCTGATGGTCAAGCAAGCAGCACGTGAGCAGAGTTGTGGGGTGGGAGAAGCCTGTATGCCATCTGAATTCTGCTAACCCTTTCGTTTAGCAAAGCCTGCCATGTTTTTTTTTTTCCAGTGCGTCGTATTGTTCTCCATTCTCAGTGATGTGGATCAAAGATCCTTCAATCTCAGCGTTTTCAGAAAAGTGGGGGATGTGCCTTGCACTGCTAAGCGCTGGGGACACTGTCCTTCTGAAAGGCAGTAAAATGCAGTTTGTCAGCGTTTTATCCGGGGAGCCAGAAGGGGGCGCAGGTGCGCATTTGAGCCGAGCTGCTGTGAGTGGCCTCGTAATGGGCGTGGAGCTTTTGTTTCCTACAGCCTGTGACCCGTGAAAATGCGTTTGATGACGAGGCGTCATCTTTGTATCCTTTGTACCCGTTCAACGCTGTACGTGCCCAATTTTTGCCATAGCTGTCGCAGTAGAAGAAGAACAGAATGGAAGTTTGTACGGTCCTGTACGAATGTCGCCTGGTTTCAGGGCGAGGCAAGAAGGAGAGGTATAACCACAGCCACGGAAGCACCAACTGGTCACTTCCATCTTTGCTGTTACGATCTGAGAATCAGAGTTGTTTGTGTGTGTTGCTACCCTGAGGAAAACTTCATAGCCGTTATGGTTGTCAAGTTATGCAGTCCGTCGTTATGATTGTATGGATTATGATTATTTTATTTCTGGCCTTTTCTTAGGTTGACCTGTTGAGTGTTGAGAAGCTGTATGCAGAACTATTAAAAAACCGTGTCCTTTGTCTAACTGCTCTCGTGCTGTGCTGTGTAATTGTAGTCCTTCACCTTGTTTCTCAGAATATCAACTCAGCTGATTGTTTTGTTTTGTGTTGTTTTGTGTTTTTTTGGTTTGTTTTGCCTCCATCTGGTTGGTTGTGTCCCCGTCCTTCTGCTTGGCTTGTCTGAGAGGACTGAGGGGGAGGGAGAGGCCACACTCTATTACTGCCATATGCACCTAATGTCCTGTGAAAATTCCAAATTAATGGTAGGTTGGTTTTTGACAAATGAGGACCTTGTAGTGGGCTTGGGGTCTCATGCGGTTCTATTTGGCAGGTTGTGTGTGTGTGTGCGTGTGTAAATAGTTTTTTTTTTTTTTTAAACAAAGTTTTCACAGTGATGTCCTACGTTTTGTACACCTGGTTTGTCTTGCTGAAAGGTCCTGTGTGATCAGAGTGCCCTTCGTGGCCCCTGCTTCATTTCCATTCTCCGTCATCACTTCTGCCTTCTTGAATGTTTCTCACCCACCTTTTTTGCACAAAAAGGCAGGCATATGTATCTCCTTAAGTAATTATAGTTAACTTTTTATTCTTGTTTTATGTTTTTTTTTGTTATGGTTACTGTGTATTGTTTCGTTATGATTGCAAGAGAGTGGACATTGGTGTGTGTTCATCCTAACACCACCTTTCGTTCTGACAACCAAATCAAATTAACAATCTTTAAAAAATAGTTTAAAGTGCTGAATATAGGTATTTGGAGTCTTACAGGGACTGTGGGATGTTTGAACAATATTGTTAGCAATAATGTCCAATGCTTCTATTGTTTCCATGCCAAAAGAGCCTTTTGCAGTGAAAGGGTACTGTGTCAAATCAGGGGTGTGGAGAAATGGCGTTCTTGCTACTCTCACAAAATGGCGATACTTTAGTCCCATGACAATCCCTACGATCACCAACAGCACTTGTGGTGTATCTGTTTTGAAGGTATTAATCCCAACAAATTAAGAAAAGCAATGTGATAAGAATATATTTTAAGAATATTTTAGATTACCATATTCATGAAACTATTGGCTTTCGTTTTCCCACTTACTCTCATTATTGGCTCCACACCGCCAGGCGTAGAAGAAAAATAGACTGATTTGAAGAGGGTGTGGTGTGGGTGTTTACCACACTGATTCATTTCTATATGGTGCAATGTGTTGTTTGGGTGATTTTGTGCTCAAGAATTCTTCATATAAAACCCTTCAATGATCATCCATAAATCTAGATCATTTTTTTTGTTTTTAGGGGAAAAAAACAATGGCGTGTGACTGGATAATTGGAATAAATATTATAACTGTTCTAAAATAAATTATTTTCTTGTTAAAAATGTTGGTTCTCTGTGATTTAAATATTTATGTTGTTGCAGCTGACTGACCAACCTTTTGTGTAATAAGTGAAAGGCTTTTAAGTAGTTGCAAGTCATATATACGATTATACTGTGGTAACCCCAATAACTGGCTTTAGCTTTCAAATGACTAAACAAATGAGTAACAATTTATGCTATTAAACTCAGTAGCACACTAGGCAATGAAAACAACTGATTCATTAGAATGAAATTGGTTAGAAAAGTAACAATTCCTTAAAAAGAATTTAGCAGTATAAAACGATACAGTACAACACAACTTTAGACAGGTTTTAAAGGTCTTATTCATTGGATGATACAAGCTCAGTGTATATCTACTGCTCAAAGTGACAGGTGGTAAGAAAGTACTTCGCATTTTTCTGGGGAAATCCAGTGCAATGTGAATTATTAATATATATAGTATTATTAATTAATTAATAGTATTAAAGTGTTATTAAAGGGCAGTCATGGCCTGGTGGTTAGGGAACTGGTCTTCTGACCGGAGGGTCATGGGTTCGATTCCCAGACCTGAGGCCATGACTGAGGTGCCTCTGAGCAAGGCCCTTAACCCTCAGTTGCTCACTTGTATAAAAATTAGATAAAAATGTAAGTCGCTCTGGATAAGGGCGTCTGCCAAATGCCATAAAATGTAAAAATTAATTCTGCTACTGTATGTTTAGCCCACAAATTTTCCTTATTTGTTACAACATAATTGTTCTAGTGCTATTCTGCATTCTTCATATATCATAAAAATATCTGCCATTTAAAGCGATGTGTCTTCAGAGCCGAGCAGCTTGGTCGCCGTTGCCTTGCCGTCACAGTCTGGACCCTTCCCGTTGAAGTCTGGAGGAAGGATTTCAACATCAAAGGTCCTGAAGAAGTCATCCAGCTCATCACCGTGGATAAAAACCTATGGGTGAAATTGAAAAAGGGCTAAAATGCACTCTCACTTTTACACTCGGCCTACTAGATATACAGGTACAAGCAGGAGTAAAATGCCTCACTGTTTCGCACATTCTGTATGTTTCCTTCCCCATTTTCCCATAATTCCCCTTTATGTTGCTTGGCTCCACTCACCCTTTCCAGCAGTTTGCTTTTCATAAAGGGTTTGACCACATTGTAGGTGGTCGTGAAGTACCAGGGCTGGTGAATCACGTGCACAGCCTTGAAACGTGCAGGAAAGGAGTCCTGTGCACAGCGAAACACCATACAGTCAACCCTTTCTGTCAACAGACCTTGGCATGTCGGTTCAGAAGCGTGAAGTAAGTCGTGTGCCACACACCACCAGCGTGTTTTGTGGTGCGATGTAACACGAACGTGTCCACCTGAACGTGAGAGCGGCCTGTTTCCCACCTGCAGCATGTCCACCATCTTCTTGAGCTCCGTGTGTTTGATGCCAGAGGCGTGGTGCATCGTGAAGCCCTTGAAGTTCTCAACCAGGACAAAGCCATTTATCTGAGTCTCCTCGTTTTCCAGAAGTTTCTCCAGGATGAAGCAGTACGCACGTAACGTCTGTCATGTTTGATAGGCAGGCCATGGAACGGGTTGCATGGTATAGTCTGGATTCTAGAGTTTTCACTTACTAAGAGACTAAAAACATATCTGTATAATTAACCTAACTATTTTTTCTTTTGTCAGCAGCACAAAAAATACTATTTAAAGGCTTGACCATGATTGAGAAAAAATATGAAAAATGTAGGCTACATATATGTACAGTATATGTGCCACAGTATTTAAACCAGCATTCTAACAGTAATTGAAACTATTCTTTGAGTGGTCAGTTACAGTGATTCGTTTACATACTTCATCAAAAGTGACCTCCTCCATGTCCCAGTTGTCAATATTGAAGAGCAGAATCACACGCCCATACTTATCACGGGTGGAGAGGACTCGTGGGTAACCAGCCTCGATCGTGCTGCAAACTGCTTCTTGGCTGAAATCTTCAAACAACTCGGGATAGTCTTGTCTGAATCGAACATAGCCTGGTGCACAACAACAATACCTGCTTGGTATGAACCATTCTTGTAGATGCTTTTGAAAAGAAAAAAACAGACTTTCCATGGTTAGTGAAAAAAAACCAGGCAGGTAAAATGACCTCACAGACTGGCTTGAAGTCATGGTTTAGCGCATCGTGTACCAGTTACACCTCTAGAGCAAGTGCACATTCACGTGGTATTTTCACTTGCACAAGTGGCAGTGAATTGTGACTGGCATGCATGTGTGCACATGGAGGTCCACAGATCTCAGTGTGCAGTGTGTGTGAAAAGCTCTGTGAATCAAAGCATACCCTGCCTGTCTGGTCCTAACTGTCCCACAGGCTTTTGTGGAAAAAAAAACGAACCCTATTTGCACACAAAGGGACTCTGTGCAAGCTTTCTGGAAAGCCCCAATTAAGCCAAAGTATTTCTTCCTGCCCATGCGATGAACAGGAATGAGGGCAGTAGAACACAAAAGAGAGGCCTCAAAAGCAGCAGGTTACTGCTAGGAAGGCCCTTACATATCAAAAACATTCTTTGCTAATGGCGATAATATATAGAAAGCGAGGAATGGGAAATAATCCCTGTACCCTTCATAAGTTCGTGCGCCCTTTTCACGTCAAACTTTCGGGCACGGATGAACCGCAGGAGAACGGAGTCTGGCTCGTTGCCGAATTTCTCCTGAACACTCTTGGCTAACGCGTCTCCTTCACCGGCCTTTTTGGTCATCAGGCATCGGAGATCCTTCACGGCAGACACCTTCCTCTCCTCGGTCTCATTTAACTCTTCCTTTGCCTGTGAGCGAAGAAGATGCAGCTGGATGAGGAAGGGGAAACGGTGCTCTGGACACAGTGTGCCACCAGGAATGTAAGCACTTCAGCTCCTGTTGAAAAGCTTCCGTTTCATTTAATAGGATTATGTTGGAATTATGTTATTGCAGCACTGGCTTCTCCTGTGTTCCTCATAAATCACATCATCATTGAGAGTCGATGAACCTTCCCCAAGGCAATGCCTGGAGTACAACAAATGCCTATCGAACACTTAATATTTGCATGTAATAGGTTGAAAAGGTGATTAAAAATGTCTTGGGGTAGAGGGGGGTCTTAGGAATCGTCAACTTGAAAGACATCTTGCATTAAGAGGCCACGGATTACCTTCTGCAGTGTGTGATCGGGCAGACTGATACAAGGCCCAAAGACCGGCCCGTGGTCCTTTACAGTCAGGTGCTGAAGCTTGGACCGCAGTAGCTGCTCCTCTTCCGACATCATGCGAAAGGTTCCGGTCTGATCGAACAACGAGTTGCAAACTGTTAGGCAATCATTGTGCAAAGCAGTCACAGATGCAGGTTAAAAGAAAATGAATCCTATATCAGGTAGCTCCTGGAGACTGAGGTCTACACAACCTCTTCCCTTCTACCAACTTGCTGAATCACTGGCGACTAGTTTCTCAAGTGTTTCACAGTGACCTCACAGATCTCAAAGAATTAGCCATGCAACAGTAAAAGATGAGGTTATCCTAAAGCTACCCTCAACAGCAGATTTAGCTATAGAATCAATAATTGCTCAAAACAGGATTGCAAAGGTGAAACAACTTACAGAAGCCATGACTGGGAGATTGTTTCACAGCTACACAAGCACTGAAAACAGAGGCAACTGAATTAAATTACACTGAACGTAAACATTTATTTGCTCATTTATGATGTTGCATGATTTTGCAGCACCAGATTACTTGAGGCAAATTATTAGCAATGGTTTTACATATTTAGTTGTTATTTGTTTATAATCATTTCTTATTAATCTTAAAAAGTGTAGCACAAAGCCTTCTAATTCCAAAAGGTTCCCAAAATATAGCAAGAATTTCGAAAACTTGGATATAAATATCCCAGAATACTCAGCATAATAAAGACAAACCCATTCACTGCATTATTATCAATAAATGACTCCTCACTCAAAATAAAATATATTATGGTACTACCCAGGATACAGTGTCTTACCTTAGCCAGATGACAGAGTGCTGTTCTAGTTGCACTGAGGAAAAAGACACAGAGGACTGGGAGACAACATGGCACTCAGTGTAGAGGGTCTTTGGTAAGGGGTGGCAGTTGAGCGGAATCATGCAAGATGTCAATCACCAAGTCTCTGACCTGTCACAGTGTGGGAAAGCATTGTCCAATTAGCATATTTACTCACAAGGGGTGGGCCAAGCCGGAACTGCAATAAAATATAATTTGGCTGAAAGAGACAGTGAGAGGTGGATGCCAATAGGGACCTGAATGCAGTAGAAGGCTCATGTTTACTGATGGATTTAGATATTCATTATCACTTGTAGTCAGATTAGAAAACAATCACT
This sequence comes from Brachyhypopomus gauderio, assembly GCF_052324685.1. Taxonomy (NCBI): domain Eukaryota; kingdom Metazoa; phylum Chordata; class Actinopteri; order Gymnotiformes; family Hypopomidae; genus Brachyhypopomus; species Brachyhypopomus gauderio. The sequence goes on along the minus strand of NC_135222.1, from coordinate 8,739,080 downwards.
TTTATAAAGTTTATAGTATCTACATGTTCAAAATAGATACCTAGTTTCTAGTTTCCCATTACAGCCCATTCTCCCTGTGGACCCAGTTACTTAAGCCTGAAGTAGCGTAAGAACTATTTATCCTCAAGTGTATAGAGTAAAAGTGCTGATCTAGGATCAGCTCAGGCAGTGTCATTGTGATATGAAAACACTCGTAATCTTTTTTGAGGAATCGTCAATGCGTTTCACACAGTGTGATTATTTAATGCAGTAGATCTCTTCCCCATAATGCACCACCACATGCTTTGTTGTTGCTGTGATTCAGCCAATGATCTGTCATGAGGAAAATACTAAAATGCAGGCCTTTTAAAAAATAGAATCTGAGATCTGTAATAATAAAGCAAAACAATAAATGCTTTTTGAATTCCAAACCAAAAATCCTTGTTTTGCACTTTGACCTTGTCTGCTCACCTTAATCTACACTGACCTTCCGTCCATTGTAATCAACCTTCTCTGCTGGATTTAGTAGCTGAGATGAGACCACCAGTAAACCGTTTGAGCTGTTTGGCTTAGGATAACAAATCGTCTGCCAATTCTGAGCAGGATCACAGAGAAGAGAGAAGGATTTTCCTCTTTGTAAGCCCACTCTAACCACTGATGCTTGCCAACACTAACTCACTCCTTTGATGTCCTTTACAACTCTCAATTTTTAATAATATGGTTTTAAAATAGTAACATCTTATTCATGTCCATATTATTTGTTGTAGAAATGTATGCACATTAAACCAATTCATAATACATTAAAAATAAATGAGAAAATTCAGATAAAAATTAATATCCATTTTAATCATCATTCACATAACGTCTGCTTTAAGCACTTCTGACACATCGTCAAAGCAGAGTTCAGTGAATGGCTGAGGTAACTCCAGGACTCTGACCACCCCAAGAATGCAGTTCTCTGTGAGGTTAAACATGTGAGCAAAAACCCAATAACAAGTCCTGAATGAGCCTAGTGCTGCCCCGAAGAACTCGGGACAGGGGGAAAACCTGCTCATAGCTCCACCCCCTTGTGCACCTGGCTTCGACTTTAATTGCTTTTAATGTTAGCGCCCGCGCATTTGTTGCACTTTCGAAAAGATATAGCACAGAGTACAGGAAAACCTAAATGTCCCCAAAGCATTTCTGCTTTTTGAGGCATTTAGTTCTTCTGGTTTGAGAAACTAGACATACAAATCAAATAAGCAGCAAATCAGGTTACAATTATCAGCATAAGTCAGGAGAGTCATGAGATGAATGAAGGGGGAAAAAAAATATGACACCCTCGAGATTTAAGGCAAACACACCCACCTACTGGCAGAATAAGTAACCACCACACACTGATTTTTCTGTGTGGTTCTAACACACTTAACTTCCTCATCTGTATATGAAATACAGAACAAATTCCCTTACCTATTTGATGATTGTGTAAGCTAAAAAAACCCAACAATTCTCAACAAATCACCTCTAATTTGTGTCTTGATTAAAATCATCTTGAATATATGGCATTGCTTTTGCAAAGCAATATGTTAACAGAAGGCACCACACAGATGTAGCAAGGTCACTAGCATTAGGATGTTAACAGGGCCTGCACAATATAAAGTTTTTTCTTTAAACATGCCATAACTCTAAGACAAATACTTGATCAGTAGAATTAACAACTCAGTGCACTAACAGTACCTCACAGGTTTATCTGTTACAATACCTTCCTCCAATAAATAAATGGCATTTTTTTGGAGGGAACAAAACTAACAAAAAAATGACATATTACATTCAACATGAGTGTTTAGTAGGACAGTACCTATGAAATAAAATTAAAACAACACTAAACGTCATGAATTTAAAGACTTCTAAGACAAACATAAGCACAAATATGCTTGCCTTATAAGACAAACAAAATTAAACATCATGCAGGTCAGGCACAATTGTCAAAAAAAAAAATGCATGAATGTCCGTCATCTGTTGCAAATGTAAGATAATTACATTTACATTTTTGGCATTTAGCAGACGCTCTTATCCAGAGTGACTTACAGCTGAATTAAAATGACAATTAAAATGATACTTTTGATAAAAAAAAAAAAAAAAAAACATTTAATTCATTTACTCTTTAAAAACACTGTATTGCACTGCTTTGTGGCACTTTAAATCAAGTCCATAAAAAAGGACAAAAACTCCAAATCACATTTTGTTAAAAAAAAAAAAAAAAAAAAATTTAAATGCTTGTATTTGAAGACACCTTATTCCGTCAGAAAAAAGGTTCATGGGTTTTGAAGAGTTTATCACCTTCCATGAAAGCAAGTGGAATGTTTTGAAATAACCTCCTCACGTTTCCGTTAAAGACGTGTGGACCAGCTGCTCAGCTGCTCGAGAGGCAGCGTGACCATCAGCCCAGGAAACACAGTGCGGCCATAACCGAGAATCCCAGCAGGACGAAGAGGACTTTGAGGAGCTGTCGCTCAGGTGAGTTGAGCTCATGAGGGAGGATCTCCAGGAAGGTGATGTAGATGAAGGTGCCGGCTGCCAGACCCTCCAGAACCGCCTGAATGAGCGCGCCCGCCTGCAGCTCCGCCTCACTCACGGCGATGCCCACGGCGATGCCGATCGGCGACATGGTGGCAAAGACGGCGACGTAGATGGCGAGCCAGGCGGGCCGCACGGCGCTCTGCACCAGCTTCACAGACAGGCTGAACACAATGATGCTCTTGTGGACCAGGATGGCAATGCAGATCTCTAAGACCTTGAGGAACAAACAAGAGGAACCATGTTAAAAGTGTCCTGCGAATGCATCCTTGATCTTGAACAGTGGCCTGTTCCTGTTGGATTTTACAGTATTGTAGGAGGCAAATAAAACAGACACTTTACAAGGCTACCATTGACAATGAGCACGGATGAATGTCAAAGTAAAATACTCAATAAAGAGCATGGCGCAAATGCAGAAAATGTTCTGCAGACTTGGAAAATGAAGACTCACCCAGGCCCGTGTAACTCTAAACGGGAAGCATTTTAGAGAGCCGGCGAGCACTTTCACTCTTTCACTGACAAACTCGGTTAGGTAATAGTGAACCTGTTGCTATGGGCGCGGAGAACATGAGTGCACTAATGCCACTGTGTCAGCTGTTGTTCGGGGCGGCGGGGATCAAGTTTTATCAGTGGTATTATCTCTGCTTTACCAGATCTGATTCAACTTCTTGGCAATCACATTTTATATTATTTATTACTTTTTATTATTTTGTTACCTCATGATTATTACCATTTGTTGCCATTATAATTATTTTGTGTCCTTTTGCCAGGAGTGCCAACGCAATTTGTAATTTCGTTGTATTGCTGTCACAGCTGTAGCTCTATCCATCCATTTATCAAGCCCTCCAGAAGGGCAAAGTCAGACCTTTAGAAATGACTGTGTCAGGACCGTAATTTCACACACATGGTGGTGAAGACTTCCAGTACAGTGCTCTTTTTACCTTGGTTTCTGTAGCTTGCAAGCCGATGGCTAGGCCCTCGAACACCGAGTGCAGAGAAAGAGACAGGAAGAGCATGAAGGAGCGGAAGGAGGAGTGTGCCTGCAGGTCCACGTGCACGTGGTGGCCACTGCTCTCCATGCTGTTGATGGACTGAGATCCATGGGCGTGGCCATGGGCGTGGCCATCGGGGATGAGCAGAGGGGCACTCTCCTCACCGTGGTGGTGACTGCAGCTCAGAACCAGTCTCTCGATGATCAGGACGGCAAAGAAGCCACACGCCATGATGAACTCCGCCAGAGGGAAGTCGATCTGTTGAGATAATCAATATAGCATCGATGGCTTGGAGAAATTCTGTAGGTGAGCCGCTGTGGGCAGGAACGGGAGGAACACATGATTCTGCACCCAAAGCAAACTCACATCTAACTGCCTTAAGTTCAGTTCCCCATTTATGTCAGACAGGTAATCTGGGATTACGTCCAAGAGACAGGCGGCCAGAAACACGCCTCCAGCAAAACAGCTGATGAAACTCAGGACTATCCGATGGGTTTCTAGGGAAGAATCAAAGCAAAATAAACAGAGGGTAGTCTCAGTTAGCTGTATACATGCCACACATGCTTATTGGGTGATCATGGCCATGCCATCTCAAACTGCTACTACAATTCCCTTTTTTGAAGAAAACAGCCATGAATAGAGGTTTCAGTTCCATTAATAACACTGAACTGGCTGCATGATTTGGTGCAGCAAGGAAACTTTTGAATCAGCTGATCTAGTCTACAGTTATGCAGGCCTGTGTCCTCAAAGAGCTGCCCTGTGAGGATTTCATCTAAAACTTGAGATTAAGAACAGGCCTTCAAGATAAAAGGAATCATTCAAGAACAAATAAATATTTCAACATCTTCTAGTTTCAGTTTAGAGAACAACCCCCATTATTGATATATTTTAAGATAATAGATTGTAGGCAGTGTCTACAACCTGCATACAATCCACTTTTTTCTGATGAAGGCTTGTAGCTTTTAGTCTAGTTAACACATGAACAAGCAAAGTTCACTGATACTTATGACAGCTAGCTGTTTGTATATATTCAGTTGAATCAAAGTAAAAGAATTGATACGGCCGAATAGTCTCACGTTTTGTGAGGGCATGGTGAAGATCAGTTGGTGAAGATGCCGTTGCTTAACTATAACCATGCAGTGTCTGGGTTTTCAGAACCGATGAGAGTTCTCTTACCTGTTCCACTGCTTTCTCGAAACCACTTCATTCGTGCAGGGATGAGCCCAAAAAACAAAGTAAGAAATAACAAGCCCACAAGCGCGACCAATTTAACCTTTATAAGATACTCCATCTCGACGTTTTAGCTAAAAATTAATATTTGTAAACAAAGGTGGGAGATGAAAATCCCCTTCAACCGATTCAATTTAAATCGGTTATTTAAAAAAAATCCACCAATCATCTAGCAACGATACATCTTGCAAGTGACAGTGTTTGTCATCTTTGTGAAGACCGCCTTAAAGAAATTCGCAAGGTTATTTCTTAAAGCTTTTGGAAGGCGTTTCTAGCCGTAAACATATTTAAATCGTTTTGCCTCGTTTTCGCTCCGCCTTTTGACGTAGGCTGTACGAGTTGGACTTCCTGCTTCCACAATATTTAATCAGGAACTATTTGTGCACCTATACAGTTTACGTGTGTTTATTTCTATTACTGAAACAGGAGAGGTTTTGGGTTCGCAAAAAGATCTGAGAAACATATACACTGGAGATAACATAGTTCATGAGTGGATCTAGTGGTTTGAAATGGCACATGACAGTCTTGTGACTATACAGTGTTCACGTGAAAGCTTCGTGAAGTGAGCGACAGTTGCGGGTGTCAAGTAACTTGTCCTTCAATATAAAAGCCAGCACATGAGCGCTGGAAATGGTTGTATAAAACAAACAAACAAACAAATAAATACATTATATTTTAAAAATGATTTTTTATATATATATAAATCATGGCAGTCATGGCCTGGTGGTAGGGAACTGGACTTGTGACCGGAGGGTCATGGGTTCGATTCCCAGACCTGAGGCCATGACTGAGGTGCCCTTGAGCAAGGCACCTAACCCCAACTGCTCCCCGGGCGCCGGGCTAGGGCTGCCCACCGCTCTGGGCACGTGTGATCCACAGCCCCCTAGTAATCACTAGTGTGTGTGTGTGTGTGTGTGTGTGTGTGTGTGTGTGTGTGTGTGTGTATGTGTGTGTGTGTGTGTGTGTGAGTGTGTGTGTGAAAGCGGAAGACAAATTTCGATTGGGGTGTAAAAATCACAATTGACAAAAATATGGCACATTTACACACACACACACACACACACACACACACACACACACACACACACACACACACACACAAACACACACACACACACATATATATATATATATATATATATATATATATATATATATATATATATAAATTTCAAAAGAATATTTATTTATTTTAATAATTTAGGCCATAATTCACCTGCAATTATCATAGCATCAAAGTTCACAATATTCTTTTTGTATGTTAAAATGTTAAAATGTTCTTTATCACATTTTATTTTATTTTAAGTCCCAATGCCTGCAAGTGCATGCATTCAGTAGGCTACACCTGTGGACGTCAAGTTTGAAGTTACTTATTATCAAAACGTTAATAATAAACATGACTATACTGCTTCACCTCTTCAAAAACTGGAATTATCACATATTTTGAAATGTTAACCTGAATTGTTTAAATCCAGTAAGCTACAGAGTGGTATCTCATTACTAAAGCGATCAGTGAGGTTGTGCTATGCATTATAAATATTCTACTTGGACACAAGCCAAGATGTGATCAGCTGACATGGTTGCCTAGTCTAGGATGTCTGGCTAGGAAAGACCCTGTGACCCCATGCAGGTGACATCACTGATTACAGTATGTGTTAAGGTGTATCACAAGATGTAATATTTCTCAGGGTCGGAGGTTTGAGTTGAAGCAGCCAACCAATTGTTAACAAAAACAAAACAACAACCAACATCAGTGTGTAACGCCAAAGTGACGAAAGCAGGAAATTGATTGGTTTCAGATAAAGATGTTTCAGACACAGTGGATGTAAATTAAAAAAAATGCTGAGACCAGCTTTCTCTTAATGATGTAATTGTAGTTATGCTCTAGGCTAATGCAATTACATACATAATTTTTCCCAAGTTACAAACATCATCCACACTATTAAATACTTATCTTGGTCCTGCACCCACCAGCCACTTGAGTGTCCATATCTTCTAGGTGCATTTTATAGGTAGACCTTGCGTGTCATGCAGTTGAGTGTCAGCCACTGGTGTCATTGGTCAGTCTTTGATCACAGAAACATCGATGATACAACTATTTGCGTGGTGAACACAAACCATGACATGGCAGTGGCATGGGAGGATTTGCACTAAAATGAGCATACAATACAAAACAGCAATACTGTGGACCTTTGTACACGACATGTCACTGCTGGGTTGAGAGTGATCCAAAAAATACAAACATATCAATTCACCAGCACCCCCACGGCCAAGAGTTGATCCCTGATGAAGACACAGAGCATGGATGAGACAAACTATGCATGGCAGCAGATGAGGTATAGAGTTGCTCACTGTGCACCCTTGTGTTTCCAATAGCAAGTGTAGCGAGTTCACGCTTTTGGGGCTATTTACCTTTTAAGGTAGGAATTGTAATAATTTTCATTAGATTTTTTTTTTTGCCAATGCCAGTGTGTAATCTCATCGGGTATACGTTTTGGAAAACACAACGTTTAAGAGGTGATTTTTTTTCATTCCATTTTAAGCCTTATTGTTAGCGAAGTTATGCGAAGGCAGGGAGAGTAAAGTTTCTCATTTAATATTCCTGCTGCCAACCGAGCCCCACGCCGCGCAGCGAGAGCAGCTCCCCGAAGCATCAATAATAGAAGAGGAAGTTATTGTTCCGCTGCGGGCGACACCGCCACAGAATCGAAGGTTTGTGGGGACGCAGCGCTGGTCCTTTCACTTGTTCGGCTCAGGTTTCCGGAGACGCAGACGGAGCTCCGACATGGGCGCGATGATGATAAACTCTAGTGAAGGGCCTGATTGTCTGATGCTGGGGACTTGGAGAGGCGCTTTCTGTCGCTGACAGCTGTCGGGAGACCCACTGGCACTCTTGTGCGTGAAGAAGTACATTCAAGGACATTGTCCAAAACTTATAAGTTATAGGTCCCATGAATTGACGTTACGTCTGATGAACTGAGAAAAGATGACAAGGTAGCCTAATCGTATCAGTTTAGCCGCACTTTGAGCAGTTTGCTAACCCAACCTTATTTCAATAAACTGCATAATAGCATTGTTAATGTAAAAGAATATAATTTGTAAAAGGCATCGCCCTAGCTGAGCCCTTTCCAAAACAGACAAAATGTGCAACGCCAAGAGATATTTTAAAAACAATATTGAATAATGAGAATCATAATTTTATAATACTTTTAATCGCAAACACTGTAGGAAATCTATTTATTTATTTTCCCAAAGTGTTGGAGTTAATCATCATAATGTCATTCTGTTATAGAACTCCTCGGAGATCCTCGGTATTGCTCATATTTCACCCGCGAGCCCTTATCCGTGCCCTCCAGAAAACAGCCAGTTGGCGTGTACTGAAATGATGGCGCTGAAACCCGAAGCTCTTCTGCATCCAATTGAATCTCAAAGACCAGGAGGGGGAAGAGTTAGAAAAAGTGCCACTCGCTGACAGAAGGTGTGTGTGTGTGTGTGTGAGAGAGAGAGAGAGAGAGAGACAGAGAGTGAGAGGGAGCAGCCCATTTAAGTTTTTTCATTTAGAAGCACATTTTCATACTTTCATGAGAATTCTTTTGGATTAAGTGCATTTCCACTGCATGTAAGTACTGCAAAAGGCTTTACGTTTTAAAAAACTGATTTTCTTTCAATAAAGGATTCAGTCCATTTTAATATAGTTTGTTTGGTTAGTATTTTTAGTTGAACAAAAATATCTTTTTGATGTTACATATATATAGATTTACATTCGATAATGTGTAACACCTGTTGTACGTGAGAACTTTGAAAACTGCAGACAAAGGTATAGCTGTCTGCTCCCTCTCTGTGAAAGTGTAGTCAAGTGACAGTAGGTTTTTAACATTTTATGTCCACTCCGCACTCAGACATTTTACTCCCAAGAGTCTCACGCAGCTTCTGTCACAGGTGATCTCTCTAAGGGACCGCGATGTGACTTCACACATACTGACCCAGGGCTAAGGCATGGCTCTCAGAATGGGAACATTTGAAATTTTGATGTGCTTGATCATCCTCCTGGGTAAAGTGGCAGCGATTTCTGGAGGTGAGGGCAATATTGTGTGCTTGTGTGAAATATGTGTGATTGCATACTGTCACAGTAATGGTTTTAAACTTGATCAGTCTTCAATGTGTAGATTTTGTGTATAAATATTGCATTCTAGGAAGCAAGAGAGAGGAACAAAGAGACATCATTTTGAAAGAACTGGTTGAAATATGGCAGAAAGGTGCAGACTGGCACCCACGCAGAGACCGATTGCCTCCAGAGAGAAGCCAGGATAATCAAATCCATTCGGTCCTGAGGAGTATTGTTGGAGGCCTTAAATCTCTTGGACTTTTGCCTAAGCAGGGCATTGGCCTCCCGCCTTTTAACAAACCCCTTGATCAGAACAGACTCTCAGGATTTCTCTACAACATTTCCATGTACCTCCAGGAGATGAGTGCTGAGCTGGATGATCGCCAGGAGCCATTTAGCGATGAGCAATTTTGGGAGAATTTGTTGTATTCTTTCTTTCAGTCTGACGGTGGAGCGCCATTTGGACAGTGGGAAGGGAGGGTTCCTCCCAGGCCAAGCATCAAGATTCAGGACCTCTTCCTCTCTCTGAGAGGCAGTCCACACTGGGACGGACTACTTGGTCTGGTGCAGAGTGTCCTGACCTTTATAGAGAGGCAGCCGCAGAGACCCATCCTTACGTTTGTGTCCCAGAACTGGAAGACCATCAGTGCCTTACTTGACACTGCCCTGCAAGCTCTTGTCAGTGGGACCTATGGCCAAGCCATTGCAGGTCTCCAGGGATTTATCTGTGTCCTGAAAGGGCGAAACGATTGCACTTTCAACCTGAGCTGGCTGCAGCAGCTCCTTACATTTTTAGAGACGAGGAACTGGAAACCCGTGGTGAGCGTGCACCCCGTAAGTGTCACGAGTGACCACAGGGACGGCTCTGCCTCCACGGGACGCTTGAAGCCATTCAGCATTCCCCCTGAGCTCCTGCATGAGGAGAACCTGCACTCGAGTAATCTGTCCCAGGATGTGGGGAGTCTTAGCTCCATGCAAACCATGCTCCTGCAGGCCCTGTCGAGGTCCAATGCTGGAGAGAAGGCAGTGCAGTTTGCTGAGCGCAACCCTGCCCTCCTCCAGGGCCTTGATGGCCTCAGACACGGACTCCTGCACAGAGTGGGCAGCACCGTGTACGGTAACCTGAAGAGGAAGGTCTCGCGGATGACCACGGCACTGCTGGATGATCTGGAGAGCATGGTGGGGGAGCCAGTGTCCAGTCACCCGGGAAGATGCTCCGTGGGCAAGTTTACTCCTACGTTTCCAGTTGAATAATTTTTTTGTATCTAACCAGTGAGATAAATATAACTCGCCTTCAAAACAATATATTTTATAGAACATTTGGTTGTACGTTACTTTAAAAGTTAGCATGTTCAGTATTGACACATGCTGCTGAGCACCTGAAATCACAAAGGTCATATTGGGTAGATCTTTGTCACTCTAAATCCTATGGTCTGGATAATCCACCCACCCTTTTGTTGATGCCAGTAACTATATACCCTTGGCATTATGTGCCCAGCTATGCGATTACACTCGGCTCGATTGTATAAAGATCCCTTTCTGTTTCCTCCAATTCATAGTCAGCCCTCTGCAATTATCAGTGATTTGTATCAATATGCAGCTGACTCATTAATGTTTCCACTTTCTTTGTTTCTGTAGGTGACCTGAGACAATTGATTTTGTGGTAATATTTTTGTTGTATTGTTGTTATTTTTAATTAGCATAATTTGAATATATCTGTATACATTTTCTAATGAACTTTGTCACACAGGGGCATTCGACATAATCTAACATGGAATGCTCAAGCTATGGGATTCACCTCACAAGGTTTACCAAGTAGGCCATCTTTCATGTTCTGTGGGTCTTCGGAGGAAGAAAACAACAATACAAGACGTGAGCCCTCACCTAAAAGATCTAGACTTCTCCGTCCTTGGCCAGCAGACCATAGTCTAACAGACACAGACCTTTCAGTCTCAGCAGAAATCTTGGAGGCTGCGTGCAATGCCTCTATACCTGGACTCACCGGAGTTTCGAACTTCACTGTCTTTCTCTACTGTACACTTTTCGACGGGAATGAGGCCACATTGGACCCCGAGGCTGGCCACGTCGTGCCTGACCTGCATGCTAGCTGCTCTAATGCAGCGTGGTATCTCTCTGCTGCGGAGGAGGACTTTCTGTGGGTGCATGTGTGCAGTGAATTCTTTGCACAAGAGTTCAATAGTACAGTTTGTGCCAACTCCTCCTTCTGGCTCCAGAGAGCCCATCAGGTATTACAGGAGATTGTCTAGACTGTCAAATTATGTTTGTTTGAAAAGAAAGCATCTTTCTTTACAAATGTTTGTTTTTGTTTGTCTGCTAAGTGTATTAAAACTGTTTTTTTTTCGTCAGGCTGCTATGACCAAGGATTACTATTTCCCCAACCAGTCAAGCATTGATGACCTTTGCCTTCAGCTTTCCATGGATGTTTCTGGAAGTTCTACAAGTGATGCATCTGAGGACTGCTTAGCATTGCTTAGTACTGGCTCTCTGAGTGCCCACGACTTCAGGAGGTGTTTTCTGCCCAACAATTCTGTGTTGATTTCCGCCTTGTGTGGCAATTCATCCTCATCTTTGCCCCGCAATGGCTGGGCAGCAGACTACTGCTCTAAAGTCCTGCCCACAGACTCCCAAACCTCCAAAGACAGGCTCTGCAACTTCTCAACATGGACAGTGGAACATTTAGCTAACCCGAGCATCCTTGGGCTCTGTGGTGACACAGCAGGCCTGAGGGATTATATCTGCAAGAACATGACTCACTACCTCATGCTGGTTCGTGTGCAGCCCTCGCTGTCAGGATACTGTAGCGGCGCGGAACAGAGACAGTGTGTCCTCCAGCAGCTGTTCGACATGTTACCCGCCCCATATGACTTTGACACATCGCAGCTCTGCAGGAACCCTATACCTATCCTGCAGGAGGCTTTGTACAAGCTCAGCCTGTGCGAGCGCGTCGCAGACGAACGCATGGGCTGGCTGGCCACCGTAAGCTACGTGCTCCGCTTGCTGGACTTTGTGGTGGGGCTGTCTGCTGAACCGGAGGACAGAGGGCAGGAGGTGCGCCAGGGCCTCGGCCAAGCCATCCTTCTGTCCAGTCTCCTGGACAACGCCTCCTTCTGGGCGACTCTGAGGCCGGGCGCGTCTGACAGCATGCTCCAGACGGTTAGCGTCTTCCTCAAACGAGAGCGAAATCCTGCTCTCAAGGAGGATCTCCTAGGGTGTTTTAGCGTAAGGGCATTCTGATCTATATAATTACTGTAGTTTATTTTTCTCCTTGTCTTCCTTGAAGGTCTCCATGTGGTGGTATATTCATATTCATACTTTTTTTCTCCCTTCAACAACAGCCCGTCCTGTGGGATCTCATTCAGAAGGAAGATAACTCCACTGCACTGAGATTTCTAATGCAGGTAGAGCTAACTGTTCATAAGGGAGTCAGAAATGACATGGGAATAGCAACAGATTATTACATTTACTAGATATGTATAGCAGTTTCATACTCTAGTGCAAAATTTAAGTAGCCACTACATGTTCACTTAACCACTTAAATATTTTGAACTGAGACTTTAATGTGCAGTAAATATTTGTTTTCTTAAACCATGTCTGCAATAGACCGATTGGTTTGTAGGATTAAAGGCTTTAAAAATGTCATTGCACACCAGACCCTTCTTGACGTTTCAAAACATTCATCCTTCACTTGAGAATCACCTGAGAATCAACTACTGTTTTGTTAGAAGACATGCAGAGAGTGCTGTCTTTGTGCCAATTCACAATCATACGTTACGTTTGATATCTTGTCTAGGAATATATGCGGATGCCGGGTGAGAGGATACGCACTCTTGTGCTGTCTGCAGAAAAGGACGCAGTGCAAAGGTTCCTGTCCCACATCCATCAGACCTGGGACCAGATACAAGAGGAGATGATACAGGTGCTCGGCCAGCTGGCAGAATGATGCATTTACACATGATTCCTGGTGATGTTGCCATGTTCATGCTTTCATTCCCATGAAAATGTCTCTTCCTGCCGTTGCACTATGCGTTGCTGTTCTTTGTCCTCTTTGTGGTGATCCAAAGACTTCACCAAAAGAACAGGAGGCTATGGAGACTATGACTGCGGCATTCATCCACAAATTCCCACGTGTCACGCCAGAATTATTTGTTGACCTCTCGCAGTTCATACCATACATGGCTGTGTCTGACATAATGGGCCTCCCAGCATCTCTGATGACCAATGACAGTGTGTGAGTGGAGAGGCAGTATGGAGACATCCTGATATTCTGTAGATATCTACTTGACAGACGACTTCATGTATTTGACGTTCTCCGCACTGTTTCAGGTTGATCGCTATTCGTGATCACAGCTCTGAGATGAAGTCTTTTCAGAAGCGAGCTTTTGCAAAACGCCTCTTACAGTCAAATGTGGTAGGAGATGTTCCTTCCTGGCCACCATACTTCCTCACCTCCATTCTGCCTCTGCTCCCACATCTCCCTGTCAGCCATTTCCAGCAGCTGACATCCCATCAGGTCAGTTCCACACACCTGTATACTGTATACACAACATTGTCCAATAAAAACTGATTAACATTTGAAAGGTGTATCCCACAGCTCAGCCCCCTGGTGGACTTGTTGGCAAATAGCAGCTTGGATGCCACAAGAGGGCGCCATGTGCTTCGTACTCTGTTCAGCAAAAGGAAGAATCTTACAAGTGATGTAATAATGAGGTAATTCATGTCTCCAAACTGCAGTGTTTGACAGGCATATGACAGTTGGATAACATATTACTCTGTTACAGGCTAGGTATCCTAATGTGTTACCTGAATTCAGAGGAGTTACACCGCTTCCTAACTACAACACCCGTCTCACCTGCCCTGTGGCTGCAGCTTGCAAAATGTGTTTCCGAAGGCCATGTGAGCAGCAATGGCAGGGTGAGGGTTTATATATATATATATATATATATATATATATATATATATATATATATATATATATATATATATATATATATATATATATATATATCCTGTATATTTGTTAAGTATTTTGTTGCAGCTGTTGACTGTTGTTACTTTAGCAAGAGTTGTCATGCACAGCTTCGCTTGTTTGCAGATTTCTCATTGGCTGGGCGTTACCTTTACATCTCTGAATGCCAGCAACATCCCTTCACCGTTACTGGCCTCTCTGCATGGAGTGTTACCCCAGCTGGGTGTCTCGTTCCTGCTGTCGCTGTCCTCAGCAGAGCTGTTGGAACTCTACACTCTGCCTGGTACACCCACGGTTCCACCTGCACAGGTATGCGCAGGTAAGGAACAGGTAAGCAAACAAACTCAAAGTAGTTCATTTCATTTAACCATTCCCTCCTCTTTCCATCGCAGGCCTTCCAAATTTTGGACAAAATATCCCAAGAAGCAAATGTAAGTTGTGTCATAGGATCCATGCAAAGTGTATTCAGTCAGATCGCCTTGTATTTATTTGGCTTTTCTTGTTTAGATCAGTGCCAACACACTGTGCCGGCTCAGGCCTTTGTTTCCGGGTTTGGCTCCTACCTTCCTTAGAACCATGACTGTTCCTGAATCAGTGGAAAGCCTTGACTGTGATTGCTGGAGCTCTCTGCTGACTGATCTGCAGCCTGCCCATCGGGCAATGGTGCATAGCGCTCTGGAACAGGTGTCAGATCTAAACACAAACACCATGGACAATTCTTACCTGTTCTTCTAAGTCCTTATTTGATTCCATATCACATTGCTCATGTAATTGACCTTTGATTGTTTAATATAGGAGCCCACATGTAGGTTAACTTATGTGTGCTTTTGGTCTGAAGGCTCTGGTGCATTTATCCGCAAACATCACCCTGTACCTTCAGTGCCTTTTACCAGTCATTCCTTTGAAAACACTGGCCACAGAACTCGACGGACACAGAATTAGGCATAACCTCTCTCTGTACAGGAACATGCGATGGACACCTCAGCAGGTAACAAACAATTGGTTTGCTGTGCCTTTTCCCCGATTTGTTGTAAATAATTATTCTACAAACCTGAACTCTTATTGGTCGAGCTGGGCCATACAAAGCTGACGTCACACTTTTTTTTTCATTGGCTCATTGGTTATGCTTCGGATGAGCTTTTCAGTAAATTAATACGACGTGCCTCTCAGCTGCCATCAAACAAATTGGTCTCACTGTAGTACAATAGCTTCCACATGGGGATATGAATTAGTAATGGCGGCATTAAAGTGATTCTATCTTAGCCAAAGTTGTATCGCATTCGGTCTTGACTGCTGTCCAACTGCTCGAGTTTTTCATTCAACAGGCTCAACTACTGTTCAGTATGATTCAGCAGTCTGGAAACATTACAAGAGACGCAGTGGTGTAAGTGACATCACTCGTACCTCATAAAAAGCCTGTGGTCTGGTTAACCATTAATGCTATGAAGTACATTTTGCCTATTCAGTGAATTCTTCTATGCATATGCCCCAGTATCAGAACACAAACGGTTATTTTAGGTCTTATCACGATGCATTCTTTCAGACATTTGGGTCGCATTGCAAGCGGTATGAGTTGCATTACGTTGCGACTTTGGGCCAACGAGTCGGGGTTTTCTGAACTGCTGCAGTTTATCGCCGAGCTTCCAGGAGGACTGACGCCAGCATTGGTGAGAACGTACAAGATGCATGTCAGACATTCTCAACCCTTAGATCCACTTGCCCCTGCTGTTTTTCTAATTGCTATGCCAAGACAAACTCTGCTGCATAGCCAAAGTACTGTTTGTAACAAATGACACTGCTGAAAGTTCACATTCAAGTTTGCCAGTAAATAACAAACAAATAGTCCATTATGTTTTGTGTCTTACTGTAGAGTTCTTCATTAGCTACTTGTCAGCCATACGGTAGCCTGTTTAAACAGTTTTTTAAATCTAAATAAGTATTCTATATACAAATAACCTGATTCAATATGTTAAATGCTTTGAAAAATAAACAAACAGGATCTAACCAATTTTGTTTCAACAGAGGAAATGTACAGTGGAGGAGATTAGGGCAATACCGAATGTGGATCTCAATAGCTTCGGTCCTTCGGTCACTGCGGGATTACCGTAAGCCTAAGCTCTGCTGTCCCTCTCAGCCAGATCCGTCGTCACGCCCTCGTCCTCCTCCTCCTCCTCCTCCTCGCCCTTACTGTCATGTGTTGTTTTACAGAGTGACGATGATCGAACGTCTGTCCAACACCTCACTCATGGCCATCCTGAATCACATTCGACGCCACTTTATTGATTTCCTGTGGCTTCCACGACACAAGCAGATGGCCTTGGCCGAGAAAGCTATTGATGTTCTTGTAAGAGTAATGGGCCGAAATGAGGAAATTGGGCAGAGTTTCAAAAGTTTATATGTAATTGGTGAAAGTATTGAAATATTCATTAAAATTCATGAACAGGTTTTTCAATATCTATTTCACTCAAAAGCATACTGTTTAATGCATGAATGTACCTGAGAGAAAGAATTGATATTGTTCACTAAGGCTTAATTAAATTGATTCTATACACTTCTATCATTTGCAACTCCATTAGGGTATTTCTGAGGACCATCTCTCTGGAGCTTCCATGGACATGCTGGGTCCCCTCTTGCTTTTCCTGGACGACGAGACACTGGCACGGGTGGACAGGGAGGCCCTGAAGTTGCGACTGGAAGATGTGAGACAGTATTGTGTGCCATCCGACTCCTTTAGAGAAGTGGCTGCCCTGCTTACAGACAAGAGAATGTTGGGGTAGGTCTCTATCTTTCACTGTCAAACACAATACAGTATTGATTACGCTAGCCTAGGGTGAAACATGCTAGCAGCAAATTCAAAATGACTGGCTAGAGAGTAGCGTGTTGTCGGCATGGATGCATTATTTGTCTTGGCTGTGATGTAATTACTCTTTCCCGCCATAGAGACACAAAGCAATGGACGATAGGAGACGTGGAGCACATAGGACGGCTGGTGTTTGCCTTGTCTCCCCAGCAGATACGATCTCTGCCTCTGGTAAGAAGAGGAGAAGAAAAAAAAATCACTTGACAGCCAAGGTTTATCACCAAAGTTAAAGTGGTCTGTGTTCTCACACTGCGTTGAAGGGCATGTTTCTATTAGGATGATTTAGGCAAAGACACGGTCGAGCAGGTTCTGCAGAGTCAGTTGCAGTGGAAAAATACCGCGCTTGGTAAAGCGTGTACTGACCTGAAAGGACTTAAAGACAAGATCTACAGCTTCGTTCACAAGATCATCAAGGGGCGGAGGTGGACGAGACGAGGTGAGGCATGTTTATGGCCTCAGCCTATGCCGTCTGTTACGGGTTATGGCACTTAATAGGACAATAATTTGTGTGACCTTTACGTGCCAGTGACTCACCCTGCTTGCGTTCGCCAGTGCCGACCCCGAGCTGCGCGGACGTCAGAGGGACCTTCCCCTCAGCCTGGCACTGGTACCAGCTGGGACGCATGAAGAAAAAGGAGCTAGAGGAATGCACAGAGTTCTTTGGTCAGGATAGCACGCTCGATTCGGAGCAGCGTGGGGCGCTGTGGGAGGAACTCAGGCCGGTGGGTCCGCTAAAACCCCTCAGATGAAATGCAGATGAAACCTGGCCAAAACGTTGGACCTTTCCCACTGACAATCCTTTTTTGACAAAAGTCTAAAGTCTTTTTATCTGTGCTTTTACAACTGGGCTGAATACTCCTGATCAGTAGTTGGGGTGGGGATTTCTCTTGCAGATTTATAAGCCCGTGAAGACACTCAGGCCAGAACAGCTTCTTGAGCTGGGCTGCATCGTGACTGAGATGGGCGAGAGGGAGCTGCAGGCTGCCAACATGTCGAACTTGGCTGTGGTGGCTCATCTTGGAAGCTTTAATGAGTGGAAATCAAAGAAAGTGAGTTTTACACTGTAGCCCCATGCTCTCGGTTTTCCTGTCAAAGATCATGTAGATAAACCTTCCCACTGTAGCGTTATTTTTAGAATGGCCTTGAGAAGCTTTTTTGAAATAAGCAAGACCAGATCTACGGATGTATCTTTGCCTTGCAAAGATTTATATTTGTGATCACTTATTTGTAGTGAGAAACAAGAAAAATTACCTTTGCTTTCAATGCTTACGTTTTGATTAAGAAAACGACTCCAATTAAAAAAGAACTGAATAACAAACTTCATTTGAATACAAAAATATATTTGCTGCTTTGATTTTAGGACATGCCTGTGTAGCTGTATTTGGTGCCTTCTTTGGCATTATGGGTAGATGTATTCAAAACTCCTTGTCTTAAAAGGCCTATTTAAATCAGCAATTGGCACTGTGTTTACCAGATGAGAGCAGCTCTACAAGGAGTCATGCGACATTGGAAACAGAAGCCAGAAGACCTTGGAGTGGTAGAACTGGTTTCTCTTGGCCACCTGCTTTGTGGCTTCAACACTGCAGAAATCTCCCGCCTACACCCTACCCATCTTAGGTCAGGGGAAGATCCCGAACCAGAGGAATTTGGTGACTGGATCTCCCAAGTCTGTCACGTAATCCTACGGGCTTTGTGTGTTTTAGTGTGGCAGCTTCGTTCCTGAGGGAGATGGTACTGCCATGCTCCGAGGAGCAGGCTAAGGCTTTGACAGGCAGACTTGCCAACCCTCTGGGCTTTGGCCCAGTTAGCACCTGGGGCACTGAGGTCTTCACTGAGATTGGGACTCTGGCAGGTAAAAGATCATTTTTATCACATCACCATGGCCATATTGTGGACACCAGAACAAACTCCTTCAAATGAAGGTAATAAGAAAGTAGTGATTCGTTATAGGTTTACTTGAGGGTTCATTTCACCTAATGCAAATGTAATGATGACAAGTCCTCTGTCCTCAGCTGGACTGGAGGACATGGTGGTGTCTTCTCTTGTAAGGGAACAAATTGAAGGACTGACTCCATCAGCCATAGCACTGATACCCCCAAGAAAGATGGCTGTAAGAGTTTTACATGTTCTGAATACCAGCCTGAGCTATACCAGTGAATTATTATGTAGGGAACTACTGCATGCATTTGCAATCCGAAACTGAATGAGTCCATTTCACACAGTCTATGTTCTTTTTAAAGGTGGTGTTCAGTGCAACTCAGCTGTCCTGGCTTAACCCTGAGCAGGCAAGTGCCGTCACAGAGGAGCAATGGGAAGAGCTGAGCAGTGAGCAGAAGCAGGCGCTGAGCATGGCACAATACGAAGGCGACCTGATGCTCGGACACAGAGGTCAGTCACAGTTCCTATGAATTTCACCCAGGAATTGCACCGAGCCATTTTAAAGGAGCACTCCACCTCAAAGTACCAGGACATGTGTATGAAAAGGAACAGTCAGTATTATGGTAAATGGCTGACTGCTAACTGTCAGTCAGTAATCAGTCTGTAGCCTATGGATCTCTGCATTTTTACTAGTGATTTTAATTGTTTTAAAAGTTGATCCTTCAAACAAAAACTGCTTTTGAAAAAGCAAAACACCAACCTTATTTTCTGCATTTTTTGTTGTACTTTTAGCACTTTGAGGTTCAGAAAATTAGTATTAATAACTGTACTAGTGCATTTCTAACCAATAATGTATTTGTGTTCACAGGGAGAAACGAAGCCCCTTCGGTATGGTTTGCTGACAGCTTCAGACCATGGCCATTGTTTTTACTATATACTCTCTTGCCTTTATTATAAACACCAAAAGTCTAACTCTTTCATATTTACTTGCTGTACTTTAATAAATTCTTACATTTTTTTCATTAAAAATCAATATGGAAAAACTGAAGCATTTTTCATTTGTTCAGATGAGAGAAACTTTGGGAAAGGTGAACAGAAAGGACACTGCAGGGTTTTGAGAGTATAGCAGCCATTTTCTTTTCACCTCTTTTACCAAGTGTTACTTTTTGTACCTGCTGGAATGGCACACTAATACATTTACCACATTATGTATTACTCTGTGGTTGATAAAAAGCTAAATATAGTGTTTATACCTGTGGAATTTATAGCCATCTTTGCTATGCACAGGTGATCAAGGATGTAAAATTCCCAGCGGTGCTATATCCAGAATTCCTGTCCAGCTTGCACAGGTTCTCTACAACCTGGGAATTATACACTTCAAAAGAAGAAATATGGAAATCGTTTTTATAAATTGTTATGAATTACTTTTATTATTTTTGGACTAAAACAATGCCCAAAATAATGAATAACGTTTCATTAGCTCCAGCCCAAACAGCATATTCAGCAAAATTTTCTCAAAGGTCTTAGATGTGGGCTGTAACTAAATTCTGTAGTACTCTGCAGCTCTCCGGGAGGAGGATTGAAGGTCTCTGAACCAGCTCATCAGCTAATTATCAAGTTCCTTGTGAGCTAGATTAGGTGTGCCAGACCATAGGAGACTTGAAACCATACTGGGCAGTGTGGACTGGCGTTCAGTACCTTTACTTATCCACCAGTTCCTATTTAACAGACTTATTCACTTCCAAGTAGTTGATTGAGTCAGGTGTGGTTTATTTGACGACCGAGAGAAGCCAATTTGCCCTGTTTTTGTAGTCTTCTGGGTATGGTTACCTTCATCTGACGACTACTGAGTGGTGTAAGTTTTTTTCTCTCTCTCTCCTCAAAGTATCCTTATAACCTCCCCAATAACAATTATACTGGTATTTACATTATATTGTATTATAATTCTAACACATGATGACAAAAAATATCGTCTGGAGATCAAATAAAGAATGCCTTTTTGTAAGTTTTACAAAAGTGAATTGTATTTGTCGAGCCAGTAGGTGGCGCAAGAAAATCGATTTAGCGTTAGTGGGCGTGTCCAAATGTCGTCCGTCTGCTCGCGCGCATGACGTATTTCCTGAGGAGCCGCGCGTGGACCTCCGTACTTGCCGCGGAGGGGGAGGCTTATTTTTCTCTCGTTCATTTTTTTCACACTCGCCGTTTTCAGGCGCTTTAATATGTGTCGGCGGCGATGTTGGCGTGTCGCTCAGACGGCGGCTCGCTGAAAACGAGGCACCGCGTTGTCCCCGCTCCGCAGAACGTGAGACGGAGCCGCCGAAGCTGTCGCAAAGTTTCCCCCCGTCGTACAGTAGACGCGTGTGTGTGGAGTTGTGAAGCGACGGCGGCCAGATAACGGACGAGGCAGGACGTATCCGGGCGGTCCGTGGAGCCCCGTGGTCCGTAGCTGTCATTTTATTTTATTATTATTTTATAGTCTTGCTCTAGTATCGCCTCACCGTCTGGCTCCCACTTGAGACGAGCGTACAGTTGCGACACCATGCAGCTGTGACTGGTGTGACCGACTCTTGTTGGGGAAGCTGTTCCCAGGACGTCCAGGAGACCCCAGTCACACCGAGGACAACCTCACCAGAGTCGGGTGGGGGGACACACACGGGGCCAGAGACTTTCCTGTGGTGTCCAGGGGGGAAAGGGGGGTGTCTCTGTGTAGCCCGGTACTTCGAGCGGACTAAATGCCGTCGGAAACCACGGTACGTTTACGTTTGGGTTGGTGAAACTAAACACACTCGCTGGAGCTCCAAGGTCTCGAGTCAAACTTCTGAATCGACGTCTTGTTTATTCCCCAACACTACGAGAGGTGTTTTAACTGCCCCGGTGGTCTAGGGGTAGATATCATCTTTAACTGAATGTTTAATTAGACTTGTGCTGAAGTGTTTATGTTGAGCCAAACCAGGACTAATTTGACGGTAATCTCAAGTTAAAACGTGTGCAGGGATAAATCCATCCAGGTAAGTCAGCTAACCTACCCAAGTGACCGTGAGTAACGTTAGTTAACTGAGTTTTGTTGATTTGCAAGTAAGTCTTAACTTTTTTTTTTGAAGCGTTGCAGTTGATACCATCAGTACTACATTATATAACATGTTAAACTCGGTCCGAAGCTTCTCTTCGAATTTAATCATAACTCCTTTTGCATTTTGACAAAAGCACTGGCTCTAAACATCTGGTGTTATGAAGCAGTAATGTTTAACCGTCGCCTCCCCTGCAGTGTGGACTTAAACAAATTGGTATTTTTGCCTTTTTCATTTCGACTGATTTTTTTTTGTTCACATCCAGTACGAGTAAAAATGTTTTCGCCTTAGACCGAATTGAAAAAAATGGAAAAGGAAATTATCTGACGGCATTGTTCCTGCCTCCTGTTTAGCTTCCTGATATTGAGGTTTTTGGAAAACTGGTAGTGTTTCGGACTGTGAACCAGTCTTGACTGGAAAAAGGGAGTCCGTTTTCAGCTTAAATGTGGCTTGTTTGTTTTTGAGACATTGGCGTTACGTCATTCTTTATATTGACGTGGAAAAAATAAATTTACTCCCTAGTCCTCCTTAAAAATGTAAAAAGTTGTTCCGAGTCCGTCAAAGCTGTAGGCTACTCGGGCTTTTGTAGTAGCTGGAGCGCAGGTGATGTCACGGGAGTGGGTGTACTTCTGAATCAGTGTCAGCGCTGCTTTAAAAGCATGTGGAAGAAGGTGTACACCTCTGTCTCGTTTGTGCCTCGGACTGGGTTCGAGCTAAACATTTCACACAGACGTGAGTATTTTCTTAATTTTCCAATTAACGCTTATGGGGGCTGTATTATTGTTCTGGAATGTTTAACTCGGGATGAATTGTGCCAAAGTTCACTGAACTAGTGATTTGTTCTTAACCTCCTGAACTTGTATATGATACTAGTGTGTGTCAGTACATGAGAGTGCTGAAATGAAGTAGACGTACCATGGCTAGTCTTTCTTGGGTAGTGATGGCTGTGTTAATGATCTTGTGACAAGGAAGCATTATGATTGTATTAAGGATAATCAGACTTTGTGTCATTGTTCTGGCAGAGTCTCCACTCCCTTTATTCCTTTCTGTTGCTCATGTAAGATTACATTAATTCTATTTACACCTTAATCTGTACAAAGCTGTTTTGGAGTATTGTAGATGTAGTTTTTCCAAACTGATTTGATATTTGCCAGAAATATACATTCAAATCATGAGTGACTGCAATTAATGAGGTTCATTCCATGCTTGCTGCATAACTCCAAAACATTGTTAATCACCAATAAAATAAATGTGATGATAAGCAATTTACGCAGTGTTCTGACCAGTCACTGATATTCTTGTTGAATCCTGTAAGACTTTGAGAGCCTGACAAATTGATGTCAGCAGTGTCTGATACGACTGCTGAAGTGTACTAATAATTTTAAATTATCACCATACACCACTGATCAGAGTAATCACTCCTCATTTTTGTCAAAAGCAAAGAGACGTGGTAATTTCATTAAGCTAATAGGCTTAGGTCTAACAAACATGCCTGAGTTAAACTGAATAATGAAGTTTTATTTTAGTTTGGTCTTGGTGATCTAAATGTAGTCGGGTTGCAAGAGAAGTAGAATGTTGCTTTTTCACATGCCATTCTACACAAATTGCATATGCACTTTTTTTTTTTCCATGTGCGTCAGTGTGTTATTTTAAGTCTTGCCATTCTTGGGGAATTTGTCTAATCTTTGAAAGTTACTAATTTGTCTTGCCAATATTGTTTGAAGTGTTTGTTTGTAGCCTATAGGTGAGGGAGAAATTGTGATGGTATGACAAAGTATAAATGTTCTGCAATGAGGCAACATTAAGATCTTAATGAATGATCAGCGAATGAACTATGTGCTCAATAATGGAACAGCTGGCTAACTGTCTTGTAGATTTTCTTCATGGTGGTCCATTTGCCTTCTCCATTGTAGTAGGCCAGCAATCTTATGGAAGTTGCTCATGGGTTGAGGGAAATTTCAGCCAGCTTCCTGCTGGTTTGTTGAAATGGCAACATCTGGCCATGTTTTTTTTTCCTTCTCGTAGTCCCATTGCCCTTGTAAATGCTTCTTAATTCTGTACGTTATCATCGACTTGCAGCGATCTGTTTGCTGGGGACTTTGAACTTTTTCTGATCATTTAGTCCTGTGTAGTATAAGTACGATGTCAAAATACCAGCACTGAAAAATGTGTTACTAAAAAAAGATTTAGTATTTGAAGTTACTCTCAGTAAAAAGCTTAAGTTGTGCTAGATGTAGAATTTACAGATTATGCGTGACCTTTACACAAAATTGAGATTCAGGTACGTCGAGCTCAGAATGAAGTTGGAATTGCGGCAATCTTCGCTCCACAACCTTCAATACTGTAGTTAGCCTTCATGTTCTTTATGAATTTAACAAATGTTTGAAGTTAATCACTAGTTAGGACTATAACTATTGTTATTAGTGACAGTTACTGGATGTTTTAATAAACAAAGGTTAATCAAAGTTGGATAATTAAGCATAATATTTGACCATTTGTACTGTTACTGAGCTTTATTAATAAAAAAGGATTACCGGTAACTGTTATATTGTTCCATTTCCATTCCATATCTGTACCATTAAGTTAGCAGTGCAAAAAACATGGAAACCATGGCTGGTCCTTTTTAAGCGCTTGTCCTTTCTCTGATTCTTTTGCACAGGTTTCCTGTTGTACTTCACAGTCTATAACGAGAGCTTTTTTCCCCTTCTGTCACGCTGATTGTGTGCGAGCGCTGAATAGTAGCAGAACAGGTAGGGCTTGAGCAGGACCCATGCAAAGGCATAAATATAGCTGCATTCTTTTGACATTGTGCCAGTAAAGGCTGTACTTCTATGTCCCAGGCAGTCCCAATGGACAAATAACAAAAAGCAGCTCATTTTGCAGGCAGTGGGCAGGAACAGCACGAGAACTTTTTTTGAGAAGTTAAACAACCACTTTGTCACTACCTACAATGGGGGGGGGGCATATCTAACTTTCACCATGTTTCCCTTTATCAGGAAGGTTTCGGGGTAATTGAGCTAAGAGCAGTTAAGCTGTCAATGAAGTTTCGTGAACTCTGTGAATGCCGATTCTGTTAAGTCTAGATTTCCGCCTTAGTGTTTTGACCTGCTTTATGAGAATAGTGGACACCAGGGCCAGAATTAGCACAAAAGAACACGAAGTGAACCTGTCTGCCTACAGGGTTCTCTGTACTTTCCCTCATCATCTGCCGTTTGGTGCAGGGAGTGGCAGAAATCTATCTGATCGGCTATCTGATTGTAGAGATAAGAGACGCTGCTTTTATTATATGGGAAGGAAGAAAAGGTTTCACAACAATTTTTGGATGTCCTTGTATAACAAGCCATCCCTTTTTTTTTAAATTTGGTTTAATTCAAAAAATGACATTTTAATATGGGTATGTGGTGCTCTTGGCTGTTTAAGCACCCCGCATGCCAAAGTTAGAGCTCACGTAAGTAAAACGGGGCCCCAATGCAGTGACATGATCACTGACTCTTCACCAATCCAAGTCTATGTGTAACTGCTACTTTGATCATGTGTGATCACAGGGTTCTTTGTGATCTTTCCTTTCTTCACCCCCTTTTGAAGGGTTCCTTGCATCCCTCTGCCTTTATTTTCCTTGCATGTAGATGACGTCGTTGCCTCATTTGCTGCATCCTGAATGTCGACCGTGAGGTGACGGCATCGGAGTCGATGCTTACAGATACTCCACTTCCAGCGAATCATCAACTTTGGTACATAATCAGGTCCGACTCTGTAGACATGCTCGCGAGACGCAGGCGAAGGTCTTCAGAATATAAATCTTTAAAGTTTGCCTTTGCAGTCTGTCTTTCATCAGGGTTTGTGCTGGCTGACTTGTCTACTGAAGCACAGGCAGGTTTAAGCAATTAGGGTGTTTGTGCCCAGTGCCAAATCATCTCTGCGTCCCCCTGCCCCCCCGGCCGGCCTCGTTAACCTACTTAGACACACTGTAGACAAATAGCGAATGATGACCGTTGTACAGAAAAGTAGGGCCAAATTCATTGCAACTACCATAAGCATCTACAGCAATTTGTTTTGTTTGTAGGCGTGCACAGAACATGGCTTGTGTATAATGGGTGGCATGCCATTATGCCAGTTTCGTTTAGCACCTCCAGATTTGGGCAGAAAAACACCTTGAAACTGCTCATGCGATAACCGCTGATTATAATTTTTGTTTGTTGGTTTGGTGTAGTACATTGATGCTTTCTGGAACCATATTACGAACAAAATGGTAAGCTGCATTGATCCAAAATGCCATGCTGTTTAATTAGCTGGGGTTTTGGTTAACATTCATCACCTAAGCGCACTGAAAAGAGGTGCTGCATATGTCTAAAGTGGAATTGCAGTTGCTGCCCTAGTCTCATAAGTCATTTATGGACTGAAACATGGTCCCTCCGTGGTGTCTACTGGTGATTGGATGACTCATTCTGGATCGTTCCCTCTCTCTCCTCTACCAGGTGACCTCACATCTTTGCTGACTCCACCTCGCCCTCCTCCGCTGCCCTGCCCAACTTCATGCGCCCCGGGTTCCTCGCTCCCGACAGAAGGGGGTCCCATTGAGGGGTCGTGTCACATCAGGAACTGCTGAGTCTCCCCTCCCTCCCTCGCCTCCGTGACCTCCACCCTCTCTGATGGATCCGCAGCTGGGCCCCCTGCTGCTTACAACGCTGCTCACCGTCCTGACTTCTGGGGTGACGCCGTCCCGAGGAGAGCAGGTCTACACTAACACATGGGCCGTCCGCATCACCGGGGGAGAGGAGGAAGCCAATCGGATAGCCAGGAAGCATGACTTCATTAACCACGGCAATGTGAGTATGTCGCGTCTGTTTACGTCGTTCCACTTTCCACTGCGGCTCGGGCTTCATGTGTTCCTAGAAAGAAAAGAGATTGCTGGACAGGAAAGCGCCTGAAGGACCTTGAGTAAGAGTGTGAGTTCTTAACGGTTCTGTAATCCCTGACGTTAGCGAAGGGTACATTCAGACACAAGTGAAGGATTTGCTCATTTAGGTTGTTCTGTTCTATTTACCTTACTGGTCATGGCCTAGAATGGGGTTAAGTGGTGGGGTTTGTTTTTTTTTGGGGGGGGGAGGGTGGGTGTATTATAACTGTTTACATTTCAGTTTATTGGTTATGACATTTTCTTAATTTTAAGTGATTTGAGGTTTTCTTAGACTATTCTTCTTTGAGATTGTAGGTCAATAAGGCAGTTTAAATCGCTGCCCCTCTGTGGAATCTTTTTCTTCTTTCAGTCGTGGTACATGCTTGCATGCCATTGTTTGCACGTTTTAAGATTGTCCCTCAATGCTGACGTGAGAACAGGTCCTGCTTGTTGGTGTAATCACTTCGACTGCATGAAACCAAATGTCTCCGTGCTCATTCTGACAGGTTTCATTCCTCCGACCACGTGGTCTCCTGTTACCATTGCTTGGCCTTTCATCACTAGTTTGATATGGCCTCGTGTTTTATATGTATAATAAAAAAAAAAAAAAGAGGGATGTCCTTCAAATGTCCTGTATGACATGAGAATGTCTTGGTAACTGAACTGCAAGCATAGAAGGTTTATTTCCTCCCCACCCACCACCCCATATGCTCTATTAGGCCAGCTAGCCACAAAAGACTTGTAGCCCATCGTACGCCGAGCTACCAGTTCAGTTTAGACTTTACCATCTTTAAGATGCAGCTTGTGTATCACTATACCTTCTACAATACAGGGGTGTTCCACGTATAAACTGGGTGTTTTGATTACTAGCTCCCTTTTCTTTGTGCTTACTGTGAAGCACAAGTGGGACCATCAGTGAACGACAGATGTCATGTCGTCATTTGTATTGTGCTCCTAACTTGAAGAAAGCTTGCGAAGCTGTTTGTGCGTCACTGGGGGGAGTCCCACTTGAGACTAAGACACGCACGCACACACAGTGTAGCCACTGAAAGCAATAGCCAGTATTAGCCATGTGCCTTTTGCGTCAGAAGTGGCCCCTTTCGGGACAGATAACTGACCAAACAAGGCTTCAGTGTTTTAGTTTGTCCTCCGTGTGCGCATGGTCGAACATTTGCCCTTTCTCTCGGAACAAAACGGATGGCTCCATCATGTCGTGTCAAATGATAGCTTTGCAGGTGCAGAATTTAACCAGCTACAAAACCAGTATGACTTTGAACTGTGTTTCGGAAACTCAGCAGTCAGAAAAGGCCATTGCACAGTGGGGCGCGGCCATGCGATGTTTCGGTATCCTGCACCCCTGTCCCATCCCGTCCCATTCAGCAGTGGATATTTCCTGACCACAGGGCCTCCACTGTCCGGATATTTCCATCACTGCAGTGATGCTGGAGTTTTTATACGCATCGGTGTCACCGCTGTGTTGAGAATGGCCTGCTCCCCCAAACACATCCAGCCAGCAGTGGTCCTGTGGTCAGGGTGCACAAATTGTGCATGACAACAGATGTGCTGTAGTATCTAACTGTTCACCTGCATCTTTCGAATAAAGTTTTTTTTTTTTTTTATAAGAGTGTAGCGAGTGTCGTTTCCCTCCTACTATTCAGTTAAGGAGAAGTACATGTAGGACATTTTTATTTGTTATGAGCAATCTGGGTGGGTGATGAAATACATAAAAAGATTTTCCTGCCTGATTGGGTACTGTTATTTGTCTGGTTGCTATTTTACAAGTGTAATCGCAGCGGGCGTGTACAGGATTAGTGGGTGAACAACACAGCCGTTTCTCTTAAGACTGCTAGAAACCACTCCCCCATCGCTAGTTTCTGGTTCCAGTGCTGTCATAGCGACATAAATACTGTCAAGGTTAAAGATCATTGTCATCAGATTACCCTGAATTAGACATCAGCTTTTGTTGCTACATGACACTGCTTATTTCACGACAAAAAAAAAAAACAAAGCCAGTTACTCAATTACTTGATGAAAATGGCTAGGGAAGAGTCTTTTATTCAAATATATAAATGTATGATTTTCTTGGGGTGTGCGCTAATGAATTAGCGATTACAGCGAGGATAAATGGGTCATGAACGTAGACTGGATTGAATTATTCATTTGAATAAACATGTCATCACAATCTCTCTTGTAGACTGCATGCACAAAGAAAACAGCCTAGTAACCAGATGGTACTGTAGAGCCCGGTGATGAATGGCTCTGTCTGCCTAGCCTGGCTTTTGGATGGCACAGAATGGGCAGCACTTAGTAATTGATGGAAACAAGAGCTTCCAGCCCCTGCCCTGAGCTGAATCTGCCTCAGGCCAAAAAAAACCCAAGTACTTCCCATTTTAACAGTGTTTTGAAGCAGCAGGCCACTACAATAAATGACCCCCCCCCCCCCTCCTTTTTTTTTTAAAGCTGACTTCTGATGACTGGTGTCCTCTTGGTGTAAGGAGTAACTTTGTCACCGACCTGTGTGGGAAAACTGAATAGGTCTGTGGTGACCACTGGCTGAATTGCTCAGGTATTGAGTTGTGCTCAGGCTGATGCGGTCCTCTCGTAAGCAGTTGATCACTGTTTTGGAATTGCCAGATGGGCAGGTCTGTTCTGCTGTGTGTGGGAATCGAGCTCTAATTAATGTGCTGCCTTTTATAATAGGTTGGCTTCTAAACCAAAACTCTTCAATGCTCAACACATAAAATTTTGAAATTGATGCTAAGTTGGGGAGTAAGAATGGCCTTGGATTTAGTCATAAGGCTGTTTATTAAGTTTGTGGAATAAACCTCCTGATGTCTCAACAGTGATCACACCCCCCCCCCCCCCCCCCCCTTTTTTTTTTTTTTTAAACTAAGTACATGTGTTTAACCAGATATGCTTGCAGTCCAGGATGGAATATGAGCATGTTCTCCAGATGGTTTTGTTAGATAGTCACTCCTGTTGTTCAGGCTCATTGCCTACGTCTCATTCAGTTTTACTAATATTATTTTTGCTGTGACCTTTTCTCGCTGGGAAACCCACTGCATTTTGCGTAAATATGATTCGCACCTGGCCTGTTCCCAGACCCACGGCGTTTTGTCGAGTCTTGTTGACAGTGCTGCTGGCTGGCTTTGAGAAGTGTATCATTTTTGTAATGAGAGTTGCTTCAAGCCTCACAGCTTCAGCACGCTCTGTAGGATTCCTGAAAGAGAGGGTGCTTGGGCCAGATATGTTGATTATCCCCTTCCTTTTAGAATTTGAGTTGGTTGTCAGTTTTATGGACCCGGATTCAGACCGAGTTCCCAAGTTTGAAATTACAGGCTTTAGTTGAAATGGTACCGTTTGTCCTGATCCACTTGAACCTTGACAGTCCAGTACTGTGACTGTTGTATTCCCTCATTCCCACCAGTAATTTAAAAAAATCAGCAAGTTCTAAAAAGACTGTTAATCTTTTAGTCTTAATTTAGGAAAATAAAACGTAATGTTTTAAATAAATTTGGTCAATACTTTTTTAGTATTCTCTGCTAATGGTATTGACAGAGGCGGTCTTTGCATAGAGGCATTGCTAGGCAATTGCCTTGGGCCCCTCCCACTGCAGCCCACTGTAGGGGCCCCCTGATTAGCTAACTTATTTCTCGCATATTAATGTTGATGGGCCCCCTAGCTAAATTCCCTTGAGCCCCCAAAATTGATAAGTCCGCCACTGGGTATTGAAGTCTGGTTCCTGGCTAATATCGCTGTGCCAAATCGCAGGTTTCTGAAATGGGATCTCTCTGCCCCGGCTGCTCTGAGCAACCCGTTTTGTGTGGGCCCACATTAATGCCATGAAATCCATCAGGCGAGAGTGATGGTATGATATACCACTGGCCCGCAATGCACAAGCCTCCACTCACTACTTCTCCATTAAAATATCCCATAAAAAAACAAGTCAGGCCAGCTATGCTGTGACCTGTTGGGACGTGAGACACTTCAGGCAGAAAGAAGAGCTTTAATAAATGAGGTAACTTGGCTATGTTAATGAGAGGTGCTCTGATCAGATTTATGATGGAGGATTTAAGTATGGCGGAGCCCAGGGACTCCAGGCGAGGGAGTTCCTTTGCATCCTGGAAAAATCTCCACACAGCCCGTCTTCATCCTGCTTCTTGTTGAGGTCAGGTGTCACGAGGTGCCTCACGTTCTCGCGTTTGGATCCTGGTCAAGGATCTCCGGCAGCGCGGACAAAGGCCTTTCAGCTAATTGTAATGGAGTTTCCTCCGGACCACATGGAGCGGTCTCTGATTTATTCGTTTGAGTTTTATTCTTGTATCATAATTCATAATCTAGCTGCCGCACCAAGGGCGGATCGTGATGTATACTAAGCCACGCGTTTCTCATTTGTTTGCTAGTTTCTTAGGATTGTGTTCAAAGCTATTTCTATGCAGTCTGAAAACAAGGGCTTGAATTCCCAGAATGGGATCTGCTGAAGCATTTGTGCAGCTGTGAAACCAGGCGGTTGCAGGTGTTGAGCACGCAGAGGGGAGGCAAGATCACAGGCTGCATCTGAGGCTTTTGATGCATTATTATCCCATGAGACTTCTGTTCCACCATTTACAAGCTGCTAAATATGGACTTTTTCATGCCAGAGAGCATTATGCTATCCTTAAAAAAATGTATTAATTACATCTGAGGCCATCCTTTAGTAAATGTATCATTGATTTAAACTTTTTTTTTTTTAACCATTTTATGAAGGTCATTCTGCTCTCTGCTTTTGCAAATATGGATGTTGGTTTACCAGAATGTTGGTTTACCAGAAACTGAACTTTGTTATGGTTCATTCAAGTTAACCTTGTCCTCCGAGTATTGGACTTTTGAGGGTTTGCTTGTTCCTCCAGTAGAAGCTGTGCCAGCTCTCTTGCTCAATTACGATCATCAACACACTCGTTTTTTTTCGCCTTTTTTTTTCTTCTTATGCTGACATTTTTACTGGTATTTCGGCAACATTGAGAATTCAGGCTTAGGTTAACTGTGGTATTTCAACAATATCTTGAATAGGATTTCATCATACCAGATGTTAATCGGGTTAATCACTGGTCTCCATCTTGAACACGAAGACTTCAGAATAGTAGGCCGGCCCTATGTATTATTTGTTATAGGTCGGGCCTACTTTCCTCTCCAGTTTAGATGTCTTAACATCACTAATATAAGGATACATGGGTTTTTTGGTTTGGGGATTGTGTGTCTCACAATTGCTCTACTAGATTTCAGCAGACTTTTTTTTTTTTTTTTTTTTTCTTTCACCAAAACCCTTTTGGCAGCTTTTTATAAAATTCTCCGATAGCCCCAAACACAACATTGTTCTGCTCCCCGCATTTAATATGCTGTCAGCCGTCAGAGCTTTTGATATCTTACCGTTTTGCCCATCAAAAATGGATTTTCACTTTGACGGACTGGGTTGATCCTTTTTGCAGCGCAAGATAAATTGCACCTGCACTCTGTGTGCGGTGTGCTGGCTGCAAGCCTTCCTCCTGGAACCTGCTGCTTGAAGATCACGGCCCGAGCTGTGGAGGCTGATTTCTGATGTGCTCCTTGTCTTTTTTTTTTTTTTTTTGCTTCTGAGGCTGACTTTCTTTGGGGCTGACAACTGCCTAGGACTTTCTTTAAATTTTTCTTGTCTCGTTTTTTCTACAGAAGAAGTTCTAAGAGAATTGTGTATATCCCTTGTGCAGAGAATTTCCTGAAGCCATTAGCGGTGGGGGGGGGGGGGTATAATTGGGATTTGCTGACATTTTGATGTCTGCGTGTCATTTGCCCTTCCATCAAAGCACAATTCAAAATCTGTAGGGCAAACGCAATCTGGAAATATTGGTGTGTTTTAATTTTAGCATTTTAGGTAAATATTTTTGTGCACAGTTTCCCATTTCACTTCATATTGCTCACAGCACCTTTTCTTACTTTAATTGTAGGGCGCTGGGGTAGTGGCCGTGCAGGCTGTGTTGGTGTGTAGAGGAACACAGTTGGGTGTTGTGTTTTAGACTGTCGTGAGCTCTGAGGTGCACTTGTTCCAGCTTGGCTGTTCTTTTTTTTTTTTTTTTTCTCTCTCCCTGTTCTCATTTTTCACATTAAAAAAAATATGTAGGCTTTGTTGAAGCTGATTACACTGTCTGCCTGCCAAAAGGTGCCCTCCGCTTGGGTTTTAGAAAACGCCTGCCCACCACGGATTCTTCAGAGTATAGACACAAAGCTGCTTTTCGGGTCTCCGTGCATGGCCATCATGCCGCATTTGAAAAATGTTTGCCAGACCTTCCCCCACAAATGATAAGTAGCTGCATTCCGATGCCTCATTTTGAATGGTGCGGATTTTGAACAGTATACAAAAGAATCAAATGTTCATGGGAAGCGAGATCATGTTTTCCGCTCGGTGCCCCCCGCCTCGTGTGATGGTGGCAGTAGCGTCGTGGAATCTGCGGGTGATGTACCATCCCGTTTTAGCTCGCAGAAATTCCTGTCCCTAAAAAAGGAGCTTTGGTGGGTAATGTGAAACAGACGTCTCGAGATCAGAAATGACTGCAGTCGAATGGGGTTGGGGGTGGGGGTGGGGGGGAGACATTACAGAGCACATAATTGGCCCTTGGAGAGCTTTTGACTGTGGCTTACAAGGCAATGTGGAGAAACGGGCAGGTCCACTACCAAGCCTGCGGTCAGAGCCCAGTGTGGCTGGTTTAGCGGCATTACACGAGTGCTTTCTTAGGTCGTCATATGTCTCAGTTGAAGGATCTAAACTTTATTTTTTGATTGTTCTTTTTCTTTTTTTAACGTTTTTATTCTCTTCTATGTTAGATTGGTTTTCGTACCATGGTCCATAGATATTGGGCTCGGGTAGTGGGGGGGGGGGGGGGGGGGGGTGGTCAATAAGATAAAATGAACCACTGAAGATTAAAGCTGCATAAGTGTAGCTGTGCTCCGAGGATCTGGAGCGTTATTTCTGACCTCGTCTGCTCTATTTGACCTACCATTGGCTTTTTTTTTTTTTTTGGCTATTGAATTGACAGGCTCTGACAGGGCCTCCCAATAATAAGCATGAGCTACACCTGCAGAGTTGATCTAGCATCGGAGCCTTCGGGGTAAAGATCGGCTTCTTGACTTTTGACACTTTTTTTCTCTCTTGGCTTATTTGGAGGTTTCTTCCTTTTTCTCTTTTTTTTAAATTTATTTTTTTATATTGGTCCATCTATTGGGGGCGGGGGTTGCTCAAATTTATCTCTGGTGGATGCCAATTGATTGCATCCACAGGGTGCTCTTATTGTCTGTACGCCCTATGTCTGCAGGGTGGAGCTATTGGAAATCAAATTCAAATGCTTTTATTTACAATGCAAAATGGAGGGCATTTCTACTGCTATAGCTTCGTCAGTCATCAGAGGACGTTGTTTAGGTTGCTTCATGCAACTGGCTTTTGATAGTTCACAGAAATAGCAAAATTCTTATTTTATTCACCAAGTAATTTATATTAAAATTCTTTTAAATATTTGAGATGTTACTGAATAAATGGAAAAAAAAAGCCATGGGAGGCATTAGAATTAGATTTTTCTCTGCATAAAAATGGATGTTTACCTTTTGGCAGAAGTGCTTACATTCCACAACCAACTGTGTGGTATCAAGTTCAAAAACATGATACAGAGGAGAAAAATTCTTCATCTCTGACTCATTTATTGCGCAAATAAGCGTTTCCTCAAGGCTGGGATGTCTGCTCTACCCTCGCGATGATGGGCGTCTTAACGGAGACCTTCTGTCCCTCGGTGCCGTGCTTCAGGTGGACAGTCGTGTCTGACAACCTGCAGTAGCCCGTCCAGCCCACACGCCCCCGTGGTGAGGGGCTGCAGCTGTCTCCTCCTCTGCATCACTCCCTCAGCCACTGACCTTTTTTTAATCCGCCGCACATTTCGGATGCTCTGTTTACTCGAGCTTCAAGGGCTGGAATACTTTCATACGGCCCCGTACCACCCCCCACCCCCCCGCCGTACTTTCATACGGCGCCGCTACCCCCCCCCCCCCCACAACTTTCTGAACCGCTAATGAGAAGTCGTCCTCCATCCTGAATTCCCATTACATGCTTGGATTTTTACTTTGTTGGACCACTAGGTCCGAGTGCTGTGCCGAATAAGGAAGTGAACCAGAGCATCTGATTAAGGGAGCACTGAACTGAAGTAAATATGTTAGTTTTAGTGCTACACCTATAGCTTCCCCTTCAGTTGATCTAATTAACTTGCTTAATCTGTAGGTCCAGTTTCTTCATTCCCAGGTTCCTGATGTTCCTACTGCAACATTTTACATTTCAACTTCTTGTGACATGGAAAAAAGCAACATTCGAAGCACGTGGTGAAGAATTCATTCCACAAAGCGCTGTGACCGGAAATATTGTTTTGAAACTTTAGCTTTGTTGCTCTTCACCCAACAGGGAGTCGTAAGATTCCAGCATGAAGCCGAAAGGATAATAACTAGAGTTGGGGGAATTAAGACCCATCCGCTCTGTCAGCACAACGAATAATGCTTGTGAGAAACTGGGATGTGCCTGCGGCTAAGAAAGACAAGCTCCAACACATGAGCTGTGCTGGTGAGCAGCTAAGCTGACCTATTATGTGACCTATTATGTGACTGTCTGGGGTGTGGTCCAGTCCCTGCGACCTCTAAACAAAAACACTTCTTCAGGCAGTTCCCCAGGTGCAACCCGCCCACTGCAGCAAGGCTCCGCCTCCACAGTAGGTCTGAGACCCAAACTGTCTGCGGCCAGGGGTCGTGGAAACACTTAGCTGTTGTTTTGGCTGCCTCTTGAGTGTGTGTGTGTGTGTGTGTGTGTGTGTGGGGGGGGGGGGGGGGGGGGGGGGGGACGCTGCTGAGGCATCCCGCAGTGAGTGATGCGTCGGCTTAATGGAGTTGAGCTTCAGACAGGTCAAAAAAGGCCAGAAACCAAACCCAGATGTGTCTAAGGTATGAGGCTTAATGCTTCCCTCATCAAGCGCCGTCACCACCTTCCACCCACACTGGCTCTTATTCTCTAGGACAAAAACATCCTTTGGCATGGCACTTTTAGCTGAGCAGCGACGTCTTGTGTGACCTGAACGAGTGCGGTTTCATTACGTTGTCTATATCACAGACGCAGAGGCCTTGGCTTAATTTGTCAAGGACTGCTCCTTGTACGTGCTCTGCCCCGCCGCCTGTCACCGAGATAAATCATCGGGTAAAGGTTAAAGGAAAGCAATAACTGTTTGAAATGAATGACTGTGAGGAAGTGAACAGGGAAACACTTAGGCTTGCACTTTATAAAATAAAAGTCTCCCTAGTAGTGACAGAGAAAGCTTGATCCGAGTTATCGTGTGTGTGTGAGGGAGAGAGATGCTTTAGCTCTTGGGACTGGGCTTTCTCTGCAGTAGACCCAAGTTCTAGAGGCTGGAAGTGGACATTTGTGTGACGTCACAGGCCATGTCTCTGAGACTGAAACTCGAGCCGCCCGTGAGCAGACACGGCACCGCAGCCGCCTCCGACACTACCCAGACGTGAAATCACAAGCATCTGCAAGCCCAGGCACGTGTTTGTGTGTTCGTGGCTCTTGTGGGTCGTGCCTTGGCAGAATGGCCTCTCGCAATAAAAACAATTAACTGTGGCCTAAGGGTGTGCAACTTGTCATCACAACATGGGAGTACATTGTGGAATGCAGGAGGGCGTATGTGGAGTTCCTATCATTTTTTAAATTATAAATGGTCATTTAAAAATGTCATGTTAAGTAATTTAAGTTTGATTTAGTATGTATTGTTTACCCATTTCCGAATATACCTAAATCCTGGGTACAGTTGTAATTAAAAAGTAATTTAGAATTATTTTCTTTTTATTTTATTGGTCGTTTCTGCTGCCATGTAGATCCTAGTCCTAATGGACACAAAAAGCGTGTTCTTCTTCAATTCAAGTCCAGCAGTTTTTTTTTTCTTTCCTGACCTGGAAAATGACACAGCTGGTACAGAAATTGTTGGTCATTATTCTTCTTTTTGTTTTACAAGTTGTATGTTTGTAAGTGCTTTCATGATGGAACTGGAGGTGCCTCTCCAAATCGCATCATAGTCCTCTCCTTTTAATCTTTGAAAATCCAGTTTACACCAGGAATGGCGATATTGTCCTTGGCCCGTCTTGCTTACCCTGCTTTCTTTTTTGGGACCACATCTGGATGTTCATCTTGAGCATGTTAATCTTTCCTTTTTTTATGCCACAAGCTTTGCATTTTCTTGGTGGTTTTTTTTTTGCTGCCGCTGTTTGGCTGCGTCTCGTGAATGTCAGCGCTGTGTGGCGTCATGCGGCGGACGTCTGCTCGCTCCCGCCACGCTCTTATCTCCGTCTCCAACATTGACACTTGAGGCAGAGCGTTGCCTTGGAGATGCTGGTGTGCCTTCAGTGTTGCTACCCCAGCTCTGTGAGCAGGGGCGGTGCGACAGCCACTCTGCCTCGAGGCCCGGTCCCGCCCACTCTGCCTCGAGGCCCGGTCCCGCCCACTCTGCCTCGAGGCCCGGGACCGCCCACTCTGCCCCGGGACCGCCCACTCTGCCCACTCAGCCTTTGTCTTCCCTTGGTCGGTTCTGCTATGCCGCAGTCTGGTCTTCAAAAAACATACAGAATGTGTCTT
The DNA here is from genome assembly GCF_052324685.1 of Brachyhypopomus gauderio. NCBI lineage: Eukaryota > Metazoa > Chordata > Actinopteri > Gymnotiformes > Hypopomidae > Brachyhypopomus > Brachyhypopomus gauderio. The sequence goes on along the minus strand of NC_135222.1, from coordinate 8,701,868 downwards.
GTGAAGCCCTTAGTGGGGGAGTGTGTGTGTGTGTGTTTTATTTATTTCCTTGGAGACTTGCGTGACCTTAAGGTAAATGTGGGAGGGGGTCAGCCCTGCCAGGTGATGGTGTGTGGAAGCCTTTAGCACCGCGACCACTTTCTCAGCACATTTGTGCAGACCTGTAGCTTTTGAGTAGAATTTTATTTTTTTATTTATTAAAATTTATTTATTTTCAATATTCAAAGTGTTTGTAGTTTTCTAATCAAAGTTGTTATAACATAAACAAAAGAACCTTGATGACTGTGATGAAATGTTTTGCTCATCAGTGTAAGGAGATGATGCCAGTTGGAGCAGTTCAAGTTTTGGTGGGGTGGGCGGTGGTAAGGAGAGGTAAGGAGACGTCTTCTTGAATGTCGGTGAGGTGCACGCTGCTCCTTTTGCACACCGAGAGTCTCTTGGCAGGCGCGAGTTTGACCACAGTGTCTCGTACAGGAAGCTGCGAAGGTTATAATCGGAGAGGTTCGGGCGGCCAAGTTCACTCTGCCAACCTCCTTGTTGTCCCGGGATCCTGGCCAGCCATCTCCCTTTGGATCGTCTGCTGCGATTCGGCAACTCTGGCTTTGCCCGATGTCCAGCCCTGCCATTCCTGAGCCTGCTCGTACACGATGCGAAAACCACATGGCTAGCAATTACAAAGCCTTGGAAATAGCTGAGGTATGCGCCCTTGGCATGGGTCCCTACGACTGGGGAAGTGGGAGGGGTGGGTTCGGGCTACACATCCGCTGCCGTCCTCTCCCAGAACGTCGTGCTGGTGACTTTCTACCTCCATTCCCGCTAAATTGCCCCAGGGGATACACTGAAACCACAGGCGGCGGTAAGAGGAGCCGTTTGCCATCTTCCCCTGTTGGGTTGGCTCCGTAAGCCTATTTTTGTAGCTGAAAAGAAGCTAAATGTTAGCGCTTTGACAAAGTGCCTTGCTGACAGGATACCAGATTTCCACTGTCTGATGCTTAATTGTCATCACGCGCCGTAGAGTGTTGGGGAAGAATGGGACGTGGCATCATTTACTCAACGGCTGCCGAGGGAGTTCATGGGAGTTTAAGCTGCAATTTGTTGCTCGTGAAGGTGGGCATGTGAAGCCGCCCACAGCGAGGCTTAACAACTCCCAGAGTTCCTTGTGGCCTCTCTTGCCATTTGCCTGTAATCAAGCGCAGCAGGGTTGTAGACCTGATCTCTGACCTCTGAGCAGTGTGTGTGTGTGTGTGTGTGTGTGTGTGTGTGTGTGTGTATGGTGACCAGCAACCAGAACTTTGTGTGAGGTGTCCTCGGAGGAGAATGGAATGTTCCAGATTGGGGCAAGTGAACCCAGTCCCATGATGCAACACTGTTGTGACCAGATACCTGGTGCACTTGATAAAATGGACGACATTAAATTAGCTTTTGTACGAAGGGCAAATAGATCCACTCATGACTGCTGTTCATTTTAAAGAAATGAAAAAATTTAGACATTAGACTTTCTATTTGTGTTTTAATTAACACCAGAAATGTGCTAAATTGGTATGTTTACAGCTTTATGTGATGATGAACTGACACCTAACCAGTCATCTCTTCACTGGTGTACTAGTGATTGACTACACTGTGAAGCAAAAAAAAGTTGTCTTCCAGGTTTTGTTGCATATACGCAAGATCCTGAAGTATTTCTTGTTGTTACATGTATGCTCTAACCTCTGCTACTCATTTGATGTGCTTGTTTGAATTTTCTCTTAAACATGCTCTGGAAATTGCGGTTAGTTGGTTAGCTGATTTGGTTGGTTGATTTGCCTAACCATTAAATAAATGGAAAGGTTAAAGAAAAATTAATCGGAGTCACAATAAAAACACGTGACATTTTGACACAAAAAGAGACAAGAGCGTCCTAGAGCGTCATGAGCATCATGCAGAATGAGTTTATTCACTGATGTAGGCCTAAATCAGATGGCTGTTTTCCCCACCCCCTTAAAAAACCCAAACAAACCCCAAAAATCTTTGTCTTTATTTGTTGAAAACCAGAAATCCAGCTGCAATGGTTTCTCTAATTGAATCACAGCATTCATTATTACAAACATGTGTAGTTGTTGCTGTCAGACCAAGCTGGACCCTTTCATCCTCTAAGCAATGTTATTTACAATGATTTCCATTTTGACATTGATTTATGTGCTGTAGTAAGACGAACAAAGGCGTTGTGCAGTTGTGTGTTTTTGTGGGGTGGTGTGTGGGGTTTTTTTTTTTTTTTTTTTTTTTTTTAAACTGTCAGTTTAGATTACTGTAGATTTCAGTTTTCCTCACATCTCTGCACCTTATAGCCAAGCGTTGCACTGATGCCTGCAAAAGAAGTAGCACTTTCAAACTTTCTACATGCATTGGTTTGTGCGTTGTGGTTCTTCATATCCTTATAGAAACCTGCATCTGGATTAAACAAGGATGTGTTGAAACTGCTCTGGTCTAAATCCACGTTATCTTCTCTGAATGTGGCCATTAGCGTCTTCCCAAAAGCTTCTTTGAAACTAATAATGATGCTGAGTGTGCACGCAGAAGTGCTGATATGGGTAACGTTGTCTCTTCCTACTTCCCAGTTTGAATTGGTCAGTGGCTTTTTTCTTCTTTAATTCAGAAGGATAGGTTTGATCCAACTAGTCCATATCTCGAAGGGCTTTTTTATTTGTTATGCCACTTGTTACTCCAACGGGAATTGAGTCATTTCTCCACCTGCTATCTTGCGGTCGTTAGCCTAAAAAATGTGAATTAAAATTGATGTGCTTTCTCGTTGTAGAGCTTGCAAGTGAGAAAATGTCCTGACCAGTGTGTGTTTTGTTTTACATTTTACCTGCATGGCTTTTCATTCCCACCTGGATCTTAGCCCTTGGCCATAATGCCTATAATGTTTGTGATGCTTATCAGACGTTAAGATCCTAATATGCTAATGGATCTCGGCCTTCTAAAGAAAAATTGTATTCCAGATGTTGAGTGGTATTACTAAAGGCGGAAGCATGTGTTCTGCTTTGAGTCCAGATGTGTCCATGGGTGAATGGCCAGCATTGGCTTCCCAAGGTCACGAGATTGCAGGGATCATGCATATTGAAAATGTCAGTGTGTTCTGAGCATTTCCTGATGTAACCTTATCTGCTTCCCTGTTTGAGGCCTCCTTGTTTTTATATAAACCCACGCAGGTTCTTTGGAACTGAAGGTTTGGTGACTCAACTAGAAGGTTACGGTAGCCGTGTCGTGTGTGCCCCCATCCAAATTGAACATGTTAATGGTAACGGTAAATGTTCCTGTCTTCTGGTTGAGCGTATCAAGGCATGGCTTTTTTTGGGATTTTTGTCTTCTGCGGTGTAAGACAGCCTAGTAATCGGTCTCATCCCTCCAAGTTTTTGTTTACGAACGAGAAGACTGTTCAGCAAACATGAGATAACCGCCTCCCCCAGGAGACGCTGAACGGCCAACTCCAATCTAACTCCAGTCTAACTGTGATTTTTATCGGGCTTCATGGGAACCACTGGAACAAACGGTTTGCTGAAACGCAGACTCTCTTGCCCAACATCTGGGGTACCTAGATGTGTAGGGTTTGTCTCTTATTCTCTCACACTCCCTTTTGGATTGAGTCATTTTTCCGTTGAGTGGGCATGCAAAAGAAAAGCGTGAGAAGGACTTATTATCTCACTGCGTCTCGATCCCAACCACCACAGTCTGAGCTGTACCATGCTTTTGTCACGCCACTTTGTCAGCTCGTTTTATGGCCAATACCCCCCTCCCCTCCAAATGCTTTTGCAAACACCTCAGTTACTTTCATCAGTAGATAACGTGCGATGGAAAAGTGCTGTTGTGTTGTCTCCCCTCCAGGCGCCCTGCATGACCCGAACAGGTTATGAGGTTCAGGCTTTTCCTCTTGTGGTGTGCGCAGACTCTCTGACATGCTGGTAGGCTCCTACGGGCTTTTATACTGCAGGACTAAAATAGGAGACTCATTATACATAGTAGGGGTGCCGCCTTGCGGGTTGGGGGGGGTCCCATTAACCACGATCCCCGCTGCCCCGTATGACTGAAACGGCATGGCTTCTCTCCGTTTTAATTTGACAGGAACATTTTTGAGGGTGGCTCTGAAGTATGAAATGCAAAGCATGATGGCGGTCCACACACAGGCAGGCTGTTCCAGGCTAACTGAGGCGCTCCGAGAAATGGGCTACGATCTATAGTTTTTTCTCGTGCGCATCAGCACATACCATATCGAGTATGGTGCGTGTGTGTTGTCACTATAGATAGGGTGTTGTGACCTTGCGCGTAGTGGAACGTTCTGTTTCTCGTATTGCTCGTGTGTAAAAATCACTGACAGCAATGACAACATTGAAGAGCAGCTGCTTAAATAGTCCTCTTCTACATACACTTCAGCGTGCTATCTAATTAGCTTATTAATGCTGCGAAAGCTAAACACCGTAGCGTTTAATTTGTTTCATAAAAAAAAAAAACGCCTGTTGTGCGAATCCTTTCATGTGGATGTTGTGTGGGTGCGGATTGTAGTCTAGAATGAAGCGTCAGCAGCTTTGTGGCACATCTCTTCAACTCTGTGAGGAAACCTTGTAGATCTGTTTACTGCTCATGGTAAACCGCTTTTGCACAGCTGTTGAGTGCTTCATTTGGTGAATAAATCTCAAATTACCTGTGTACATAATACTTAAGTAAATTGACAAACCTTTAGGAAGTACTGAAATGAGTATTTGCGTTGGGTATTTATAATGGTAACTTGTTGATCTTGGTGGGGTTTTGTTCTCCCAGGTATCTACGGACGATGTTGTTTGAAGGCGTGTTAGATTTTATAGTGAAAAGGCAATTTTTAATGAAGTTTCAAGGTTTCTGCTGTTTTCTTGCAATTTAGATGATTTAAGTTCACCTTGAATCAAACTCACCTTGATTTAACTCTCACTCATTTTATACCTTATTTGACTCCTCAAAGACAGAGAAATGTCACTTCTGCCTGCAAAACAATCCGGATACCTTAGTATGTGTGTACTTGTTTTCACTTTACTATAGAGGTGAAACGATTCTTCGAGTAATTCGATTACAAAAAATACTCGATGCAAATTCTTTGCCTCGAGGCTTCGTTTAATTTATGTCACCATCTATTTTAAATGTTTAAAATCCCGCTTTGTACTACTACGCAGCTCCGGTATCATTGTTTTACACTGACTGTTATAACTGACGCACAGGTTTAAGGCAGCGTGATTTGTTTTGATGGAAATGGCGGAAAACGAAGATAGCGGTGTCCGTAAAAGGGCAAAAATGTCAAAAGTGTGGGACCATTTTTCGCTGCGCAAGGTGGACAACGTAGTGCAGTGTATTTACTGTAAAATGGATCTGGCCTACCCAGGGCATAATTTGAGCCGGATCCTGGCGGAACAAATAGTTATTGAACAAATAATTCTATAAAAGACATTTTTTAAACACAAGATCCACATTCAGGCTTCCTAAATCACATAAGAGCTCTCCCTTTTAGCGATGCCTTTCTGCGTTTCCATAAAGCTAAAAGCTAGTTGTACTTTCGCGAGTGACCGTAGCGTGCAACTCCGCGAACGGCGGAAGCGTTCATACTTGACGTGTCACAATTCTGTGCAGTGTCGTCCGTAACGATATGTGGTAGTATAAAGAAACACCCCTCAAAAAAAGGAATGAACATTTACCTGATGAATTTTAATGTTGCATTGTGTTTCAGGTTTGAAAAGTGCTGGAATTTAGGCTTAAAATGCACTTCTGCACTTAACACATAAAACACACGTAAATCATTTAAAAGTAATTTATATAAACGGAATGGCTTGTTATTTTGACATTTGTGCGCCTAAGCGTTGCGTTTTGTGTGCGATCCGGTGACATTGGCCTCAGTGACCCCTTGTCTCATGCCGCTGTTTGCGTTCCGGCATCGTTTGATTTACAAATTAAGAACTGGGCCTACCATAACAATACTTCCTCAATGCTTCAGCACCTAAACTGAAAGCATCCGCACGTGAACTGCGCTTCTCCAAGCGGAATAACAGCCAATTGCTTGCTCATTTTAAGAGAACTTTCATGTTGCATTACACACTATCAATATTATTGTGTTAAAAACACAAAAGTGTGATTTTATCCGATTACTCGATTAATCGATGAAAAAATCGACAGAATACTCGATTTAAAAAATATTCGATAGTTGCAGCCCTACTTTACTAATGCAATATGATATTTCATATAACCGAGTGTTGGAAGTCTAAAGCAGTTTCCATAAACTTTTATCTAGGGATTCTGCTGGGTCTGACTTTGGTTTGATTATGTCCATGTCTTCATCAGACTTTACAGCTCATGAAAATTCATGGTGTGAGAAATAACCCAAAAGCACAAGTAAGCTCTTTGTTCTTCTGTAATTTCACTTGTTCTTTGATGCTTGCTGTACTTTTACACAGCTGATTAGATTTGGACTTCCACCTTGAGAAACCGAGCAATCATTTCTTACATCTTTCCCAGAAAGTACCAAATCCCAGAAGAGAAGACCCAAATTGTGTTTTTGTGAAAAATTTAATTCACCTTTGACTCAACCATTGTGTAATGTCTCTTCAGCTATCTCAGCTGAGGGCTCTCCTCGACGCTGGTTTTTAAAGATCACTCTTGTACCCTTTTCCACAGATGCCATGTGCAATAGAACACTCGTACCTTTTAATGACTGCTATAGGGGTGTCTTCATGAGGTGGCTTGGTTGTTTTGTAGTCAAAGACGAACTTTGCATGGTAGGGATGCCAGTGCTAAATTTAACCAAGAAGTCTTATGTAATGTGCTCTTTCCCTACTCTTTGATATAAGGGTCTCTCTTCATTCTTTTGGCCTCTTGTGCCTTGTGCACATCTCATCTGAAATGGCTCAGACTCTGCTGGTTATAGAGCTTCACAGATTATTTTCATATTTCAAGGTCTCACACTGGATCAGCCAGCTAAAGAGATTTCATTGCTCATGTGATTTTTGTCTGTCGAACCCGGCATAAAACTTTTGACAGGATTATCTTTTAAACACAACAGATTCCTGTGCACATTCTAACACCCAATGTCTGCGTAAGTGTTTCCCCAAATGTTTGAGTCAACATGTAAGGCAGATATTAACTATCTTTCTTAAATGTCTTAAGTAGTATTTTGATGCAGTTGTGATGTATTTAGCTGGTTAACTCTTGCCGTCTGGAATTTAGGTAATTGGGCACTTTGGTATCTTCTGTCCCATGATTGAGAAGGCACTGCAGATGCTTGCCTAGTTCATATCTGCTTTTCTGGGGTCTGTGCACTTCTTGATGCTCTTTTTCTTTTCCTGACCCACTGCTGCATTGCTCTAAAGGAAAATGCTTATCCCGAATTTGCTTCGGGATTGTTCAGCATGGGACCTCCACAAAAGACTAGGCACTGTGAAAGTTTCCGTCAAGTGACGCTCCGTAGATAAATGCTTCAGTTGTCGCGCATGCAAATCGAAGCTATTTTTGGCTTTCCCAGCCCTTCCACGGACACCTTTCAATGTCCTGCTCACGTACGCAGAGGTACGTTTCTACTACGCCTGCGTCAATGGAAACCAAGAGGCGGACCTGCTTGCTTACACTAGTGATGGGATGCAGCTCTGCTCACGGTCCTTCTTCAAGCCCATTGAGAGGGTTCAGCCGGGCGGCACCCCTGGGCACGGAGTCGTACCCACGAGACCCTCACCCACACACTACAGCGTGAGGATCAGGAGACGCCCAGCAGCGCTGCAGCTTGTTAACTTGCTGACGCACAGCGCTGGTTAATGGGCCGCCTCGCCTCAGCTGCAGTGGCCCCGCATACGCAGCAGGCGCCGTGGGCTAGAAGTGGAAAAAAACCCTAAAATAAAAAACACCAAAAAGGTTTAACTTTCCACCCGGCTTACTTGCTCAATCCCCCCCCCCCCCCCCCCCCCCCCTTTCTTTTTTGCAACCATTTCTTTGAAGTGCAACACTTCAGAGATTCTTATCTTTAGCTTAAAAGTTCTTGATTGCACCTCTGCCATCAGTGACTGTCCCTTTATGCTAGACCTACACTGTTCTGGTGTTTTTGCGTAGTCCACATATGGAATTGCTGTTGTCTAAAAATGGTAATTTAATTTACTGATGATAACAGCGTTTTTCCAAGCCAGAGAGGCGACCCACACAAGTTGTTGGGATTTTTTTTTCTTCTTTTTTTCTGCATGCTGGAAATGACTTTGTGGCGAGAAATTTGAAGGTTCAGGTTGGAGTTCTTTTCAAGATAATGGACAGCACTTTTTTTTTTTTCCCTACATCAGCAAACATAACCATTAGTGATGCTCTGAAGGCATTTTGCACCCTACTAAATTATATTTGAAAGAACAGTGTCGGGTCTGTTGACCTTCTGTTCTTGGAACAAGAACAGACTTCAAGAACAGATAAGCACCTAGTGTTTGTGCTGAAGTGCAGTCAGTTTTTCATGTCTTCTTAAAAATGGTCAATGTAAAAAAAAAAAATATATATATATATATTTATTTATTTATTTATTTATCCCTGGGGTAACTTTTACTGCTTACATTTTTTAATTAAATGCCGTGTGCCTGTTTCATGTCTCGTGGTAAGGGGACTGTTATCTGGCAGGTAAATTTGATTTCCTTACAACTTCAGGACTTGTCAGGGTCTTCAAAGGAAGAATTGCCTGTGGTACTATCAAAATTGAGATTCATACCAAGAAGAGAGTTTTTAAACTTTTCAGACTGCAGGAAGACGGAAGCCGTGTGTTCTGTTGCATATAGTTTTGACGCCCGTGTTACGATTCATGATCAGTTGTGTGGAATGACAGCTGTTTGGGTTGTTTTGGTTATTTTTATTTTTAATATTTTGCATCACTTTAGTAAACAACAATTTTTGTTTGTACTTTACTTTTAACTGGCTGAACGAACCACGGTATCACCGGATCCTTATCACATTTACTGACACAACTCTGCTGGAGTGGAAGATTATTTATGGACATCTTTATAAACGACAAAAATTTGCTTGCTTTTTTTTATTGTTTATTTTTTTGCAGGTCAGATTTCATCAAGGTTAAAAATGGCCTGTGTGGTTGGCAGCCATCTGAAACCAATCACGTCCGTAACGCTGTTTGACCGACAGTACTGGGCAGCGTCCGGCTTGGTCTGTCAACTCCGTTCCATCCTTTTGCTCGGAACCGAAACTCCCCTGCCTTCAACTTTGCATATTTCTGAACGTCATAGTGACAGGTGTTGAATCCAAAATTAAAGAAAAAAAAATTCAATTCCATTTGAGTCTCTAAATTGAGCCAATAAGTTAGATCATTGTTTCTATGCTATGGTATAAAGTTGGTGCTCACTTTGTTCTATATTGGTGCACAAGGGTTGTGGGTGAGCATTTTGAGTCTTACATCATGAATTTAAATATATTTATGGTCTGGATTTTAAGGGGAAAGTGTCTTTGCTGGCTTCGTGTTTTTCAGATGAAGCATGTGTTGGCCCTTGGTGTGAAAAAAGCTTGGTTGCCCTTTTATGAATAAGCCTAAAATGGACGTCTTCAATGACTAAACAGGGTAGCAGGTGTTTCTGTCCATTTTCATCCCTGTTTCTTTTGATCATTATTCTTTATGTATGTGTTGAGCTAATAAAGAGTAATAAATACCATCTCTCTCCCCATGCCGCAGCCCCACTAGAGCACTTTGGGACCTAATGCAGCCCTATTGGCCAGTAAAGAGAACCTCTTGTGGCCGGTAGAGCGAGGAGCGCATATTTTACATCCTATTAAGTGGCCTTGGTGCCTGGCTTGTAATTGGAGCGTCATAGCCTGGGCTTATTTACCCACCACAACACTGTCCGTCACGTATGCAAAAAAACATCAGCTTGAGCAACAGTGTGTCGTTGCATGCTCGTGTCCACTCCGACCCACCTCCACCACTACCACCACCACTCTCCTCCTCACTATAGACTGTAGCTGTAACCAAATTGTCATCCGTTCCTCTCTTGGTTGTTTCTATAGTAACCATGGTCTGTCAGGTGTCTAGGGTCTTTTTCAGGGGAGATAGGGAGGGCCTTCACTCGCTCGCCTGTCAGTGGCCTTTTTATCTTTTTATTCTTGCCTCACAACACCAGGTCTCCAAGTTTGCACCCCCCTCCAGTCCTCGGTAAATCTCTCTTTTGAATATTTCTCGAGAGAGGGGGAGAACGAGATTTTTTTTTGGAAAAATGGATTAGAGTCCATTTTGTGTGGGTGAATGATTGACCAGCCAGCGCTCCCTGAGACAACAGTCCGTTTACAAATGCAGTCGCTGGACAACGCCGTATTGATCTGCCTCATATTGATTGTGATGGGACTTGTAGATAAAGGTTTGCAACTCACTCCAGTCAAATTCTTGTAATTGAATGCGTTCGGTTTTCTTCTCACGTCACATCCAATAGTGTGGTCTCCACAAAAATAAATTATTCAGATATTTAATAAGATCATTTTGCTTTGCTATACGACCTATAATGTTTTAAGGGGCAGGTGTCTCCATGCCCTCTCTGTGCTGTTGACCACTGCTGTCTGTGTGAGGTCTCTGTCCTCATCTAAGGCACTATACAACTGCAAGTCCACCATGGCTCTCCCCATGATTTTGTACTAAAATGAGTACGAATTAATCTGAGGTTTCCATGTAGTGAATGGGGGATGCTAATGGACCTGTGTTCCCGGGGAGCTTGCGTGGCATTGACCTATTCTCAACATAGCTGCTCTGGTGGAGAAATGGTGCCAACCGCCCATTGTTCATGCACACCTGGACTCTATTGTGAGGGAGAACCTTTTTTTAATTGAATTTTGAGCGCTTGCTTGGCGTTTCCAGGCATCCCCTGCGGCGTGGAATTCATCTTCAGTCCTACGAGATGGAAAAACTGCCATCAGCGCTTTCATTCTGAGTGCGGGCCTTTTGAGTCTGATTTGGATGTTGTTCTAAGAAATGAAGCAGGAGAGAAGCAGGAGAGAGAAGCTCGACTTGTGCCAGCCCTGTCCTTCTGAAGAATTCACTGAGCACAGTCAGTCAGGCTCGGTGTATTTAATTCTCAGAGTGAAGTGCACTTCGGTTCAGACAGTCTTTGGGTGGCACCGACTGTTAAAATCAAGGTTTCGCATTCCGGGCTGAAGGCGCCCGGGTGATGTGATGCGACATAACGGCACGCAGTGGACGAGCAGGGGAACCAAGCCTGCCCTGAAAGACGAGGCGGAAATGACGAGGACGACATAGGTAAAAGAAACGGTATGAGTCACGGCGAGGTAGAGGAGACGGCCAGCTGAAGCTGAGAGAGGGAGAGAAAGGGAGAGAGAGATCCAGGCTGAGCAAAAAATCCCTGGTGACCATCTGCTCCTCCCTGCAGCACATGGCAGCAGAACCTACGGGCCTTTCGCGTTCAGAGGAAGTGCTGGTTATCTGTTGTGTGTGCAGGTTCAACCTACCGCCTCAAGCCCCAAGAGTGCAGCAGAGAACGGGTGTATTTCTAAATGGGTGTGAACACTTATTGAAAAGTAGGACTTCTTGTACACGCTTGGTTTAGTGTATTAGTGTAAGCATACAATATTTCAGCCCTATATTTCCAGAATAGAAAGATATTTGAGGCTTGAATGTGATGACTGTGGCCTGGATGGTGAACCTGAACTGTATCTGAACTCTACACTATCTATGGTTGGTAAAGTCCAAGAAAGACGAAGCTTGCTTCCACACACACAAATGTCACTAATGAACAGCATGTGTGTTCTGCTTTGCCACTGTTTTAATTTTCACTTTCATGTGTTCTGTGTTTTATTGTACCAAGTTGAACTTGACAGTAATGTGACTAGCAAACAAACTCGCAGAGTTATTTTAAGATGTGTGTGTGTGTGTGTGTGTGTGTGTGTGTGTGTGTGTGTGTGTGTGTGTGGTTTTGCATACTGGGGAGGCTGATTGATCACCCCTCCACCTCAGTAATTGCCCCTAGCGGCTCACAAATGTGTCTCCATCCGTGACATCTCCGCCAACATCAGACCTTTTTCTTCCGTTTATCCCCCACTCCCCTTTCCCATCCGTCACCTTTCACTTATCTACGTTGCTGGTCTTCCATTAGATCTTTCTCAGTTAAACTTTAGCACATGAACGTGGGCTCTTTAAGATTGGGGAGCAGATTGTGTGTTGGGGGGGGGGGGTGTTTAGGGGGGACTTCAGTCTAGGCATAGACTAATTGTGGATAATGGCACTAATTTGTGTGGGAACAGGCGTAGGGGTGGGAGAAGGGGCATGAACGTCTGTACTGTCTGCTCCTCCCTTCTGACCCCAGAGGATGGGTCGAAAGCACACAGGCCAGTAATTGGGCCTCCATCTCCCTTCTGTCCATGTAGCGTGGCACCGACAGGGTCGAGTTATCTGCAAGACGATTGCCCATAAATATCTGGCTCTTGGACTTCCCCCACATTCCTCGGATCTGTACCGCGAGACTCCGGGCAGCCCGGCCGCCCTCCCAGACCTGGTGCGCCAGCCTCTGGGTGGCAGCTGCATTAGGCCAGTAAGGATCCCGCATAACAGGCCCAACACAGGTGGAGCATCTCCCGGAGTCACAAAATGCTTCAGTGCCATATCGGTATTGTTTCCAAGATTCACCGCTTTACCTCCAAGGGAAAAGGCCAAGCGGGCCTCCTCCTGCCTCTCCCCCAAGCCTCTGTTGCCATGTTTTGAATGGGGGACGTCGTGCCCCTCCAGACGGTCGGGCGTGCTGACTCTATGCCGGTCCAACGCAGCACCGTTGTCTTGGTTTGTCCGCCACACGGCCGCACTCTGTCCTTCCCCCTACTTGGAGTGCCGCAGTGAGTGAGCTCGAAGTAGCTGCTTGTGCACTTTTCGGACAGATCAGCATTTCTTACGTTTTTTTTGGTTCCTCTTTTTTTTTTTTTTTTTTTTTTGTGCCCTTGCTGGTATCTTTCATATCTGTTCTCTACTTTCTCATTTGGTTCTTCTCATTTCCATTTTTCGGGAATAATTTGCTTTCTGTGTACTTTATGCGTGCATTCATGCGTACACGTAACGTGTGTGGAAGTGCGTGCACACAAAAATGCACATGCAAACACTAAACCCTCCTGTTCCGTTTTCTCCTTCTTGCGTTCTCTCGTCCGTGAAGCACAGGCTTTTCTCCTTTCGCCCTATTGTCTCACGGTGGCCAGTCTGCTCTCTGAAGGATTTGTGATCTGCAGCCTCTCGGCTGTTTTGGTGAGAGGTTGCGTGTCCGTACGCTGCAACTCGGCCTGACTTGAGATTAAATACGAGAGGTGGCGAGGAGACGGCGTGCAGAATGTTCCATCTCTGCACAATCCTTTTACTGAACCCTTTGCTCATAAAGCTGCATTTGTATCTCCGTTTTAATCGCTAAAGTGCGCTGTTCATATTGCGTGTTTTTTGTAATTCTTCTTACCATGTTACACACACCCTGTGCTTCAGGTTAGTGTCCCAAGTGTATACCATTTTTAATTCTCATTTATTTACGTTACCACCTTGAGCCGTCTTGTTCACGGCACGTGGTCAGTCAGCCATTATGGATACAGTAAACTTCCATGAGCGCAGGGTTCTTGCAGGGGCTGCTGGGATGTAGCGTGTCCCCCCTTCTGCTTGTGTGGTCAACTCAAGCGGAGACTTTAAAGGCTGTGCTGAGTCGGCCAAAAAGGACCGGAAATGGTCTGGATTGGAGACTTGTTGTGTAAATCATAAACTATTTTTATTTTTAAAAGGATGAATCTTTTTAATGTTGCTCAGCCTAACCCAGTGATACTGGCAGGCTCTTGAACCTCAGCACTTTCTGCTTCCAAATTGTATTGCTGATTATTTGCCATGTTCATTTCACTTCAGATTTACAACCGGATTTTTACACCTTCCGGTAGAACCGATTGTGATATTTATTCAGCCGCTCGACAGCTAATGAAAGCGTCAGTCGTTAGTGGAGGGCTTATCAGGCCGCTCGGTTACAGCGGTGCCAGGGTGTTGGGGGATTTGGGACAGGCCGTGGGTTCAGATCATGTCTCACCTTGCAACCTTTTTTATTATGGCTGTACGGGCACATCAGGAGCTTGACAGAACCGTGAACCCCCCCCCCCCCCCCCCCCCCCCCCCTTACTTCTGAGGCTAGCCCCCACTCACAGAGGGAATCGATCTGCTGATGTTCCTCATGCTTAGACTTCTGAATGGGTGGGTGTGTATGTGTGAGAGAGATTCATAAAGGGGGTGGGGGTTGAAATTTATCACTGGGCATGTCTGAGGTTGTACCCCAGGCAATGGCCAGAACGCTTCCTAATGAACTGAGAGAGTGTGGCTTCTTAATCCTTGCTGACTGTTTAAAATGGGGCTGTCTAAACTTGGTAGCCTCATTTAGATGTTGGCTGGCTTGCTGTTGGTCTGCTGTGATTTATTTACACCCTCCAACTGCGGTGCTGAAGAGCTGACTGCTCCTGGTTCTGTTCTTGCACTCTTTTGTTCTCTCCGATTGCTATATGGGTCTTGGCCTCTTTCTTTTTTCTTTTTTTTTGTTAGTGACTCATGCCGACAGTTTCTTGCTTGGTCTGTGTTTGGCAGTGATGTATTACCTGAAGTATCCTCCTTTCCTGCAGTGCGAATTAGCGTGAAAGTCTCGACTCGCACAGGAAGGTTGTGCGCTGTTCCTGTGTTTGGAAGGATGTGGTTTGGTTAGATCTTTAGTCAGTACTGGTTTTCAAGAAAATATTTTCCATTTGTCCCCTTATTTACAGGAATTCTAAACTAATTTACTAAAAATATATTTTTAGAAAGTTCTTAAATGGTCTGAAATGGTTCTTAAATGTGTCTGTGTGTGTTTTGGCAGGTATTTGGAGATTACTATCATTTCCGGCACCGCAGGGTGGTGAAGAGGTCTTTATCAGAACACAGAGGAACACACATTCGCCTGCGTGGTGAGCCCCAGGTATGTATGAAAATGTCTCACTGCTTTTATATGGCAGTGCAACTCGGCCCACTCCGAGCTCACTTAAAAGTAGTGCTATTCTTCAGAAGTCAAATCTAGCAGAAATGGGCGTCCAACATATTTTTCCCAGCCTGCGTGGATCAGGGTTTCACTGGCCCCTTGTGTATTTTTCACTGGCCTGGGGGAGTGTAGCTATTTTTCTGATGCTGTGAAGATGTCAGACGAGAGCAACGTCGCATTTTTGAACTTCACCTCTCTGATTTCTGTTGTGCAATTCTAAAATGCATCAAATTTTGCATGTATTGACAAACCTTTCAAACTGCTACCATCAGTGTATTGTTTCGTTGGAGGATTCCGCATTAGGCTAAATTAATGCGTGGCACTGCCTGTTGCCAAATGCAGTGACACCAAGAGACCTGTGTGGAAAAATGGACAAGGATTTTCATCTCCGTGTCTGAGAATGAAGCCTTCTGAGTGTGTTAGCTTAGCATTGCCGCCTAATCTAGCAAAGCCAAGTTGCTATCTTTTTTTTTTTTTTTTTTTTTTTGAGAAACTAGCTACACCCAGTTAGCATCACAGGTGAACTGCCTCATTACTCTTACTGGCAGAAGCAAGAAGCACTGTCTGGATGGGCCATTCAATTTGCCCAACATGCTTTGCACTAGCCTGGGTCATTGTCAATGTTGAAAGCATTCAAATGTAAACAATCAGTAGCTAATTCCTACATATGCCAAGAACAATCTTTCGTATCCCTCATTGTGATTTTTGAGATGTGTGAGCTGCTCTAACCAGTTTTACCACTGCAAGATGATAAATTTCAATAATGTATAGTTGATTACCAAATCCATTCACACAATGAGTGGGTGTAGGGGGTGATATGAAACCAGTTTAGATTTGAGTTTTTGGGGCTCATCTAATTACCTACATGTCTGTGGTGTTGCCTTTTGAAAAATTCTGGTTGTTCACAGAGCTTCTCCCTATTGGAAGTGGCTGTGTCGCTGTTAATGGCAGAGCTGAATGGGCCATCGTTAAATGTCTTTGATCTTGTCAGTGTGACAAGCCTTTTGCGTTCTTACTTATTGATTTATGTTGCGGTCCCTCTCCAGTCTCTTGTTAGCTCTTTTTCTGTCCTCAGCTCATGTAGTCGCCGTCAAACATGATGGCAGCAAGATGTGTTCTTGTCCGGATTGAGATGCACACGCTCTATCGCCCGAGCCCGTTCCATTTGCACCTGCACACATGTTGAGCCCCCATGCCGGGTGTTTGGTACTGCCGCACCACCTCCGTCCCGGCCTGATGCCTGCGGCCCAGACGGCGAGACGCACCGAGAAACGCTAAACCCACATTTTCGGCTTCAGAGGCTGCAAGACTCCCTAATGGAAGTCACTGACTGGATCAGCATGTGCCATTACTCACCTTATAGGGCTCGTCAGCCTCGCTAGCCAGTGTGGCCTGCAGCAGGCAGGGCTGGCTTGGCTCGAGATGGAAAAGCACTCGATGGTCCAGTGTGCAGAAGTGATGAGGTGCGTGAGTAATGAAGCCACCTGGGACCTCGCCTTAGCGGCCGCGTACCTGCCCGCCAGGGCTCGTCTGTCTTTCGGACGCAAGCCCGACTCGCTGCAAGTCAGGAGGTGACTGTGAGCTTGAACAGCAGCTGATGTACACCAACACATCAAAGCCAGCCGAAAGCTGCTTCTCTTTCATGAAGGATTTCCTAGCTCCCAAGTCCTTGAAACCTTCTATTGGACCTTCTGTTGACCCCACTCCCCCCCCCACCCCAAGTCATCAGCTCATATTTAAGTCCCTCGTGATTTTAAATTGGGTTTCAGAGCAAGGAAATCGCTAACCCATGCAGGGTAGTGTGCCCATGTGATTCTGAACAGCATAAGCCTTGTCTAATACAAGCCAGAATGTAGCATTAGGCAAAGACATTGCCTGAAGACTCTTCTTCCTCATCGCCATATTAAGACGGAGCTCAGACTGTCTCTAGTGGCGTCTCGTGGTCTATTGCCAGTGGAGCCATGTCATTTCATGGAACCCGTTTTGCAGCTGATTTGGATCTTAAAGCAACAAAGCTGCTCCACTGTGTTGCCTTTGTCAGTTGTGGCAGACACGTTGGCCCTCCCTCTTAACAAGACTTGATGGGATTTCCTCTGGCTGCCCTACTCCACTTCCTGTTGGTGAATTCCTTTGCTCCCAAAGCCCCAGACTGAAAGGGGAGCCTCCCAGCCTTTAAACAGGTCTGATCACAAGCAGTGCTGCTTGCTGACAGAAGACACCTGGATCAAGGAAACAGGATCTCCTCCCCTAAACATTATTAGTTTTACTGCTTTAAGTTCTTTTGATCATATTTACAAAAGTGGGAGATGCTGGCTTGGCAGTATTATGTCTCTAAGCTTTATTATTGGATTATATTAGAGGTTTTTTCAAAAAGAGCTTTCAGGCTTGTTAGACTGCCATTCTAGTTTGTTTGTATTCTGTGAGGGAGAATTAAGACCATTTTGATCTAGTCCGTCAATTATCTCCTTCAAATAAGCTCCATCGCATACTGTATTGGAAACACCTAGTGAGAGATGGTACATGTTTTAAAAAACTTTTCCAGCTAACCAGCTTGCAGTCTCATTCATAATAGAGTTTTTATCTCGGTTGCTGTAGTCTCTGGTCGGCATCATTCTGTTGTTCCCCGTAACACAGATAATTCGGTCGCTGCAGGCACTGACTGGTCTGCCGCACTGGCCTGCACATGCCTCTGCTGTGGAGACACGCACTTGGCACAAATTGAATGTCTAAAATGCCTGGGTGTCGCGTCTGCCTCATTCATCAATAATCAATTTTCATTTGTTCTGATGTTTGCCATAAAACATTTTGATTGGGTCTTCATTGGATTTTCTTTGCAATGAGCGACGCACGCGGAATGATTAAGAGGAGTGAAGACGATGGGTTAGAATGATGGTTACTGTGGCGGTGTCGGTTCAACTTGTCTGTTTGCGCAGCTTTTTAATTACCACATTGCCCTTAACACCCAGCAAGAATTAAAAATGTTTTGGCAAGCAACAGAACACTGGTATCCAGCCCGTTGCATTTTCATTACGTTTTCGGCATTTAGCAGACTCTCCTTATCCAGAGCACAAAAGTGCTTTGTCATCTACTCGTAGAATGTATCTCGGCGAGTACCTTAGGTTAGACCAGGGCATGTTAGGCATCAAAGTTAAAATGGGTGTAGACTTAGTTGTGATGCGTCTTTCCCTCAGAGCAACGGTATGCTCTTGGAATTATCGCCCGAGACCGCTAATCGTTGTTGGAGCATAGACGGGATTCTCCACTGTGTCGGGGAGAAAACCTGGACCTTATCGCTTTCCAGTGCGTTACATTTGTGTAGGATTAGAGAGAAGTTGAAAACATGCCCTCCTACTTCATCCTTTTTCCTAGAAGGGGATTTGCGGGTTACTGTAGACTGATTAAGAGGCGTGCCTTACTTTTGATTGAATCCTGCCTTGTTGGCTCATAATGCTGATCCAGGTCCTTAACTGTGTAATTATCTGTGCATTTACAGTAAGCTTATTTCTTAAATGCTGAGCATGTCTGCCCACAGAGCAATTCTTCTTTAAAGCTCAGTTTGGCATGTATATGTACTGGAGCATTGAGAGGCTGAAAAAGATTATTGCTACTGGAACATGACCTGTACCTTGGACCAAAGGTATAATCTGTCTGATTGGTTAATCATTACCCAAACTCTTCCGAGTGTCACCATCTGGCATCAAACCTTTTGACGTCAAAGTGTTGCCTGTAAGGGGCAGGGATGAGCGAATCATGTTTGACGGAAAGCTTCAACATTGAGCAGCCCACAGTCATGAGTCATACAATCGCAGTCAGTCTGAACAGTGACGATTGGGTAATTCCCCCTAAAGACAGTCTTGCGAGAGATGTTGCGGTTTCGGTGTTGCTCATTCTCACTTTTGCCGCAGTGCTGTTCTCGCATCTCGCGCGGCACGAAAGCGTCCCAGCCGCAAGAACCATCCCGGCTGGCAGTCTCTGGCGCCTCGGCTTGGCCTCCGTTTGCGCTGCGTCCGCGTTGTTGTCTTTGTCTCGTTTTGGGGAGATTGCGCTGTAGGTCAGCTGTCTCCCCCTCTGTCTACTACAGACGAATTAGTCTCAGCTTGGGACTTTTCTGTTTGGCCTTTAAAGATTCATTTTTAGAATGCAGTGAACCTTTGTGGAAAAACATGGTGTCCTGCGAGTTTGACTTCCTATTTGAAACTTGTATTGTCACTAATAGCTTGCTCTGCCGTGCGGCTACGCTGTTGCGTACAGCTAATGTGGTATGTGTCGAAATGACTGCGGTCACAAAACTACTGGTTCTGACGCTCTCTCACTGATCACATTTTTTGCCAACTTTCACAGGAATAGAGGCAAGAAGTGTGTGTATGTTATGAAAATGAGTGAGCTACAATAGGGCAATGTCCAGCATGTACTGTGCTCTGTGGGATGAGCTGTATGGTAAAGTGCAGCTACGTCCTTTTGTACAGCGTAATTTTAACAGCTGGATAACATCTAATGGCTATTTTCAATTATCAGCAACATCCAGATAACAGGATAATTACAGAATCAAGTCCAGGGTGGATAATGTTCTTTTTACTTTGATTTACAAGTAATTTTCCGTGATTTGAATGTTTCATAATACTATCTGGGAAGGAAGAGCCAATCTTGCGTTATTATGAAAAGGCAGGTTTTAACGGCAACAGTTAAGTGTTGGCGTTTTTCATTTGTGGAATTAATGTTTATATGAATGACACACAGTGTACGTTATAGCCAGTGCAGCATGGCTGTGCTGTCAGGGCACCCAAATAATTTGGATATTCCTGCATGCTGACTGGGGGTGTTGAATTGAATCGTTGAACAGAGTCCAAACTTTCCTGTTCACAGCAGAGCGTGAAGTGCTTTTTGTGCCAGGCTCTGAGGGACCGTTTGAGCCTTTTTTGATCTGCTTCTTTCTAGAGAGCTACACTATTTTTAAATAAGTGCTATCAGGCAGTGAAATTGAGGTTTTGGGCTATCTTGGACTTGTCAGCCAAGGAGCACATGGCAGTAGGTGAAAATGTATCTGTCTTGTCAGGTTTGCATTAAATGCAAGGGAGGGTCATGTAAATGTCATAGCGCAGTCCTGAGGTCACTGATGTGTTTGTCTGAAGGTGACATGGACAGAACAGCAGGTGGTGAAGAGGAGGAAGAAGAGGGATATTTACACCGAGCCAGCTGACCCGAAGTTTGCACAGCAGTGGTACCTGGTGAGTAAAGTGTGTGTGTGTGTGTGTGTGTGTGTGTGTGTGTGTGCGTGCGAGTGTGGTGTTACCATGTTTGCCTCAACTGACTCATAAAAGAGGATGGTCCTTCAGATCCGGGAAGGCCCCAACGCTGTTCCTATATTAAAGCATGAATTATGTAATATTGAGTTTGTTCACACAGCCATCTGGTTGAACTTAAATTTTAATCACTGTTATATGCTTGTGCATATAGGAAGTTAACTATGTGACTTGTTGTGTATAGTTATTCCAAACAGTATTGCGTTTGAATGGTGGTTCTGTACCACTGTATTCAGTGCGATTGCAATGCATGCTTGTCCATGCATCTCTTATGCGTTTGGCTTCTCCAACCATCATATGTATATGTATTTGCAACCAGACATGAAGTGATCATATTTGTCTGGATGAGGCGCTGCAGCGTATGGGGGAGCATTCACCCCAGAACCCACAATTTACACACACACAAGATGCTCTGCAGTGAGCATGTGTGTGTGCACCTTTTTCGTTTTAGCCAAAGCAGCTGATTTGGGTGTTGTGGTTGGTTGGTTGGGTTTTTGGGCATAGCCTTATGCCAATTAAAATAATGTAATTTGAATTTAATTTGATCTTGTTGGAGTTTGCAATGTTTTATGATGGAGTAAACACACAAAATGTAGCTCTAATTTAAATTTATAACCTTGTTCCTCATGATGTTTCCTAGTGCATAATTCACACTCATTTTAGAGGGTGTAAAAAGCTTCTGTACATGTATTGCCGGGGGGGGGGGTGTTGAGGTTCCACCTAATTCCTCTCCGTTAGAGTAGCATAGCTTAACAAAAATCATAACTGTTAAACAGCGTTGTCATTTTAGTCTGTGCACCAAATTAGGACACTAGATTCCAACCAAAAAATGAACTGAGGAAAGAATGGAGGTTTTGTTAGTGAACGGAGCCCATGTTGTGACTTGAAGCTTGAAAGCTCGAAATCCTGCCCACAAGGGGACCAAGCCCTTAGGCCACGTGGCTTTGAACACTGGTCGTCCTTCAGTGGTCTGGAGAGCTCCTTGTCTGCTGTGATCGTCCCACCAGTCCTCTGCTCGCCCCATAAGCGATATAATGGTTTCATGCCAAAGTACAGAAGAGCATCGGATTTTAACAGCGATGCCTGCAAATGGTTAAAGGTCATCACCATCCTCAGGATTAAGTGAGATTTATTTTGCTTCCTGTCTTCTCAGTTCACTCAAGTGTTGCACTTATGATTGCAGTCCACCAATCCACATTGCAGCCCTATGGTTATAGATGGGGTCTCAGATGGTTGACTTCCTGATCCCTAGCTCGGCTCATTGGCGAGTGGTGTCTCTCTTTTCTCACCTTAGTGGTGAGGGATAGACACACACCCCTCACCCCTAAGGTGAGGAATACACGCGCACACACCCATAAGGTGAGGGACGGACACACGCACACAGAAAAAAACTAGCATGTCCCCAGGGGTTTTCTCACTCGCTTACATGTGTGCGCGCTCACACCCCCACACACCCAGAGAGAGATGGTGTGTGTCCCCAGGGAGGTTTACTCACGATGGAGGCAGAGAGTAGCCGCACTGCGAAATAAATTCAATTTTCTGCTTAAATAAGCCCGGGCTGCTTATAGCTACAGCAGAATGGACGGGAGAGGGAGAGGAAGTGAGGTCAGATCCCCGCGGGCCACGCGGTGCACAGGTAGCCCCACGGGCGGATGTTCAAGCTCGCTGGCCCGTCGCTTACGACCCGAGAACGGGAGCAACAGGCGTGCTGAGCTTGGCTTCACCATGGCGTACTTCTGCACCCGCCAGCCCCTGGCAGCCCTGATTACATTTCTGCTGTCTGGAACAGCAGAGAGTCACTCTAGAATGAAGGCAGACACGGCTCAGAAGACTTTATCTTAAATTGGAATCTTTGTGTGTTCAATATGTGCTTTTGGTAATGAAAGAAAACTGGAATCTCTGCAAATGCTTTGCCATTAGCATTGCAAGAGCATATTGTGCTCACAGAAAGATTGCTATCTAAATAAGCATGCACAATGAATGCCTCATCATGAGTATCAGAGTATTTTCTTTGCTCTCCTCTTTTCTTTATCTCTATTTTTTATATATTTTTTAATGCCCCTCAGAGCTATTGATGGCATTTCTCCCGCTTGCTTTTTCAGGACAATAAAAACCATCGAGACCTCAACGTGAAGGAGGTATGGAGTCAGGGTGTTACTGGACAGGGTGTAGTGGTGTCCATATTGGATGATGGGATAGAGAAGAACCATCCGGATCTTGAGCGCAACTACGTGAGTTTGAAAGGAAACTCCATACCTTTAAAATTTAGTTTAAAATATCCAACTGGTGTTTTCCATTGATTAACTGTCTGACTTCCAGGATCCGGACGCCAGCTACGATGTGAATGACGGGGACCCTGACCCACAGCCTAGATATACCCAGCTCAATGATAACAGGTGAATTCCCAGCCTGTTTCCAATACAAGCACACACATAATTAATAGTTTATGTTTGAGAACGTGAGAAACTCTTAGGATTTTTTTCCCCCCCATCTCTACCGTGGTTTTGTTGAGTAGGCGAAAATGACAGCATATACGTTGGGCATAAAATGCTTCAGCTACTTTGCCCTAGAGCAGACTGGTCTGGCATCTTCTTCAAGCACATCGTGATGTATGCTTGAGTTATTTTCAAATTACAATGCCGAGAGCTCTGCTAACACTGTTGTGCACTTCCCCAGTTGGTACATTTAATTAGAATAACCCTTTGTGCTGAGAAGTGAGGTGCCTTTTAATTTTTAACCAATTGCAGACGGTAAATATAAATCCAATCCATGCATTGAATGTGGGCTGGGATGGAGACCGCCCAGAAACACTCCCTGAGATGCCTCCATGTCGGCTTGCTTTACTTTTTTTTTGGACCTGAGATTATTTTGTCTAGGATTGACTGCTTGTAGTTTTGCTCCCCCACAAGCTCTATCATCAAGGGCGTTTTCTCTGGCCCATTCAACGTCGGGGAAATTGACTGGGATTAAAGTAAATTTGCCTAGAAAGCAGTTTTGGTGCAATAAGCTCATTGTGCTAAAAGCTGTTTACCAGCAGAGCTTTCCCTCCCATCAGTCACCCTGCTTAGACCCAAGTTATTTAATTAAGTCTCTCGGCAACAAGATGTGGCGGGAAAACTAAACAAAAAAGTCCTTATGGACGATGATTTATTTATTTATTTTTTTAGTGTTCGTGCTGAACCACAAGTCTACCATGATTTAAGTCTTTTAGATGTGAATTTCCTTAATCTATCTGTTCTTTGGACAACTAAGCCAGAGTGTTTTTTATCTTGAGGCAAACCATGATTAGTGATGACAGCCAGAAAAGCTTATGGTTGCAAACGGGCTGAAATCAATGGCTGAGTGGCAAGTCTTTGTTGTTTGGAGCAGCGCTGCGTCCGAGCTTGGAGCCAGCAGCGCGAGGACTCTTAGCAGGCCATCATTAGCTTGACATAAAATGGTCTGCTTTGGGAACGAAGCCTCGTTTGGTAGATACAAACCTGAAGGTACAGATATCCAGACCTAGACTAGGCCCAAGTCTGGACTGAAAATAATTTCTAATGGTGAGTCGCCATTGGCATTGCTATTTATTCCCACACTGAGCTTAGTGTGTGTCCGGGACGGTGTACTTGAGAACCAGGTTCCTCAAATTTCTTGACAACCGAGGATTTTTAAGCACTTGCTAAAAAAGACATCTGAGTATCTTCAAACGCCAGACTTGATAAACCATGATGAGAGAGAAATTTTAGTTTCTAAAATGAGAATCCGCCTATTCCAGTTTCCTGGATCAGTAAGGCGTCGGGAATAAGAAGGTTAATTGGTAGTAACTTTGTTGGTCCCTTACGCTGCCGTTAGCTGCCTTCGCCTGTTCTCAGTCGGGCCCCCAGAGTCAGACTGGGAGGCGTTTGAGTATCTATCCCTCCGAGAAAGCACATCTCTGTTCACTCCCATAAAGCCCTCTTTATCCTCTGTATCCTAGCCAGTGTAGAAGTGTGCAGTTTTGGGCTGATCTAGGAGCGTTTCTCGCCTCTGAAAACGTAAAACTTGAAGCGCCATACATGAAGCCACAAAACCTGAGATCAGCAGCCGAGGGCGTCTTTCTACAAACGCCCCCATTTCACCTCTGGAAGGTGTTTGCCTGTGCCCGCATGTTTACTTAAGGTAATATCTTATATTTGCCTCCAAGCCTCTTCGTTGCCCCCTTGCTCACCAGTCTTGATTTTCGGAGAAACCGTGAACGTGGCATTTATGTACTACCAGTCTTCTTGCAGAAGGAGTCGATTATTTATTTATCGCTATAATAATTAGAAATCTTTGCTGCATAAATGTGGGTCCAGTTAGTCAGCCTAGTTCTTATCAAGAAGTGTAGCTCGGATGAGGTTTGTGGCATTTAAGTGGAATAATAGCATCCCAATGTCAATTTGTTTCTGAAACATCTCTTTCCTCACAATTGAATTCTCCCAGGTCTTCCCTTACTAGAGAAATCAAAACAAAGAAAGGAAAACAAAAAGATTTAATTCCTTGGTATGCCGTGAGCCCGTTGGAGCCTTTCTGTGATTCTGCTCCATATGGTTAAATGTTTGTGATGAGTCATCTGTGTCTGTGCCTAGGCAACGCTACACGCACACAGTCAAAAGAAAAGCCCTGTTAGCTGTCACCCAAGTTACTCAGAGTATGAATGTGCATTCTGGGGATTCTGGCAGCTTTGGATAGCAGTACAGATCCCAGTCTGTTAACTGCAAGTCTGCCTCTGCATTAATTTGTATAACTGTCTGCCATAGAGGTTACTGCTGCCAAGCGTAGTTTTGATGAATTTTCAGAATTTACATTTTTGCCTGTCAAAAAAGAATTTAGGCAAGAATGGGTTTTATTGTTCATTCTTGCCTACTTTAGTTGTACTGAACTAGCATTTTATGTCTAACTTTTCATTGTGAGATCCTGTCATTGAGTGCCGGTGTTGACACTCCTGCTTTGAAGTTCCTCCTCCAGTATGAGATAATGAATCCGGTAGCAAAGGAGCATTTTCTCTTCTTCACCAAAACTCCACTTAAGGAAAAGCTGCTTTGGGTCTGATTTCACTGGGCTTTGATAAGGCTGCTGAAAAAGCACGTTATCCTATTGTACCATATGGCTGTAAAGAAAGCCCTGGCCCAAATGCAGTGCATAGAACTTTAAACCAAATGCCGGGTAATTCCTGTGTAATCCACCACGTTTGACAGACCTGTCCCCACCGTTGTCGGAGCACGTCCCCCACCAGGATTTAATGAACGTTGATCATGCTCCTGTCCTTGGGCCCTCCTCGTGTTCTTGTGGTCTCTCGGTCTACTTTTGTGGTCAGTTGAATCGCTCAACTCTCCTCACCCAGCTGAAAGATCTAGATTGGAAGGGGGTGTTGAGACCAGGTTTTTCGAGGACCTTCTCCACACGAACGCCAGCACGCTGGGTGGGGGTGGGGGCAGAGAGAGGTGGTCATTATTCAGTCTGCCGCGGGCAGCTCATTATACCTTGCTGCCCCGGCTGTGGTTTGGATGGGAACAAATGGAGCTGCACCTACCACAGTCTGTCCTGCCAGGTGCTCTGCGGCTCAGTCAGATTTGATTTATTTGTTTGTGTTTGCTTTATTAAATAGAGCAGTTAATGACCGAATCAAATCTGTTTGTACAAACAGAAGTGACATGACCAAAACTGTTCTGTTCTTTGATATGAGCAAACCTAATAGTTTTGCATTGGCTCTTAGTCTGTCAGCATCGGCTCCAACCACTGCAGGGCGTTCCTGTGCCTCAGTTACTTGGCCCTTTTACACGTTAGCTGTTCCAGAGCAAGCTTTGTCTCGTGTATGAGAGCAGCGCATTAAGTGAGACATCTCTTGCCAATTTGGAAATGAGATTCCTGTCTGCTGAGCCTGCGCGGTTTTAGCGTGACTCGATCAATCGCCGTGTTGTGGACGTGTCGAAAATGGCAAACCATCATCTCATCCTGTGACGAACTGAAACTGTGCCATTGTCACTGGCGTCCGGTTGTGGCTGGACAGGCGGGAGGGTGTGCGGGGCGAGGGTGCGCAGCGCGAGGGCGTACGTCTAGTGTTGCGTTACCGCTTTGCGTCCTGTGAGGGTTCCACAGTGAGCCTGGGGATTAGACTTGTGCTCTTTAAAATGGGCGGTTGGGCGAGCAGATGGTCACGGGTACCCCCCACCCCAAAGTGAAGCGGAAAGGCTGTAATGTTCCCTAGTGTTATTAGTACCGCATGATTGGCTGGTTAGGTTATCAGATAGAGCCCACGACCGCCTTTGAACCCACTCGTCTCCTTCCCTGCCCTTTTGACGCACAAATAGAGGGGACTGTTGCACGCGTAGCTCTCCGAGAATGGAAAATTGCCTGACTGTATTTCTGCATGTGCGATAATGAAAATTGTCTACCCAACTGACATTTGTGCCCCTGCAATTATGTGCCACTTCTGTGACAGCAACAAAATGACCCTGGAATTGTAAGGCATGCAGGTCTTATTTGAAGCATTTCAAATCCCATTTTTGCTGCCCCCCCCAGTAGTAAATAGTAAGGCTCTCTGGACCCCCCCAGCTCTGACCGTATATGCAGAGTTTCTATAATGCTGTTTGCAGTTATTCACATTGCCAGAGTTACAGTATGTGACCATGTTACAGCGGTGCAGTAGTTGATGGCCGTCTGTACCTACATTTGTGTGAAGACTAAACCGATTTGAAATGTGTACAAAATGCTCTATTCAAGCACTGTAGAGGCATCCATTATATCTGAGGTTTAGTAGACAGTAGTAGTCACAGTCAAATATGTCCCTGTTCATATTGTATACTTACTGTGACAATAGAGGTCATTCTTAACCGATAGCATGTTCAAACCGCACTAAAAACTACATATAGCAAAAAGGGCTGCTTTCTGGCAATTGTGAACCATTCATCACCTAAAGGCATGTGCTCAGTGATCTCATACTGGAGCGGTTCAGGGATTACAATTACTAAGAATGTAGATGTGAGAAAACTGACATGGAATGAAGTCTAGGCAGATATGGACCGAAGATGGACCTCTGTTAGGTTACGTAGAGAACGGCCCCTGGCAGAAGCTTCCAGTGCCGTATCTCTGTAAGATATCACTGGGCCACACGGCTCTCATGTTCACACGTTCCCAGGCGAGGATCTTGCAGACTGCAGCATAGGGGTATGCTGGCTGACTCACCGTGAAGGGTTGCATTAAACTCGACCCAAACCAAAATAACGTGTGTGTGTGTGTGTGTGTGTGTGTGTGTGTGTGTGTGTGTGTGTGTGTGTGTGTGTGTGTGTGTGAGTGAGTGAGTGAGAAATATTATAAAATAATACACTGTACCCTGCCTCTGCAGTATCTTTCATATACTGCCCAACCCACCCCAAGAAATTCCATTAGTCTTGCATGCTCTCACATGCAAACATCTCATACAATATCCTTCTGCCTGTTGGGGGTTTTTCTAAAGCATTAACTGCTGTCTGATTTAAGGCTTGTCCCATGACTCTGCTGAACGGAGGTCATGCAGAAGCAAATAAGTGTCTGCTGTTCACCTCTGACCTTTCCCGCCTGCTCAGAGCTGGTGAGTCCACGGCTCTTCAACCCGTCTTGTGCTGTGGTTTTCAGACGAGCTTCATTCCATCACACCCTCAGATCTGGCAGAAGGTTCTGAACAACAAATTGTGGATTTTTTTTTCTCCAGTTCTGGAAAATCTGATGGAGATCTTGAACTGGAGCCCGCACGAAGCTTTTGTGCTTGTTGCTGACTTACTACAATCCTGGCTGCTCTGGAATAGCTCGTAGCATTTGACCCCACCTCAGGTGGTAAAGGCTTTCTTCCCTGTCAGTGCACAGAAAACTGGGTGCTGGTTTTGCTATTGCTCTGTATTTTATATATTGTGTTGCCCAGTTTGAGTGTTTAGTACTCTAAAATGGTTTTTGAGTGTCCTGTATTTTAGTTGTACAATTTTATTAGCTTCATACATTAGCTTCTAGGTGCACCCACCTCACCCAGCTTGATCTGTTTTTCTTGTACGAGCTGGCATGTTGTCCCAGCATTGTGCAAACTCCAGTGGTGCAGTAGTCGGGACTTTGGCAGATTTGTTTACCCATACAAGTTATTCTGGGTGACCCTAAGTTGAAACGAGGCCTCAATTCTCCAACAAATGGCTGATGGATTTTCTAAGCTGGCCACTCATCATTAGTAAAGCTTGAACAGAACCTTGCATGGGTCCTCTCTCTCTCTCTCTCTCTCGCTCTCCTCTCTCTCCATCTCTCTCTCTCTCTCTCTCTCTCTCTCTCTCTCTCTCTCTCTCATCTCCTCTCTCTCGCTCTCTCTCTCTCTCTCTCTCTCTCATCTCGCCTCTCTCTCTCTCTCCTCTCTCTCTCTCTCTCTCTCTCTCTCTCTGTCTCTCTCTCTCTCTCTGTCTCTGTCTCTCTGTCTCTGTCTCTGTCTCTCTCTCTGTCTCTCTCTCTCTCTCTCCTTTTTTGATGCTAACAGGTCACCTCACTTTCCCAAGTCCTCTGAGGCTGAATGCTGTGGAAACAGGTTCACAAACTCAAGGTCGTCCTTGCTGTAGAGGAACGTTTCCATCTTTCTGGGCAGGAATTGCTTACTCTACTTTTTGCTTTTTGGGTTAAATGCACAAGCGAGCTGCATACCTTTTATTTCCATTGTGCCAGTGCTCACCAGTATGAACTGCTCTGGGACATCATTAAAATAGCCGAACCCACCTGTTGCTTCAAGGGCATCAGGAAAGGCCTGTGGTATTATATAGACAGGATTACTTCTAAGTGGGCCTGCAAAGTGTATGGAAAGGTGTCAATAAGATGGAAAGAGCTCAGTAACGGTTTCTGTCACCCTGTCTCTCTCAGGCACGGGACGCGCTGTGCCGGAGAGGTAGCAGCCGTTGCCAACAATGACATCTGCGGTGTCGGGGTGGCCTACAATGCCAAAATCGGAGGTGAGTCAGCATATTTCAACTTTGCTCAATTCAGCATGGCACACTCTGCTCAAATACCCACTTTACACTTTCTTCACGTGAGTCAAGGTGTTAATTATACCCCTGTGGCTTATTATCTTCTATATGATAATCAGAAGGGTAATGAATGAGGGCCTTGACCGGGGCACTTCTGATTTTCCTGTGGACAGTTAGTTCTGGCTATTAGCAGCTATCGGTCCAGTACCAGATGTTCGGCATTATTGCCAGTCCCTCTGTCAAAGATTCAGGCCAAGGCAAGCCTGGTGCACTTTTAGCCCATTTAGTGCACATTATCACATTTCTACTGACTTTCCTGGCTTTGGACTCTGGGACCCAGTTGGATCCTTTGATGGTCGGATGCTGCATGGGTGTCACCTAATCTCTGTGCATTATCCGAGGAACTGCCGGACAAGAAAGAAGCCGGTTAAACATTACACACTGGGTATCAATTCTCAGCTTAGCAACGTGATCCTCAGTCAGGTGTTGACTTAACTGTACCTGTCTGGGTGTGGCAGAGCATGATGAATAGGACACAGGAACTGCTGACATTTGTTATTCGCTTGGTAGTGCAGGTTTGTATTTCATATAGAATATAGAGTGCAGTGTAATGAGGTCACTCAGGCCACACCCTCAGAGTAGCTCACATTTGCTATTACCCTCCTTGCAGTTTTGAAAATTAGAAATTCATGGGCAACTTTACTTGTCAGTATCATCTATAACATGTGTAATGGTCCATGTGTGTGTGCATGAGTTGATTTTCATTTGCTCAACGTCCTTTCATTTGTTGTCAACACGACAATCCAGAAACAATTGAACACAACCTGTTTCAATGTTCATGTTGACAGAAAATTTGCTTGTTTGTCCTGCTCTAACTCTGCTACCCAGCGGAGAATATCTGAGACCAGTTGAGATGGGAGATGGGAGGCACAGCAGAACTCGCATGAAGCTTTCATGTACTTTAAATGAAGGAGCATTTCAGACTGGCTTTTAAATTCATTCTGTCCAGGCAAGCTACTCTCAGTCTCTGGAAAATGCTCCTTCCCCCTTTTCTACCCTTTAACATCCATTTCTGATGCCCCAGTTGAGACTTTTGGCAATCATTTTCTTTTCGTAGACCATCAGGGAATATTCCGGCCATCATCCTCTTGAAGCTGTTTTTAGTTCGTGGAACAATTTTTTTTTTTCTTTTTTTAAAATCTTGTACATGTGTCCATGTTCCCTGTTCCATACGCTCCATACTCTTTGAGACTCTATGGGAACCATCCAGCTCCCTCTCCAATTCTGGCCTTGACCTCGTTTCCATGTAATGGAGACTCCGCTTCAATCAGCTTTTAATGAGAAGTGGCGGACGTTATGCAGCTTGCCCTCTCTGTGCGTTCACCTTGCGTCCGCAGGGGGAAGCCTTATTTTATAAACTCCAGAGGCCGCAGAAGTAAAGGGGCTGGCCTGAGGAAGAACCGGAGGACTGCTTTGGAGAGCTGACCCACACCAACGGCTCTGCCTTCTGTTAACGGATATCTTTAGAAGGTGGAGAAAGGACCATGGTCTAGATTAGACACTGTGTAGGGAGTCTAACTCC
Source organism: Brachyhypopomus gauderio (assembly GCF_052324685.1). Taxonomy (NCBI): domain Eukaryota; kingdom Metazoa; phylum Chordata; class Actinopteri; order Gymnotiformes; family Hypopomidae; genus Brachyhypopomus; species Brachyhypopomus gauderio. The sequence continues at coordinate 8,671,003 of NC_135222.1, read as the reverse complement.
ACTGCTCATTAGTCCTTCTGCATTAATCTGGAAGGGCTTTGAGTAAGGGGAACGTCCACCGTCGGAACTGGCTTGCTAAAAGATCTGACGGTTGGCAAAATCTTCCTCCGTAGTTTTCTCATGAGGGAGAATTTAAGTGTTGGTATTGTGTGTGTAATGTTCTGCCCTCCTCCTCCAGTCTTTTGTTTCATGCATATCCTGATAAGGAGCCATAATCAGCTTCCCAAGTGTCCTTGTGGGATTTGAAGAGGTTTAAAATTCACACCCGAGGCTGAGAACGTCTCTCCCTGTATCTGTCCTCCCCGCTGCAGCTGCCTGTTGCTACGCAGCAACTCGAGACTGCTCTAGTTCGGGGATTTCTTTTGGAAAACTTGAAAGCAGTCGACTATTTATTGTAACTCGTATGAGGGCATCACGGGTAACCTCAGCCAGACAGAGCGGTGATATTGGGAAGATGTCTTGCATTGATTTCCCAGGTTGTCCGTGCTTTACCTTGGTTGTCAAGGGGGTTATATATAGTTTCTGCCCATGACAACTTGCCAGATTTGATCCTGAATCAATGGCAGTAACTAAACCCTGGTTGGCATTTTTGGACCGGCAGGCTTTGCCACCACCTAGGCCTCCCGCAGGTATTGAGGTTCTCCCTGTACAAAGATGTGGAATCTGATAAGATGGACTTCCATTATTTGGCCTTTATAAAAGAGTGCCTGACACTGCAGAAGAAGGCGGTCGTCTGTCAACTCTAAAGAGGATTGGGTGAGAATCTTTTCACTCTTACTCTTTTCTTTCTCAGCTTAAAGATGTACTTTATATTCTGTCCAGTCTCTACTGATATGCTGTTGTGCTATGCCATAGTTGCTTTATGCCCTTGGAGTTGATATCAAGTCTTGCTGGGACCTTGTTGCTTCTAACACCGACTACTGGGACACTACGTTCTGCTGGTTTTATGTGCCATCTTGCTTTTCCCCAAGGATTGTACATGGTGTAAATGCAACATCATATCCATAAATGTTTATGGCCAAGACTTGTATTCCTAAACTTGCTCGGTAGTGGACAGGATGTTGTATATTTGTTTTTGCGACTTAAAATGCCATAAAGAATGCAGGAATCAGATTCTCCACTTTTACGTCCTCTTGTGCCTCAGGTAATAAGAATACGTTATCATCAGGATCTGTCCTGGCCATGTAACTACATTTTTAAAAGAGATGCAACAGTAGATCATAACACTCACTCACTCATGTCTTTCTGCCAAGTGTGACTTACAGGTTGTAATTTGGGAAAAAGACTGGCTGCTTTCTTATATATATTATATATGTCTAATATATATAACACATACCGCTGCTTGTTTACAGCGCACTGTTGCGTCTAGACAGATGCTCACTTTCAATACAAGGTCCACACACACACACACACACACACACACACACACACACAAATCACATCTTAATGCTGTGGTGTGATGTAAAGTGGAGATCTACCGTAAGCTCCTTAACTTCATACCCAGAGGAGGGTGCGTGTTACTCCATACTAAGCGAGTCTTCCGGCAGGTGTGCGCATGCTGGACGGAGAGGTGACGGATGTGGTGGAGGCCCAGTCTCTGAGTCTCAACCCTCAGCACATCGACATCTACAGCGCCAGTTGGGGACCTGAGGACGATGGCAAGACGGTGGACGGTCCCGCCAAGCTGGCCAAGGAGGCGTTTCTTCGAGGGGTAACTGAGGTAGGCTGGTAGTGAGCGTGGGGGTTTACTATAAATACGAATTTGAAGTGTTAAATGACACAGCTGTGATCATCTTCTTTAGGCAGTGTTAAATGTTTGGTCTTTTTTTTTATGCACTGTTTGCATTTGCAGATAGGCTAGTGGTGCCAAAGTTTTAATTGTCCAAAACTACTGTAAATTGTGTCCATCGGCAAGTCAAAGTTGGTTCTGGAGTGCGTCTCTGCGCCTCTAAACCTCTCACAACATTTTTCAAGGGCGGAAACTTGTCGTCCGAAATGCTGAGATGTGATGTGGTTTTTTTTTTCCCCCCTTTGAAGTCGGTGAGGGGAGCTCGGTTCGCTTCCCAGCACGCTCCGCTGCTGAGCGCCTCGACTCATATTAGCAGTTAGCAGTCAGAGTGACATTCGTTTAATTTAAATGTCACATTAAAGGGTAATTTTCGGCGAGAAATCTTTATGCAGATTCCCCAGAGCACTTGTGATGTAGACGTTCTTGATGCCTAATTGCTTCGTGGGCTACGTGCTAAACTGCCATAACATGAGAAGCAGAGGAATGCTGTTCATTACAGCCCCTCTACTCTCTCCCTTATGCTGCGTTCTCCCTCCCCCCTACCTGCCTCAGCCCCCCCCACATACCCCACCTCCCCCAAACACTGCTGGATCAGCGAGGCTGGCATATGGCCAGCAGGCACACAATGGACCGGCTCTGAGCCCGGGCTCTCACCGCTCCACTACGCTGTGCATGTTGGAACTTCCATAGCAAAACAACGGTTACATGTTAACTAATGATTACAGCGGTGAATAGAAAAGACCTTAATTTTACTTTAATTATAGCCGCACCGTAGATATCTTTTGTTTAGCGATGAGCTTTGTGTTTGCACAGTGTAGAGGCTAATCTGTCTGAAGGGTTATGACACGTTTTGTCTGGTGAAGAGGCCTTGACGTTGAACAATGGGGAAACTCATAAGGCTTGTGGGATCCCGATGATGCAATGTCCATGTGTACATATCAAGCACACTGAGTCGTCACCACACCCTTAATGTTAAATCAAGGCTCAAACGTGTGAAAGCACGACCTTTAGTGGCAGAAGGAGAGCCAAACACGCACATAAACTTTAATTTTGAGACAAACCTTGTTGAATCTAAATAATAATCTGCAACTACGTCGTGTGAATTTGATGAGCAGATAAAGAACGTTTTATGAAGTGCTGGGAATGCTGAGTGCTGTCCAATTTGCGCTACAATGACGCAGTTATGTAATTGTGCGTTACGCATCCCTGTCCTGATTCTGACTCGTGGGTGTGGCGTAAATTACCTCACAGGTATAATATGCAGTTGTCACATTCTTGAAGGAAAATTCAAATCTTGTAATTACATGAATGCTGCTGGTACTCACAGCTCATTTCCTTGTTGAGATCCAGAGTTCCACTGTTCACCATTGATTGGCCAACACCACTGTTCCACTGCTCACAATTGGTCGGCCTGGAGTATTGTCTGTGCACGTTTGCCACACCGGCCAGGTCACGGCTGGTATCCGGATTCATTTCGGGCCATGAGATCTGTGTGGTGTAACAAAGCCCAATGCAAACGGACAGGGTGCCTGTGCAAAGACACACAGGAATGGGCACCATCCAGCAGGTGTGTAAATCTAACCAAAATGTCACGCAGCCATCACGGAGAGACGCTCACGCAGCTGCCCGCTGAGCTTGGAGATCATTCCTAATAGTGTCCTCCTGCCCCATGCCCAGCCCCCAGTTGTCTGTGCAGCAGGGCGGTGTGCAAACAAAGCCCCGTCGAATCTAAAAAGTGAGCAGCATCTGAACTGAATTGGTGGCGCTGCTGGCCCGTCCAGTGACACCGGGCCGAAACGAACGCCCTGTGGGTTAGCGCGGTCCGCCCCTTTTAATGTGCCGCACGCACCCGACCCTCCTTAGCGCGTCGGGTGGGCTGTGCTTTTGTGGGTTGAAAACCCAGTGGAGTTAAAACCATGTTGGACACGAAGGCAGTAATGTGTCCTGGGGATATTGGTATTTAGCCACAGTCCATCTTTTGGTCCATCTTTTTGGGGGGGTTTTTTTGTTTGTTTTATGATGATGTATTAGTCCATCGTGCCTTTCCAATGGCGTCTGTCGCTGGGAGCTAAAGCCATTTGGAGAAGAGCAGCTGCCCTGAAACTGGTCAGTGCTCGCCAAAGCACTGTTTTCGAGTTCCCCTTCAAGTTTAAGTCCCCCTCCGTTCAACAATGTTAAGATGCTCAGAACCAGATGTCTGTGGTATGCTGCCAAGTCTCGGTGGTCTTTCAAAGGGGCTCCAAACAGGGGGTTTGCAGTAGAGATACAGAAAGAAGCTTGAAAGCCACTGGCACTAACCCTGTGTGTGTGTGTGTGTGTGTGTGTTTGTGTGTGCGTGTGTGTGCGCCTGGATTTCCGTTTTGTGGCGTAGGGTCGCGGCGGCCTGGGCTCCATCTTCGTCTGGGCGTCTGGTAACGGCGGGCGGGAGAAGGACAGCTGTAATTGTGACGGCTACACCAACAGCATCTACACCCTGTCCATAAGCAGCAGTACGCAGTACGGCAACGTGCCGTGGTACAGCGAGGCCTGCTCCTCCACCCTGGCCACCACCTACAGCAGCGGAGGCCTCAACGAAAAGCAGATCGTGAGTCTACCTCGCCGTGCTGAGCAGAGACGTAGGGGCCCCGTCTTCGGTACCGGCCGCGATGCGCTCCCTACAAACGACCAGCGTGGCTCCGAATTTATTCACTTTTCACGGTTCTGTTTCGTTTTTGAGGTGCGTGTCCTTTCCGATCTGCTGGTAGAAACATCACGGGATTGCAAACGCTAACACGTGCACCTCGGCCCGAGGTTAGAGAGGCCGTTGCTTCCAGGCTCTGACTGAAGAGGGTGGAGAGAGGGGGAGCGTATGGTATTTGAACATGTAGTCCCGCGGGGGTTGCTGAGGGTGGACCGCAACACACCGAGAGACGGCAATGAGGAAAGCATGTGGTGTGTGTGGCCGCAGTCGGAGGGGAGCAGATGCTCTCGCCCTCGAGGTCTGTATTGTGTTTCACGACGCCGCTGCCAAAGCGCTTTCCCAGAAACCCCCAGGCCTCTGCTGCCGGGCGGCCGGCTCTTTCTACGCGCCTTCGGACCCGGGTCGCGGCAGGCGGTTATCTCGTACCGTTACCGTCCAGTTTCGGTCGTAGGACTTTTACCACACCAGGAATGAGCACCCAAATGTTTTCCCATAATCCTTAACGGCTCAGGAAGCTAAGGTGGATTTTTATTTATTTATTTTTCTCCCCACTTGGATTTCAGAAATTCATCACTCTCATTTCAGTGTTGTTTTTTTTTTTTTCCCTGTCGCCATCGGCTGCCGTTTCCTAAGCAGCGAGGGCTGTGACAGCCAATCACACCCCAGCCCCCCATTTCCAATGAGAGGAGCGAGTGCTTCCGGCCGTCCTCGCCTCCCAGCTGTCACTCAGCTGCCCGATCATTTTTAGCACTTAAACTCAACGCAGGCAGCTTGGTCTCACTCTGCGCACATCCCGGGACGTCTCTCTGCTCTGTCATGTGCAACACTGTCGGTCGGTCACCCTCCCTCTCATTCTCTCCCTCCCTCTCATTTCTCTCCCTCCGTCCCTCTCTGTATTTTTTTTTTGCCATCTCTGTCTTTTTTAGTTCTGTCCCTCTTTGCTCTTTTCTTCCTGTCATTTTGCCTTAGGGGCTAATTATGCTAGCCCTTTAGCACCTAGTGTTTATATAAAGAAAAAAAAGGGGGGGGGGGGGGATAAACTACAGACATCTGGCTCAACTTTACTCTTTCACGAGCTGTGGTCCATTCCGTGAAATTTCAGTTTCTAAGGCAGCTTCTCCTCAGGCTCCTGCTTCATCCTGCTTCACCTCTTCAGACCCCGAGCAAGCTCCCAGTCAGTTGTTAAAAGTGTGCGTGGTTTAGTAAAGCCACTCCCTAACTGTTGTGCTGTCCACAGATCACTACGGATCTCAGGCAGAAGTGCACGGACTCCCACACGGGCACTTCAGCTTCTGCTCCTCTGGCTGCTGGCATAATAGCCCTCGCCTTGGAGGCCAAGTGAGTGCAAACTGTGCCTGAACTTCATGTATATGATGCTTTTTCCATGCTTTGATTTATACACTAAAAGCCAAAAGTCTAAGAAAAACTGAAACCATCAGTAACCATCATAAAAGGCCCTCTCGGTAGAATAGGAAGAGCCTTCCATGAACTGCAAAGCCATGCCCGTGTTTTCATCATACAGCTGTACAATTTGACCAGGGGCTTTTGCCAACATCACTCTCTGAAGGCAGTGTCAAGGTGCGGCAGTAGGCCATTTGGTGAAGGTCTGGAGTAGATGGTTTCTTAAACAGCTTGTGATTCTTGGTTATCGCAGCCATTACCTGAAGCTCAGATGTCTGCGTGAACATCAGAAGTGTGCTGTGCTCTTTTTGGAGAGTGCTCTTTCCCCACTATTTCCCATTAAGCCAGCCCACGAGCCACTGTATAACCCTGACATGTTCTCACCTGTAGGCTTCAGTGACCTTTAGCAAAGTGCAGGCACTGCCTATTTGAGACAGCCATCCTGTAAAGACGCAGTTCTTCTCTTACAACTGATACGCCGGCACCTGAGTGAGATTTCAATCAAAGGTCTCGCCGGTGGGTAGGGGAGATGTAGTCAGGGAGGGGAACGCTTTTAACATGCCGTCTGTCTCTGCAGCAAAAACCTGACGTGGAGAGACATGCAGCACCTGGTGGTTAAGACGTCTAACCCCAACCACCTGATCACCAACGACTGGAAGACCAATGGCGTCGGCCGCCAAGGTACCGGCATCCGGCTCTTCCTTTGTCTCCTGCGTGTTCTCCAGCTGTGCCGGACCCGCTGAGTGTCTTGTGATTTTTGTGCCGCTCGATGACATTTAGCATTCATTATAGCGACGAGGCCTGCGTAAGCCTTCCTCGCCCGTTGTGCTGCTGCCTCGTGTCAGCTCCTGTGAAGCTGAACCTCTTGCCATTGCCTGGTTGCTTTCAGCAGTATCGATTCATCTCCGTCTCTGTGTCCTCCAGTAAGTCACTCGTACGGTTATGGCCTGCTGGACGCCGCTGCCATCGTGGCACTGGCCCAGAACTGGACCAACGTGGGCCCTCAACAGAAGTGTGTCCTCTCCATGGTGTCTGAGCCCAGGTGAGTCGGCGCTGCGTCCTGCCTTCGCCTCAAGGTGTCCCGTCCGCCTAACGCCTCTAGTGTCTCTCGGAACAAACGAAAGACCGTGGGTTTCGTTTGCCGCGCGCGCTAACTACCCCTCACTAGCGTTTACTCATCCTCAAATCCCGTTTTTCAGTCAGTTCGTTAGCATGCTGCCTGCGCTAACGCGTGGCTAAAGAGCTTCTCCCTGCAGTGTGTTCCGCGATGTTTGGGATTCCGTGCATCTCTGCCCTTGAGGAATGGCTTGAGCGGCGTGTCTGTAATGGGGGAGGGGGGGGGGGGGGGTGCAAATTCACAAGTGCCTGCACGCCACGTTTGATCATCGCGTTCGCAGGCGGCGTGAGTAAAGATTGAAACGCTCCACCTGGTTTGATGTTGTGCCTTCGGGGGGGCGGGGCTCTTGTTCTGCTCATTGCAGATGAGCCTGTACGCCACGCTCATATCTCTGCTGACAACTACATATCCCCCCCCCCCCCCACCACATAAGCCCCGTACACAACCCCTCTTCATCTCTGCAGAGCGCAGCTTGCTCCGTCTTCATCTTCGCCTCCCTCTGGTTCCTCCGTGTTGTGGAAGAGATCAGAGGGCTTTGGAGCGGAGCCCGGTTCGAGCGCACTGGAGCGGGTCTCTTCACCCCGGTATCTCCTGAAGTAGCCTGGAGACTACTCCACGGCTCCGTGCCGATCCCTCCCCGACGCCCTGCCCTCCCTCCCCGCGAGCGTCTCCCCGCCCTCAACCTGCTCAGCACGGGGAGGCCGGCTGGGGGCCGAACAGCAGATTTTAAGCTGTTCTCCTGTCTTCTGGTCCACTATTAGAAGTGGACTGTTCAAAGCTCCTTACAGGATTACGGTGTGGGGCGATCTGCTGCCTAGTTTTCATAGGGAGTTTTCAGCAAGAGACACGCGCTCATGTGAGCTCACCACCACGTGTGCTGCCTGTTGTGGTCGGGTCTCTAAACTGAACGGAAAGCTCCCTGTGGAATTGCATATGTATGATGACCTCGTGCTGACAAGTCGGTTTCAGCAAGCCTTTGTCTTTGCCAGCGTTTCCCAGACCGAGTTCCTTAAGTGCCCCTCACAGAGGCCGCATCGAGATGGAGCCTTCTGTCTCCCACCAATCCGCCAACATGTTTTCCCGGTTACTTTATAATTGAGTGCCATTCTGGCTAGCTGCTTTGGTTTGTTAGCTAACTTGCTGCACATGTTTTGTTGCTGAATTTACATTTCATTAGATCTTATTGTTCCCCTTGCCAACCACTGCTTGTTTTGTGGAGGTGTTGGTAATAACGCAAGGATATTTAACTGGCTGCACTCACATGCAGGGATTTGTCACTCTAAATGTGTTCATTTTGAATGAAGATTATTGGTCAACTGTTTCATATGAAAACGAAATGCAAAAAAGAACACACGGGCACAAAAACGTGTTTAAGTTTCTACTTATGGTTGTATTGGGCAATGGCAAATGCACTGTGGGCTAAAACTGGCCCAACTGTAGTAGCCAAATTTAATGCTCATCATGGCCTGTGAACTCTGGGCCACGTGTGGTCCACATGCATCATACCATGCCAAACGTTTGTGTGTGTCTACTTTGTGTGTCTACTTTGGGCCAAAACCAGCCAAACTGTAATCCTGTAAAGTTGTGGTTGAGTTCCGGCACAAGGTCATCGTTGTTCCTCTGTGCTATGTGGGCCAGAAACCCATCAGTCTTATCTGCATGCTGCGTGTGATGTAACCCACGTGTGTTTAGAAATCTTCAGAAAATACGGCTGGCTCACCATATTGCGCTTTTTATTTAGCATAGTTGATGAAGCATAATTGTAATGACATCATAAAAACGTGAGCTGCACGACCCTCCAGTTGGCTCAGAACGAACACGTGTATTCCAATTGTAAAAGCAGTAGTGTTTACATGGACATGTCCCTCCTTTGACCATGTTATTAAAAGGCCTGTTCGTCGGTTTGAAATTCCATGTGGATTGAGTTCAGTTGGATTGCTCATTTTTGATTTTGTGTTTAGATTTTGGGCTTAGCGGGGTGGAAGATCAGGGGCAACGGGCGCAAACGCTATTTACTCTGGAGAATATTTAGCCTGCTGATCTAATTGATGACCCTCGATTTAGGGTTTATTCTCCACACACCACATGCAGCACTGACTAGTTAATAAACTCCTTGTGTCTTTAGGAAGGGTGTGTTGGTGCTAGAATATATATGAGGCTCTTTCTCGAGTATCTGGCAACCATAGGACATGGTGGGTGGTCCATCAAAGGATCGTTCACAAACCCTGCTGATACGATGATTTAGTTACACCCAGATTGTGTCAGCCATTCAGTGTTCGAAAAGTGAAGTCAGAATGGAGAAAGTGTTTCTGTGCCCTGCATACACAATGTACATTGTTGGAAACATTATTCAAATTGCATAAAGTTGCCCAGTGCGCGCATGTTTTATGAATGTTTATGTTTATGCAAATAAATTCGCAAGAGTGGAGAATAAATGACAAATACTCAAGCATTTATTCACATGACTTTTTGCTTTGCTTGAAGAATAACTTGTTGCGTAAAATGAGTTGATAAACACAATTTTCAGATAAGATCAAATGAGAGAAGCAGAAATTAGGATGCATTGAATGTGCCTTGAAGTAAAAAAATCTGTATGATAAGTTGACACTGATCTCCCTTGAGGCCAGCCGGGCCTTTGTTAAATATCAGACATGGAAGATGGCTTCAAGTCTGAAAAAAAAGATGTCTTCACATTAATCCATAAAATGCAAAAACTGAAGAAGAAAAAAAATGCCTCAAAACAATGTTGTGACGTCAGTTAACTTTGGTTGCTGTGACTTTTGGGAAACATTTTAACAATCTGCCTGTTTGAATTGTGTCAGTCACCGTAGGCTAATTAAAAGGAGATTATGATTGGCATTTGTACATTTAGCTGACACTCTTACTTCCTAGTATAACTGAGGGTTTCTGAGAAATCGGGAAGCAAGGCCTCATTATTTCCAATGTTTTGCCCATTGGCAAACTGTCGCTGCTCAGAGCGTATGCATATTTACTGAGGTGTCCGTAGTATTGCAGATGGACATGTTCATTTTTTTTTTATTTCTTTCCTTAAACCAGTCCTCAAAGTTCTGTTGTATCAGTTTTAATCAGAAGGTGAGTGTGTAAGTCGTCTTTTATTCCGTCTCGCTTTCAGGAACATTGCCAACCACTTGGTGATCTCCAAGAGCGTGGACGCGTGCCAAGGGCAGCCCAGCTTTGTGAGTTCTCTGGAGCACGTTCAAGCTCAACTCTCCCTGTCCTACAACCGGCGGGGGAACCTCGCCATCTACTTGATCAGTCCGCAGGGCACCCGATCAACCCTGCTTGCTCCTAGGTCAGCAGTCCCAGCTGAGCCCCAGCCTGACTAATAAATTTTGACTAGCTGTTCATTTTTCTGGCAAACGTTTGTTGCACCGTACGGACTGTCCAGATTCCCGTGGTTAACAGCTGGTGTTCAACCTCTTTGTGCCCCCCAACCCCCCCATAGACCTCACGACTATTCCTCCGAAGGCTTCAACGATTGGGCGTTCATGACAACCCACTCCTGGGACGAGGACCCTCGTGGCGAGTGGACGCTGGAGATCGAGAACGTGGCGGGAGCCAGCGACTACGGTACCTCCTGCCTCTGTCCACCATCAGGCTTCCCAGAGTCCTTGGCTGCCAGCGGATCCTTTTTTTTTTTTTTTTTAATGGCATTTATGCACGAGGGGAAGCAGGGCGTCCACTTGGGCGTAAAGGGCACGCCGCGCTTGCTTCGTTCCAGAGTGCCGCGTCCCCGTGCACTTTGCAATTGTAACTAGCCGAACCCGACATTTCTACGTAGACTAGAGGGGCAGGACTGTGACGAGGCCCTCCGAATATTTATTTTTCTCCCAAGCTCTGTAACCTTGTTTGGAATAATTTTACATTTTATTCCCCTCTTCAGCTCATGTTTTAAACCAACAGAGGAATAACAAGCCAAAGTCACGGTCGAGTGTTGGGATATGGATTTGTTTAATGTCTCCAACACACACAATATTGCTAGAGAGTGGACAGTATTAGGTTTGTTGTCATAGCAACAATTATTAATAAATCCCTGGTTAGTAGTGTGTTGGTTTATAGTGGTTCTTGCAGCCGGGGCTTTCTGTGGTAGAGCTCGTGTTCCTGGTTCGCGTGTCGCCCGTCTCCCTCCGCCTGCTCGTTGAAAACACTTTCTCTAGTCCTACATTGTTGTGAAGTGACTACTCACCAGGTAGACGTCTCTTCATGCCTCCCCCCATAGTGCTGTTTGGACCGGGCCGCCGTAGCCAGCAGCACGTCCGTCCATCTGTCCCGTCCCCCCCAGCTGCCAATCGGCACTCCCCCTCCCCAGCCATCTACTCTCTCCCCTGTTCTGCCTTCCTGGGTTGTTGTTTTTTTTTTTGCCTTTTATGAAAACTCTGCTTTTATTTCCTTTAGTTGTTTTCCTTCTCCACACCCCGTTGTAAATCTTATTAATTAAATCTGGATGCATAAATCACAGGACAGAGTCTGGCTCTTTCCCGTACACACACACACACACACACACACACACACACACTCCCTCACTATCACGCTGGCCCAACTCCCCCACAGACCGTAAAGATGTGGCGTCCTGCTTACCTTGTTCATTTGTCCCGCTCCCTGACACGCACAACTGGTGTGTGTTACTCCCAACAGGCCATCCATTTTGTGAATTGCTTAGATGTATTGACTGTATTAGCCTTAATGATTTAGTGAGTTGTAGACTGTCTCAAAGCAGCTTTGAATGTGGGGCATGAAAACCGGCCAGCTTCAAACTGATTTGTTAAACTTTTTAAATGGCTCTGCATTCCATTAAGCAACAATGGGAGGTTCCCTCAGAACTCCAGAGCTAGGGTTCGCTGGTCCCATATCTCTGGTCAGAGCCTGGATGTGCAGATTCTTAATGGGGGAAATCATGGCAAAGCAAGACCCGAAACTACCCCTAGTAGTAGTAACTCATCTCTCTCTTGCCTTCTCTCTCTTGCCTTCTCTCTCACTCTCTATCGCTCCCAGGCACGCTGACTCAGTTCACGTTGGTTCTCTACGGCACTGCACCTGCCTCTGCTGGCTCTTCTATGCCTGACGCCAGCCAGCCTTCTGATGACGGCTGCAAGACCTACGACCTCAGTCAGATCTGCACAGGTGAGAGCCCGACTGTTGAAGGGAGGGCACCACCTGCAGTGCACCACCTGCATCTACACCACAGGAGCTAAACACACTGCCACGTTCCCTTCACTCCACAGGTCTAAATATCTCAAATGTCTAGTGGACACTTGGTTTCACCTGAACAAAATTTCAGAGATTTGTAGCTGTTTATATAAATTCACAATAACCGTGTTAACAGATTAAATAACTGATTAAATCGGCTATTTGGGTAGATCTTCCGATTGCCTTAAAAAACACGTTATGGTAATGACTTTTCAAACATTAAACTTATTCATAACACACAACATATGTATTATTTATTCTTCATTTGCATCTTGCGAGTTTATTCTGAGCCTGTGCACTGAGCTCTTAGACGTTGCTGGACGTGTTCCATGTTCACAACACTGGCAGCCATAGAGTACTACGGCCAGGTTTTCCCACTGGGAGCAGCTTTGTGGCCCGGCCAGCGTTTGGAAGCCCCCGGGCTCACATACCTTCTCCTGTACCTCCCGTCAAATACAGGTTCAAAACTCCAAGGGGAGTTGGCACCAGTTACTTCCAAAACAACCCGTCGGCCAGCAGGCGGGTGATGGGATCTGATCCTCCAGTAGAGCTCTCCTGCTCACTGACTGAAGCGTAGTCACTCCACCGATCTAGAACCCTCTCAAAACCCTCAAGAGCTATTGGCTCAGATTAAGAGCAGCGTCCCCTACGCTCAGAATGAGACTATGTGCAGGGCAGTAAAATAAAATAAATCATATGCTCATTGTTGAGCGTTTTATTTATTTAGCAGGCTCACATGCATGTGTACCACCAATCTGAGTGGGTGAAGATTTAAAAACGAACAGAGATACCATTTCCAAGAAATGGCTGCAGGATAACCCGGTCTTTCACTGAGTTAAAGCTCTGGGGCTGCACGTGCGATGGGCTTCGTTGGTGAGATGTTGAATTCGTCTGGCGGGCAGTGTGCAGGGCATAAATAACACCAGACGGTTTGGAATGAGGTGGCCCCGCTGTTAGCCCCAGCTACGCTAGTGTTTCCACATGGCTGAAGCATACAGGTTTAGCATGCTCACCGATGAACGTGCTAGATTGCGGTCATTTTAGCATGGCAGTCCCATAAGCAGCACGAAGAGCTTGTCTAATGTACTTTATGTACTTTTTTCTTTACCTTTCTGCAGAATGCAACCCCGGCTTCTACCTGTTCCAGAAAGGCTGCGTGCGAGAGTGTGCAGAAGGCTTCACGCCGGCCAACCGCACCTCCTCCTCCACCAACGAGGTGACTCTGCCCCTGCACGGGGTCTGCCAGCCCTGCCACGTGCTCTGCCTCACCTGCGGGGGCACGGGGCCGCAGGACTGCCTCACCTGCCCGCCCCACAGCCACCTGGACCCGGTCACCAACACTTGCCTGCACCAGAACCAAATCCAACGCGAGTCCCCCGCCAGCGGCCCGTACCAGCAGGCGTCCGGGGACTCGTCCAGGGTCCCGCACCTGGAGGCCTCCTCCGGCCTGCCCGCCACCGTGGCCGTGCTCAGCTGCGTCTTCATCGCCACCACCTTCGTGGCCGTGTTCGGCCTGCTCCAACTGCGCTCGCGCGGCAAGACTAAGGCGTTCTCGCTGGAGGCCGGCCCGGTCTCGCTCATGCGCGCCGGCCTGGGCCTGGGCCACAGCGGGATCGTGTCCTATAAGGGCATCCCCTCGGTGTGGAAGGAGGACGGCACCAACTCGGAGTCTGACGACGAAGAGTTCGACATCCACAACGAGAGAACTGCCTTCATCAAAACACAAAGTGCTCTTTAACCTTTTCCCACCCGGTCGATTTCCTCCCCCCCGACCTCAACTATTATGGGCCTCCTCTTTTTTTTTTTTCTTTGCTAGCCACTCACATGTATTCTTTCACGGGTTCCTTTCCTCTCCTACTTCTCTTGGAGTTCAGTATTGAGGTGAGTTTAAAGGAAGGCCAGGACCACCCTGAGCATACCTGTCTGATTCACCTTTCCCACTGATCCTCTCGCGCGTTCGTGCCTCTAGATGAAAGCCTCCATCACCAAATGGCTGGAAAGTGACCAAGAAACAGTTGCTTGGCCCAGGTTGCCAGCTGGGTTCTCCAAAACCACAATAAAAACATGATCGTTATTTAGCCTCTCCTTCTTCATTTCAGTCCCGCCTCCAAATGCCTAATGAGATTTATGGAGAGAACTAACTTTAATTGTACATAAGCGATGCATCAAAGTTGGGTTAAGTACTTAATCATGACCGATTCATTTAGTGGGAAGTGAATCACCAAGGAAGGACTTGCTAAATCTGAAACTTGTCTATGCTGGGGGGGGGTTTGAGGTTTGGAGTCATGAGGTCTGCATGTGTCTCGTATCTTTCTCAGACACGCACACATTTACCGGGCAGACCCAGAGTGTGACGCTCCCACAGAGCATTTTAAAAAACACTGAACTCATGTGATGTTTTCCTCTCTGTTTACTAAAGGCAGTTTAAACTGCAGTGACCTCGTATGTGAGCTCACCCGCCCTCCCTCCCTCCCCGTCTCTCGCTCTCTGTCCGTGTTTGTCCATCTCTGGCTCCCTGTAGGGGAGTTGCCTGTCCTTACTGGTAGCTTCTCCGAGCCAGTTCTACAGCATTTGCACCAAGCTGAACACTCGTGCTCTGTTTTGCAGTTAAGGCTTTGGAAAAAGACACTAGCAGAGCTTCTCCGTGTTGCTTTGAAGTGACTGAGATGAGACATTCATACTTATTAACTTATATCACATGTAGATAATGTGATGGGTGGGGGGGGGGTTTTTTTTGTTTGTTTTTTTTTTAGCAGTGTAAAGCTGGCTTTTTGAAAATGCAACTACAAGGGCTCAAGTGAACCTATGAACATTTAATGCAGCTATTAGGTGAATGAGGCAGGGAATCAGAAAAGATTTATTCTTTGACCTGGCTGGATCAGTAAAGAATTAGAATGTCAGGTTAATATTTATCATCTTTTATTTCAGTTCATAGTGCTCTCCGTCGTCAAACCCACATGTTTTGAATATGGAGTTATTTTTCTTTTCATCACATTAGTCTCTCGTTTTCTCTTTGTACTTAATTGTATCATGGGGATCTATCATGGAGTCTACAGGGAGTTATTTTTATAAAACAATGTCTGGGGGGATAGTTTGGAAGTGAAGAAGACCTATTTGAAATTCTAAACACATTTTCATTCCCTTCAATATGGCGACAAATAGTGAGTTTTTGTAGGTTTCCATTGGTTTAAACACAAGCGACATGACACTAGGAAGAAGCTACACATGAGCCCATTTACTGGTGCAGAAGGGAAGACCACTTTCAAGAAAGCAAAGACATGTCACTTCAGTCAGAGTTTGGCTGTTGCCAAAACACAGTCTCTTCCAAATCTGCTGTGTAATATAATGTACGATTCAGAGGGCTGCAATGTTTGTAAATGAGTGTCTGCCTCTGGGCCCAGATTATGGCATATTGAACAGCAGTCTTGTGAGACGCTCAAAAATGGCCCGTCCCCCAAGATTTTTTTTTTATGTTTATTTATTTCCAGGACTCTAGGCCCGCACAACCTTCATTATAGTGCACGGCTGTTTGAGCAAAGGCACTCGCTCCAATCCTGGTTTTATGGCAGTGAAATATCTTTTAGCAGCATAAGTTATGCCGTATAATACATTTCGTCTTAGGGAATAAGATCTTCCCTATTTTTACATCTTAAATTTTGCTCAAACTTACCTTGATGTGATTTACTGAAACCTTTTCATTTGTTTACCCTTTTTAAATCTTTTTTTTTTAACCTCAGAAATGGTCATAGGTTAGCGTGGTCTTTTTTTTATGTGTGGAGCACAGCTTTTTTTTTTCTTCATCTTAATGTAAATTACGTATGTATATAATCATTTGTTCTTGCATCTTTTTTTATATTTAATTCACTTTATTATCCTGTCCTCTCTACCATAAATTAAGAATAATACAGTGCACGTTACTTTATAGGAAGCAAAATTCAGGGAAAAAATGTAAGCACCACATGGTAAACAAAAATGGCCAAAACTTGGATAATTGCATAATGTGCACATAGCCCGTTCTGTTTTCTGTAAAACAAACAAGGGGCAAAGCCCCACTCCAACCTTGGTCTCTCGTGCCGTTAAGAGTTCAGCTCTAAAGGAATCATCTCTGGAGATAGTGGTCTGGTTTTTCATCAGAGACCTCACCCACTCCTACACAGCACAAAGTCTCCTGTGTTGGTTATAATGTTCCACATTTAATGTGTAATCATTTTGGCACTAATGCAGAAGATTCAGTTACCTGATTCTTTGCGGAGTTTCAGTGTGGAATGACTGTGTTCCCACGATGGAAATATGAATGGTTGTGTTGTGATGGATGCAGCGTTCTAAAGTTACCTCAAGTTTGGATAGTTTAAATTTAGTTTTTACATATAAAGCTTTTAATACGTATTAAATTGGTAAACATGGAATACTGCATGAAAAATCTGAAATTTAATTGGATTCTTTTTAATGTCTTGAGAGAAAGTGCTATAGTTGCGCAAAACTTAGACATTAGCCTGCAGGTAATAAAACATTAGGATTCTGCCCTCTCGCAGTATCCGTGCTGAAATTGTGAATAGCTGCATTTTCCTATACTAGAGGCATTCAAATTCGGCACACGAATCTAGTCCAGACCTACACTTTGTAATGACCTGTAGTTGTTATATGTGGTTGGCTCCTCACCATCATGCCTCACTCCTGAGTAAACGAAATGTGGGGAGACCTGTGGAATCCAGCCTCTCGGCCATGTGACTTTGATGCCCCCGCCCTGGTTCAGTCTTCAGTCAAAAGCTTTAACTTTTAAACCAGCATGACATCATCTCAGTGGTAAAATCTTAGTAAAACACAAACATTAACCTTCTGTAGATATTGTCCCACAATGTTCAGGTACCTCTCCTGTACTTTGATTCCTATCTCTTCTCATTTTGTAAGCATTATGTCCTTTGATTGTTTTGATAAGGCCTTCCAAAGCCCTCCAGGTGATTTTAGATTTTGTCCTGCTGTTGTGGCAGTATCACTACAGATAGGAGTATGTAGTAGGCTGTTTGAAAGCCATGACCAAAGACGGTTTGGAAATTTGTGTGCCCCAGTTTTGCTGAGGGACAACTAAAAGAAAGAGTAACTAACAATGCATAGGTGACCTTGGAAGACCTTTTAAAGGTTTCCCCCTACATGCTTAAGATGGCTTTCCTCTAACTGGAATAGTTCCGCCCAACAACCCTTCCTCCTATGACGTGACTATGGTCATGTTGCTGGTGGTTTCTGGTGCAGTACGTGTGCCTGTCGTCAGTCGGGATCGTGGGGTTGCCCTCATAATATGGATGCTTTGAACCCGAGGCCACTTCTCATTTTGCCCCCTGAAGGGAGCCATCTGTTCTCCTCTGAGTGTTGCTCACACCAAACCTGTTGGACTTCTGCTCCACCCCATTTGAATCATTCTGTTGACCGCTGACTGCATCTAGTACCTTAGTAACAGAGACCCATGAGACCATTGAAGGACTAGAGTATACATCTGAGACGGGACAAACTACATTAATATAAAATAAGGCCTATTTTTGTGCATTGTCATATACATGTAATTTAAAGTTTTTGCCTTTTTTTCTCCTTTTTATTTAATTGATGTCAATATGCGGATTATAGATTCTACGAAAAATAAAGATCTATGCAAAGTGATCAGTTTGGCCTCCTGTGTTGATTTTAACAATGATTTACCTAATGTTTTTGCCACCAAATGGTTTTTCTGTGAGCCAATGTTTAAATCAAAATTTTGGATTCCTTCGTTTTGGTTGCTTAAGCTATTATTGGTTTTTACGGTTGACTATCAGCACTATACAGATGTGCCAGCAAAACTCCTAAACTAAAATGTTAACAGCTGTCTGAGCCAAGGAGTTGTGCCCTTCAGCACAGGCTGTACTCTAAGCCCTGATGGGTAGCGAATGACTGATGGGTCAGTTTCCCCACTATTCATGCTTTCATCTGTCCCACATTCCACAGAGGAATGATGGAGATGATTTTGTTCAAGTCCTGGTGCCAGTGTTCTACTGAAATCTGTGACCCAGGAATTCTGCCACTGTACGCTAATGTGCTCTTAAACCGTTTTCTACACTACCATACATATTGTTTCACATACATTTTACTGTAAACAATAATTGAGTTTGCGTGTGTAGTAAGAATGAGACCATACTATAGATTAAATGTTACAGAAGACCTGAAATGTTTTCAGGTCTTCTGTAATCGTCTCCTTCATTTCCACAAAGGTATTCATGTCTGCTATCAGCAGGGGGCCTGCATCGCACAGCCTTCAGAAAATACAACACTTCTGTGTTTAACTCGTTTATCATGACCACAGTCGGAAATGGCGACCTGTGTCCCGCTGGCTCTGCGGTCACAATTTTCGGTGCTACACTGGAACACAGCCACAATTTGCACATGGCTGATTACAGTTGGGTTAGTACAAACATTTCATATAGTATGCAGCATGTGGCCACACATGGCTCACGGTTCAAAGGCCATGACACATCTTACATTTGGCTGCTACAGCTGGGCCAGTCTGAGCCAACAGTACACTTGCCGTTGCTCTAATGGACCCGTAAGTGCCGTAACCGGACCCTATTGGTGCCAGAGTCGTCTGTTACTGGTGCGTTTTATGGGACCAACAGTCCTTTGGTTAACGAGCTAGGCTTGAAGCAGGGTTCTTATGAGCGCTTGCGGACCCGCAATTAACTCCGTATAGTTGTTCCCTTCTGCCGGCCTCTAGATTTCCAATTTCACGAGTACGAAAGACGTGACGACGTCTAACGTGCCGCCTGCTGTGCTGTAGTTTACGCAGCATGTGTTCAGGTGGCTTTAAAAATGTTGATAGACCGGCTTAAACAGAATTACTGGCCAATAATAATGCGAACGAGTGTCGTGACCGCTTGATCTACGGCGGCCGCGTTCTGGCGCGAGCCGCTCGCCTCGTTCCCTCTGGCTCGCGCCACGTCTCGGACCGGTTCTATCCTGCACGCGCACACGTTCAGTGCCCGACGTCTTCCTGGTTTGCGCTAGGCTAGGCTATCTGCGAGCGAACGTCCCCGGACCTTTCCCCCGAACATCTTATTTTACGTGCGTTGTCGTGTTTAAATGGAGGCGTTCGCCCTTTAAACGTCGTGAGAGGGGCTGTTTCCTGCGAGAGACCGTTCAAGAAGGTGAGACTGGCACTGCGGCTGTGAATTAAAGGGTATAGTCTCCTATTAGAGCTCACTATATGAGATGTAAGTCTTGAAAACGTTGCGGTATTGACAGGTAAAAAGCTGCAGGTGAGGTGTTGTCTCTGGATCTGGCTCTTAACTGAAGGCATCGATCTGTGTTATGATTGTGTAAGGTTATATTGAACTCGTAGTACACTACCTGCACATTCCATACAGGTGCAACTACGCCACACTGCCTTAGGTTTTAATGCTTAATTTAAAACAAAAAGGTCTGTGTAAAATGAAAAGCAATGTTAAGAAATCCTAAACTAGCCTACTAATTACATTATGATACGTTCATGTTTATATAACTAACTTGCAGTGTTGACAGAACGATATTGCTTGAGGCAATTTAACCTGCGATTGGGAGTTATACGTTGACATCCGATATTTGCGATGCTGATAGTCATATAATTACAGAATCTCTGTCCTAGATTAGAAAGCATTTAAATGTGAAAAATATTTTGTGACTGTAAACCGTTATGGGAAAAGTTGTTATTTGACATTATATAATTTGACAATTATGATTCCTTAATATCGATAGTAAAAGCAGACCGGCGTTTATGTACATGCTGCAATGATGGAAGTTCTGGGCATGCACGATATATCCTCTTTTGTCCAGAATTGCCCTTGAGGAAGTGAAACGCACAATAACCCCGCTCGTTAAAGATCAGGTCATAAAAAAATAAACTCGCTAAATTAAACAGACTGTTCATCTCACTAGGCCTAAAACTCGCCACAAATGTTCGACTAAATGTTACTACAAACATCGTTCCTTTCAACCAGCAGACAACATCGTAGTCCAGTTTATGCTTATTTATTAGATGGAAGTATTTTGCACCTATTTATCAATTTATTTATCTGTCAGGCTACCCAGCTATAAAGTTCAGAGGTCAAGTTATCATCTTCTACTTCTACTGTACTGGTTTTTTTTGTGTGTGTGTGTGTGTGTGTGTGTGTGTGTACATTTGGCCCCATAGTGAAGCACCACACCCTGTTGTCCCCCCAGGATCTTCACAGTGAAGATGGGCTTCAGTGAGGATCTGTGGTGCCACCAGGGCCACGCCGCACTGCTGCGCCTGCAGGAGTCCGAGCTGCGCCTCATGGAGGTGATGAAGAAGTGGATGAGTCAGAGGGCGAAGAGCGATCGGGAGTTCTCCACGCAGCTGCATCAGATGGCGGCCTTGGTGGAGAAGATGGAGGGTCCTCAGCCAGGGGGAGGCCTGGACTACATTAGCCAGCTCAATAAGGTACCCAGCCCAGCTGGACGCCTCCGTGTGGCTCCGTAAAGCACATGATGCTGTGTCGTGGACTAATACGCTGAGCATGGATCTGTGCCAGCTCTGCCATTCACACACACTGTTTGCACCGATTGAAATTTCAGTCCGCACATGTTTTTAAAACCGGAGTGGACTGATTGAATTTTGCTGTGTCTGGAGGGGTAGTGAAAGGATGCTGAATCAAGAGACAACAGACAGCGATTTGGTACCTCTCCAGTCCCCCAAGCAGTTTTCATGGCCAAGATTGTGATAGCATCTCTGATTATTTAAATCGCTGCTGTTTCATGACTGCTGAGTCTCATGCTCTTTCCAAACAGTAAACGTCAGAGGCAAGATGGAAAGGAACACTTTTTCAAGCCATTTACTCTGTCCTAGACGTGGAAAGTTGTGGTGTTGCCATACTTTAATCTCCCCAGGTGGGAGAAACGCCTTTTGCGTCCAAGTAAATCTGTGGTGCTTGGAGATGTGCTGTAATATGAAATGGGATTAGCTGTCCTATACCTGGGATTAAGATCAGGATTGACTAATTATTGAGTAGTCGACACTGACCAGTAAAGCAAGGTGTGTTCCATAGGAGAATGCTGGAGCTTGTGACCATTCTGTTCTGTGTGGTTGTAGGCACACCCGCTGAAATGTACCGTAGGTCATAATTCTTCATTGCTGAGCTGTAAATGTCTCAAATGTAGTCATGGAACGTGATGGTGAGCGAGACTGAAAACCTGAGCAGGATCTTCCGCCAGCACTCCGAGGATCTGATGGTGGGTCCCCTCAGTAAACTCACCCTCCTCATCCGAGACAAGCAACAGCTAAGGAAGACCTATGGGGAGCTGTGGAACCAACTCAACCAGGAACTATGCAGGGTGAGTGGTGTACGCATGCACACACACCCGATTCAGATAATGTCTGTGTGAGAGTTTTTATACATGTAGTCAGTGTACGCTTTGCTGTTTGATTCGTCAGATAAGTTGAAATTAGATTATTAAATCAGTTAATTGGTGGAAATACATCAGATCAACTTGAACCTTCAGAGCAGCATCCGAGCATAGCACAGTAGTTTTTAGTTCCAGTGCTTCAGTCACCCTACACAAGGGCTTGCTAATTATCTGCCGGATTGAGTCAGGTGGTTTGAAAGTGGTTAGAGAGAAATGTGCAGTGTGTGGCATCCACAAGACTGTTGTGGAGAATCACTACTGACTGTCTGGAAAGCAAGAAGATTTTCTTACGAATGGCTTTCCTCATGCTTCTGTTTGGTTCATGATCTAATCCATTTCCATACCCACAAATAAGCAGAAGTCCTTTGTTTCTTCCTAACGTTATAGATAAACAGAAGACAAGAATGAGTAGTGTAAAAAAAGACAGGAAACCTGAAGCCTCCACACAGCTGCTCTCTTTTGATGCCAGAGGCCCCTAGATGGGACAGGGAGGGAACTGGAGACGAGACGCGCTTCTAGAATGAAAGTACATGGAAAAACACAGAAATGGAAGTGAAACGCAGTGATGCTGTATGAAACAGAATGTCCTTGGTGTGATGAATAGGGAAGTGGCCAGGTGTATAGGCAAGCAGGCAGGCAGGCAGGCCAGGCCTGGTGATGGGTCACTGAGTTGGATGGAAAAAAAGTAACAGGAAGTAGCCTTAGATAGCAGAGCATCAAGCCAAGTCTGTAGGAGGTCAACCATCATTATTTCCACTGACATACAGTGTTTAATTAGTCATTTTAGTATATGTTTTCTTTTGGAGAGCCAGGTATACCCAGCCTAGAGGTGCTTATAAAGCACTATCTGATCATTTATTATCATGTCATTTAAAGATTCTGCTCATATGGTCACACACCTACATAAACCCTTAATAACACTCCACATAAACCTGCATGAATATTTATAAAGGCTTCCAGTAATTGTAAGCTATCATAAAGTCTTCATTTGGCCGTTTTGATGTTATCCCCATAAGTGATTTACTTTAATGATGATCACAGTTATCGTGCTTGTTAACTTCCAGCAGCACATCTGTCGAATGTTATAAAAGGTCCACTTGTCCACAGTGGATATTGATACCATATAAAACACTTCTTGAAATTATTATGCTTTTAAGATAGTCTGACAACTTCAAGTGACCAGTTCATACAGGTGTGTTCTGGGGGGGTGACCAGTCGAGACAATTATCTCAGGTTCTAAATGAGTGTGTGGTTTATAGCTCAGCCTGCCCTTGCCTGGTCTTGTTTCCTATCTGCTAAACCACACAGTCAGAGATCTACTCTTGGACCTGAAGTCAGCAGAGGTGAAAGTATTCAACTGGTGCAAGTTTTATGTATACAAACATGAAAAAAGCTTCTGTATTTGCAGCCTTAGACATAGGATCATATTGAACACACTGAATATTAAATCTAATGGAGATTAATGCAGCCTGTGCATGTTTGGGGGAAAAAAAGACATGAATGATTATTGCTACAAACAGCATCAGGAGTGTAATATAAGTGAAGAAGATTTGGAAGTTTCTTCAGTTTTTCATATTTCTTTGTGAAAGGAGTTTTTCTTACGTTATATGTATTCCGCATGGCAAAAACAAGAGTTTTGTCTGTACTGTAAAAATGAGGTATGACTGACTCTTTGATCCTGTTATGTCAGACCTTCTGCTTGTTGGTAGAGACCGTGCTTGTTTCCTTCCATGCTGACGTCTACAGGTTGTTTGGGCTCTGGCTTGAATGAAAGAAAGTATTTTTGTATTTCTTATGGAGAGAGATTAAAGAAATCATAAGCTTGTTTATATGAACTTTGTCCAGTGATTTTATTCAACCCCATAAGCATTTAATTATCCATCTTCTCCTGTGGTGTGTGTTGGCCAGTAACTACACAGAGAGGACTTTGTGTGATTTGGTGTCTCTCTGCCTGTCTCTTTATGTATTTCTCTTTATCTTTTCAGATTATTACATCAGTATTATCTAAGCAGAGTATCAGGGCCCCAGTAATTATTCACTCTTAAGCACAGGCATTTAAACCCTCAACAAACAAGTGAATAGGAGAGTAACATTAATTATAATAATTAATCATAGCATTAATTAGTCAGAGTCATCTTTGATCTTCATCCTGCCATGTCGTAGTGCTCAGGTGAAATGTGTGATTTATTTGAGGGGAAATTGCTATTTTTATACAGCTCTAGTAGGAGCTTGTCTGAAGTGTTTTATGTACCTGCTCCATTTCTTTTATTTTAGTTGTCTTGGATGTGGTGTATCCAAACATTACTGAAATCCATTGAAGTCACTGTAGCACGTTAAAGCACTGTAAAGCTAGCTTTATTCATTAGCTGTCATGCTATATCTGTGGGAGCACAATTCTCTTTTTTTCATTTTATTTAACAGCATACTGACTAGAGTTGACTTGACATAGCAGGATTATTTCTGTGTACGGTATGTGGTATGGTAGCATCTCTTGCAAACTTTTGCCTTATGTAGCGTTAATTAATTAAGTGCCACGACAGACATTTAATGGAACTTGTAAGTAATTCACGGTTCCATGATGATATACATTAGGCTTCTGATAGTAGTGTGACATAGGCTTAATATACTGTACCCAAGTTTAAGATTTTCAAATGATTCTTGCATTTTCTGTAATTAATATAATTCTGCATTCAGTATACTAACAAATGTAATCTGCTACCAACTGTTAAAACCCTTTGTAGTTTTTTTTGTTTCCTAAAGGACGAGCAGTCTGGTGCGTTGTAGTGATGGTTTTGTGGTTTGAGTGAAATGGTAAACGCTGGGTAGATTCGTTTTCCACTCTTGTTTTGATGCAACATCGCCACCGCAGTGTCATTGTGCTTTTTCAGCAGACACGTCCCAGCAAACCACTACCATTTGTTAGGGGTCAGTTTTCTTTTAAAAAGCTGTAGAGTGTAACCCAGTCCACCTCGCCATAGACTACCATTTAAAGGAGTCATTCAGAACATTGTCTTTCATCTTGAAAGCAAAAAAAAAGTGGGTCTAAGGTAAGATAGGGCAAAAGTGGGTCAAAAGAAACGAATGAGAACCTAGCAGGATCTGTAGAACAGGTTTCATTGCTTTATTATTTATCACATGCTCTGAAAGTTTTGACTTGCGAGCTCTCCTTGGATGTGAACCAACGTGTCCCTGCATGCCCCTGAAAAAAACCTCCTCTCGTCCCGTTGTGGAAGGTTAGGTCGCTCAGACCGAGCTGGAACGCCTGAAGTCCAGTTACAAGCAACTGGTACGGGACGCCGCCCTGGCCAAGAGAAAGTTTCAGGATGCGAGCAAAGGTGAATCTCGGGCTGCCTGTTCCTTCCCAGAAACAGCCTCCCCTGCTTGCACCACGCCTGCTAGACACTCTGCCAGTAGTGCACTGAATGCCTGGAGCCTCTCGCGTATAATCGAAGGAAGTCTTTGTTCGGAAGACATATTGTAAGAGCAGCATGAGTAAGCAGGCCCATGTCCTCCTGTGCTTGACACATAATGACACGCACTTTCAGAGACAAAAAGCTTTGTTTTTTGTTGAGATGCATGGCCGAACACAAAGGTTTCATATATCGCATCTAATTGGTGTGTTTTCACGATAATGCTTTCATTATGGCTTCAATTACTGGGAATGTTATGAATATTTACATAAACAAGTAAACTGAGTCGTTTAGCAGCTGGTGCATTCGTTTCAGGCTTTTTAAGTGTGTGTGTGTGTGCTTTATTATTGAATGCAGACAAAGACCGTGAGAAGGCCAGGGAGCGCTACGTCAAGGCCACGCTGAAGCTCCATGAACACCACAATGAGTACGTGCTGGCGGTGAAGGCCGCCCAGGTGCACCACGAGCAGCACTACGGCCGGAGTCAGCCCGCCCTGCTGGGGGCGCTGCAGACCCTACAGGAGGAGATGGTGCTCGTGCTGTGAGTGGCCCGCTTCTAGCGTACAGACTAGTGATGGGAATTTCGGCTCTTTTTAGGGAGCCGGATCTTTTGGCTTAGCTCCTCATAAAGAGTCGGCTCTTTCAGCTCCCAAATGGCTCCTTATTTGAGAGGGTGGCGAACGTAATTTGTTGAAAGGGGGGGTGGGGGGTGGCGAATGTACTTTGTTGACGGGGGGGGGGGGGGGGGGGGGGGGGGGGGGGGTTGGTGGTTCTTAGAGGGGAACCGGCTCTGTGGAACCGGCTCAGTCTTAGAGGGGAACCAGCTCTCGTCAGTGAACCGGTTCGTTCGCAACTGACACATCACTAGTACAGACCCACTGTGACTCATGAGTCTCACGTGCTACCCCACACGCGCGTGCTGTTAAGCTGTTTATGCAACACCTTCTGAAGTATGTTGTTTTCATGTTAAATAAAAAAAAAGACACGATCAACATGAGATCGATGGAGGAGGGGAAAAGGAGCAACGCGATTACGACACTGTAATGCATTTTGTCACTGGGAAATTCTGCACTTCAAAATTGCACGTATCGTATTTTTCTTGCAGCGGCCCTTTTGGCCGGGCGCGAGCTATTGACGAACGAGGAAGTACTTGAAGCATCTTAACTGAGCAGTTTCCCATAACCGTCACATTCTTCTGCTTTTTTCTGTCATCAGTGACTCAAATAGTTTCCCCACTGTTAGTAACAGTATTCTCAGTCTATTGTCAGCTAGAAGACCTTCAAAAAAAGAGAAGTGGCTTTCACGCATGAGTCTGAGCGAGCTCAATGTGTAGAGTTGCTCAGACAGCGTCTGACCGAGTCTGCCCCCCCCCCCCACAGGAAGGAGATTCTGCAGGAGTTCTTTGACCTGTCCAGTCTGCTCCAGGACGAGGTGGTGTGTGTTCATAACGAGATGGCCAAAGCGTTGAAAGCCATCGAGCCACACAGAGAGTATGAAAGCTTCGTTCAGCAGAATAGGTAGAACTCCTTTTGGAAATGTTTCAAGAAATGTATTCTGATTTGTGTCTTGCTGTGGCTGTCTGAACATGGATAAATGTTAACCTTCCTGCCATTTATGTTAATTACGACGTAGTGGGTCCTACTTCTCATGTGACAAATAGGATAAATTTGGCTTCTAATGTCTCCACGGTGTGTTAGGGCGCAACTAGATTATCCACAGCATTAATCTACTGTCATTACCTTAGTAGTCAGAAACTAATTAAATCCTATAACTGCCCTAGAACACTTATGGGGTTAACAGTTTCAGACATAGCTGACAGTGAAGATCTAGCCAAGTGTGCCATCAGGTTTGCTAATGGGTATTCTAGTGACCCTACATGGCACCTGCACTCTACCATCTACGGTCCGTCAGCGCGGGCCGTCTCGCTGACCCGGTCACCCTCCGCTCTGTGTCCAGGTCGAGAACCGAGGTGCCTTCCTGCGTGGAGTTCGACTGCAGCCTGCTGGAGGACGCCGAGCGTCTGAAACCCGAGGAGCTGCAGCTGAACGAGCTCACCTTGGAGGGGATCCAACACCGGTGGTTACCGCCCACCCTCACACGCCGTAACGCCGCAGTGCCTTCCACGCACCGGCGCGCCCAACGTTTGGTGCCGTGGTGCGCGTGTTGGAGGTCTGCGCACTTGCGTGCATATTGATGTGCAATACACGTGTCGGTGGGCATCACTGTGAACCGCACGTGTCAGCGTCTATCAGTATGCAGCACATACGTTGATCCGCTGCACAAATTAGTGCACGTCAGCATGCAGTACACGTATTGGTGAACTATGTTAGTGCAATATAGACGTTTATGGACATCAGTATGCACCGCACACAACAGCGTGTGTTGTATGTTAGGGTAGTGTATATTAGTGTCGTAGAACAAGTATACATCATGCACTTGACAAGCTTGAGATGCTGGTTAGTTTTTGTTTTATGTGACACCTTCCTTTTACCGCTCAGTTATTTCACATGCATAATTCATATCCTTCATACTGGGTGCTGGCACCTCTGGTT
Source organism: Brachyhypopomus gauderio (assembly GCF_052324685.1). Lineage (NCBI taxonomy): Eukaryota > Metazoa > Chordata > Actinopteri > Gymnotiformes > Hypopomidae > Brachyhypopomus > Brachyhypopomus gauderio. Next base: position 8,643,429 of record NC_135222.1, on the reverse strand, counting down.
GTAGATCAACAGGTCATAGTCTTTGTAAATCACCTACAGTGTTTCTAAAGAAGAGCCCCTCCCCCTTCCTCGCTAGGAGGCGGGGTTTGTTGAGGTGGGGTACTTTGATCTTCATTCCTGCCCTTATCGCCTCTGACAGGCTCACTGCTGTAGAGGAGGAACTTCTCAGTCTGGCAGCCACTCTGGGAACACAGCAGGCTACCGTCAACCAATTGGAGATGGACCTCGAAGCCGAGGAGGGCGTGGCCAATGCGGGCCAAAGGTTAGCTTCCTCTCCCCCGGAGGGTGTGTGTGCTTGGGGGGGGGGGGGGGGGGGGGGGGGGGGGGGGGGGGGGGGGCACACACCCTCCGGGGGAGATTTTTTTTTTGTGATAAACATTTTATTAGGTCATCCCAAGAGATTTTAAACCAAAGTTCCACCCTCGCTGATGAAGATGGAACACAGATCGTTTATAACGAACTGGAATTCATTTGTATTTAAGGATCCTCCCATTTGCATTGTGTGTCATTGCTTGTACATTTAATTTAGTCTCCAAAGGTGAAGAGTGCGTTCGTGAATAATAAACGTGCGGTGGAAAAGGCTGGACTAAGTGTTGGGCTAATCTGTCATGGTTTACGTGCCTGTCCGGCGCTGTTAGAAGGTACTGCTGAGTTATGCAGAGTTAATATAGAGTGTAATTAAGGGGTTACTCAGAAACAGATGGAGCGTATCTGTCACTGGTGCCGCCCTGAACTTCATCATTAGAGATGGGATTACACTGGGCCTGATGCAGCGAGCATGCTCCCAGTCACGCCAGCAACACCAGGCTGATTCTACACTTCAGGTGCTCTTCTGCAGCATGCCTGACCCACGAGACCCACAAGGCATGAAAAAAAAAATGGTTCTAGTAAATTTTGGGGGGAAAAAAAATAACCAAGTAACCTGGCAACCGTGCTGGCTCTCACAGGCTCGGGGAGATAGTGACGCCAGCCGACTCACGATCAGACCACCGTTAAGAGATCCGTTCATTAGGCTCAAGGCTGCATTGCAGAATATCGGGGCTACGAGCGCACGCTCGGTTTTAATTAAAAACTGTAACCGTAAACATTTTCATGGTCTGGGTAAACGAACCGATTTGGCGTCTCTGATGTCCCACCTGTGCGCTTGTCCGCGTCCAGGTGAACAGCTGGTTGTGAGTGTCCTCTGACCCATCTGTCCTGTCCCATATACCAGGGTGTACCAGTTCAGCAAGCGCAACGCTCTGGAGGACAGCCGGCAGCAGGTGGTGATGTCCATGGTGGTGCGGGTCCCGGCTGGAGGCCCAGCGCCGGATGCTGGCCGACAAGCTGCAGTGCCTGGGGAGCCACGAGGCCCCCTTGGTGGGCCTGGACGAAGACTGCCTCTCTGTCACCTCCAACAACTCCAGCGTGAGTCCAGGCACTTTAGACCTTCCTTGAAGCGCTTCTTTTACTCTGGTAGGAGACCCATTTCTTTAACCCGCTGTGCCAAGTTGAACTGGTTTTTAATGGGAACGAAGGCCCTGTGGGACCTTAAAGGCAAATTTAGCTTAACGTAAGGATTCAGTGCAGGTTGTCGTAACCCTGGCAATGGGCATTTTCAGTATTTACTGCAAATACTGTTCCTCAAATGCTTCCTTGTGTGGTTTTCCCAGAAAGATGCCGTCAGAGTGAACTGGAGTGTTATATAATGACTGCATGCCTCTCTCTCTCACTTCTTCTGTAATTACCCCAGCATTATATAACCTTGTTGGTTCTAAGATTGGTAAAGCTACAAACTCCTCCACCCACTCTCTGTGGGAGCTTTGTGTGTTGTCCTGCTAGGATCCTGCTGTAACATTCATCCCCTTCGTGTACGGCTCACCGGTGCTGGGTTAGCAGCACCGTGTCCCTAGAATTCACCTCAGGCATAAAGACTCGAGGGCATTTGTTGTCTGAGGATAACAGAACCAGGTGTCCTAGTGCACAGTGCATAAAAGTTCAAACCCACCACAGGATGAAAAAAGGTCACATTCCATGAATTCCTGCAGAATAGCAGGGTCCAGCTCTGGACCACAGTCACGATTTATTACTACTGCAGTCAAGAACCTCTGAATCTTTTCCAACTGCTTGGACTGTTGCTTCAATCTTCTGTGGCTCCCTGAAGCGGCGATTTGGGCCGGCGGCACGGCAACCGCTGCTCTCTGTTCCATCCCAATAACCCGTTTTAACGGGATCTGTGTGTCTTTCCTCAAAGAGGCCGGTGCCGAGGATTAAAGATGAGGGGATGTTGAAAAGGAGGCAAATAAAATCACTCAGGTCACGGGCACTCCCTCTCTCTGGTGCGCACTCGCTCTCTGAGAAATTCCTGGGCCTGTGTAAGCTTGTGCGTACGACTGAGCGTGATAAATTACACGGCAGCATGCCGGGCCCTACCACAGGATGGGCCTAGGGCAGTCTGATTGGGGCTGGTCCACTGGCTGTTACCCCTGCAGGATCATTAGTGTTGTCGCCTTAAAGAACAGGCTATTGTTCAGGTGTGATCATCGGCATGCGTCTCACTCTTGGCACACTGGAAAACTTGAGCTGTCCCGCCTACCTCATACATTAAATATTCAATATATTTTTGTTCATGTTTGTAAACAGCCTCCCCCACCACCTTTTTTGTGTCATATAGAGTCTAACCCTAGATTGGAAGATATTCATAGCCAATTTTAGCAAACGGATCATAAATTTGTCATGCAACGAGTCAGCCCCGGAAGACTCCCAGAAGCTTTTTACCGAGACTCTCTTCCTGTCGCACAGGAGCGTGACAAAGACCTCAAGCTTGTAGGTATCGATGGAATCATCAGTCACCTCAGCAACCTGTTCAAACCCAAGTACATGGTGAGTCACCCTTCACTTGAAGCAGCCGTCCATTTTCTTCTCATTCGAGAAAAGGCTCTAAGACGCTAAGCTACATGCCTCCATTCAGAGTCAGTCTTCCCATCTGTTAATGGCCATTTCCTCTAGTTCAGCTGGCATTGTGATGGTTCAGTTTAGAGCGCTTGCTGATTCGAAAGCGTTTAGAATCGGGCCTTTAGAATCGGGCCTTTAGAATCAGGCCTGGAGCGCTGCCGATTTAATCTCGGTGAATCCACCGACGGTTTGATGCTGAAATGTGGAGGTGTGGTGTCTGTTCTAATGTGTGGTGTCTGTATCCTGGCCTGTAGAGTGTGTTTTACGATACTCCCCAGGTGCCTCCTGCCCTGTCTTCCGTGCCGGAGGCCGAGAAGCCTCTGTGTCAACAGGGCTGGTACCACGGGGTCGTCCCCCGCGTGGAGGTGCAGGAGCTGCTGAAGAATGACGGAGACTTCCTGGTCAGGCAGAGTCAAGGCAAGCAGGAGTACGTACTGTCTGTGCACTGGGGTGGTCAGTGTCGACACTTCCTCATTCAGAACACGGAGGTGAGTCTGCAGGGCTGGATCTTTCTGTTCTCCTCTTCTCCAGGGGGGTTTGTGCACTACACTCAACACTCAAATCACTTTGAAGCACACCCTATCCACGCTGTATGTTATTTGTTTGCAGGCTTGCGCCAGTCTATGTTCACACCCCGGTGTTATTATGTAAAATCGTGGAACGTACCATTGCTGCTATAACCGGGGGTGGTGCTGCGTTAGTATTAGTGTTATGTTAATAGTAACACAATTGCTATTTTAGCACAGGATTTATTTAACATAAACAAACATATCTTGCTTGTATTTGTACGTGGCTGATGAGGACGTTGGGTGACTGCCGACTTTTGCCTGGTATAAAGACCACCCCCGAGTTTGTGTGTGTTTGTGTTTGTGTGTGTGTGTGTGTGTGTGTGTGTGTGTGTGTGTGTAAGTGAAAGTGTTTTTTGTGGTTTTTTTTTTCTTCTGGGTGCATGTCCACTTGCATGTATGCATGTGTGTAAAATCAGCCATTATTGTCAAAGAGGTGTAATAACACTTCACATCCTTCGTGGTTGGAAGTGTTGCTTTTCCTCTTGCTCTGTGAAACCCTTTGCTGTTTTTCTCAAGCACGCGTGGCCACGTGTTTTTCCAGCCACACTTATTGTTCAGCACGTTTATGTGTGTTGTGACATGTTTGCGTGTTGCACACAGTAGTGTGTATTTGTAGCATGTTTGTGTGTGTGTGTGTGTGTGTGTGTAGGGTATGTACCGTCTGGATGGGGAAGCCTTCCCCACTGTGCCACAGCTCATGAACCACCTCCTAAACTCACACAGAAACGTCACCAAGAGAACAGACATCGTCCTGAAAAGGCCGGTCCTCAAGGTACCCTCCCCACCACGCCTCCGTCCCTCACCTCGTTGATCCGCGGGTCGGGTCGGTAGATGCTAACGGCATGATCCCGGGCAAACGAAGGAACAGCTCAGCCACACATCTGCCCCCTGGGCTCACACGGCTCATAGCGCTGAAACTCTCTGCAAAAGCCGCTAAGGGTTACTGTATTTTATATGGGGGGGTTTTCATGGTGTTAGGCTGGTAACTGCATGTTAAGGACTTCGGTTCTCTGTTCGTTGTAATGTCTTGACTTGCATTGAGAACATTGCCAGCTAGAGACAGTACAAAGGCTGATGAGCTACAGGAAAGAGAAACCGAGGGAGTAAAGTGGTCCAGTCACCCATATGAGGCCAATCGGGCCTCTAGTGAGTCTAGATGTAAGTGAGAAGGTCCATTAGGAAGATTGTCCAACCTGGTTCTTGTAGATGTGCAGGAGCAAGAATTGCGTAGGTATGGAACTTGGTGTTCTCAGGACTGGGAATGAGTGTTCGTGGTTGTGGTTGCTGGGGTCTTGGTGCACTGCTGCTTCAGTCTGTCTCTTCTTTTCCTTTCAAGGACAAGTGGGTCCTAGATCATGATGATGTCATACTTGGACAGAGCATCGGGCGGGTACGTGCAAACCATCAGTGGCTCAGAGCGGTCGTTTAAGATGTGTTGTTTAAGATGTGTTATTTATGATGTGTTATTTAAGGTTTGTTATTTAAAAATGCAGGTGGATAGCATGAGTGACTCATTAGCAGTCCGTTAACATTCTGATTCAGCTGCATCTGAGCAAAGACACTGTTGGTGCAGTTATCGTAATGCAGTGACTCTCTGTTATTGGGCTTAGATATGAGTGCTAAGATTTCACTGTCAGAAATGCTTCAGGAAGTATAAGGTAGAGGACATGTCAACTCCAGCATCTGCTGTTAAAGCGATGGGTGAATGTCAGTGGTGTGTGTGTGTGTGTGTGTGTGTGTGTGTGTGTGTGTGTGTGTGTGTTTTGAAGGGGAACTTCGGTGAGGTGTTCAGTGGTCGCCTACGCTCAGACAACAGAGCAGTAGCAGTGAAAGCCTGCCGGGAAAACCTTCCTCCAGAGCAGAAAAATAAGTTTCTCATGGAGGCTAGGTACACACACCCACACTATCCTCGCGCACACACACACACACACACACACACACACACACAAACTCTCATGAGCCCTGCGACTGAATCCGTCCCTGTGCTCTCAAGGATTCTGAAGCAGTATGACCATCCAAACATAGTGAGGCTCATCGGCGTGTGCACTCAGAAACAGCCCATCTACATAATCATGGAGCTCGTTCAAGGTAATGATGCGCCGTGCGCTCCGCCGTGCGTGTTACTGCCGCTGGAACACCGCTCGCCTCAGCGCCCGTGTGTGTCCTGGCAGGAGGAGACTTCCTGTCTTTCCTGCGCGCCGAGGGACATCACCTGCAACCAGGAATGCTGATCAAGATGGCGGAGAACGTTGCGGGAGGCATGGAGTACCTGGAGAGCAAGAAATGCATTCATCGGTGAGGAGCATGTTTGGGGAGGAGAACGCGTGGGGGGGTTTGGGGGGGCACTTACGAAGAGAAATACAGAGACTCTGAGTTCTGGGTTTGACTGTGAACCACTGAGTCATTTCCATGTTTCTGCAGTTTGGTAAGGGCAACATCTAGATAATTGGATAATGAAGGATTAATTCTGAAAGGGAAGAGAGAATTTTGGACATTAGTGGTGCCCAGTCTGTTCATGGGGTCTCTTATGAGCAAAGGACAGTTGGGTAAAAGCAATGCCAGGCTGGATAATGAGCCCAGCAGGGACGAGACTTCACACGACTGATGCACTGGTAGAGTCTGTCTCTGTCTCTCTCTCTCTCTTTTTCATCTTTTTTTAAAATTTGGAATCATCCTGTGAACATTTTGTTCTCTGTTTTCTCTCTCTCTCCTCCCTTTCTTTCTGTTTTCTCTCTTTTCTTCCCCCCTCATAGGGATCTTGCAGCCAGGAATTGCCTGGTGGCAGAGCAAAGTGTGGTGAAGATCAGTGATTTTGGAATGTCGCGTCAAGAGCAGGATGGCGTGTACTCCGCCACGGGGGGCATGAGGCAGATCCCAGTCAAATGGACCGCACCGGAGGCCCTTAATTACGGTACTGCCAAGATTAGTGTCCTGCATGGTTTACCTATATATATATATATATATATATATATATATATATATATATATATATATATATATATATATATAATAAGTTGGACCACTTTTACATTTTAAGGCCTTTGCTTTTGCCTATCATCATAAAATCTTCCACATCTACGATGAAGTAGTTTGCCACATATATCATAGTGAATACAAGATTATAGACCACTTAAATAATTTACAGCAGATGAGTTCTTGCCCCAAACTTCCAGAATACCTATAACCAGACTTCACACATTAACCATTTGAGTTTTTGAGCCATATTTGGTCTTAAGTTACTCAATGCTGCCACCTGGCTGCATTTCAGGGCGTTACACCAGTGAAAGTGACGTGTGGAGCTTTGGAGTGTTGCTGTGGGAGACTTTCTCCAGAGGAATCTCACCTTACACCAGCATGACCAATCAGCAGACTAGAGATGAGGTAGAAAGAGGTAAGACTCTTGTTCTCAGTGGGCTTTAGCAATACTTGGGGATACTTAGCAGGAGGAGGGGCCAGGGGCCCTCCAACAAGAAGCTTGGCTCCCCTAAATGAAGTGGATCATCTCACTCTTGCAAACACACAGGACTACTCCTGCACACTTTTACAGACATGATTGGCACATCAAAGCCATGAAATCTTTTTTCTAGTCGACCCTTTTAGGTGGCAGGCTGAGTTCCCTTCAAGGATCAGAAATCATTTCTGAGAGTAACAAAAAGAGGAGAAAAATAGGAGTAAAATGTGTCGTCAAAGCGAAGTTCTATTTCTAATCGTAAAAGTCGTTACATGTGCCTCCACTACAATGGAGTGTGTGATTCAGCTGTGATACGTAGTCTTTGAGCAGTAGTCTTTTCCACAGTGAAGAGGAAAACAGATATACAGATCATTGAGGCATGGGGGAGGGGAGCCTGGGGGTAGAGACTGCAAGAGCCCCCGGAGGATGAGGATGTGGCTGACGCCAAGTTCAAGACGGACAGAAAACATGGGTGTCCATGAGCACAGCGCCACCCAGTGTGTGGTGTTGGAACAGCTCTGTTAGCTTAGACGTCATCTGTAAATAGGTGTAGGCAAGTGATTGCTTGAACTATATGTTGATGTGTAATAAGATTCATGCTAGAGGTTGAATTTATTATTAAAAAATTATCAGATTGATTAAAAATATACTTGCAGAGACTATGCAGAGATACTATGCAGAGATGTTCTACCGATATAGGCAATTTTGAAAATGTTTCAAAGGAGTCTTCTAGTAGATAGGATGGGGAGTTTCGAGGTGGCCTGACGCAGAATATTCAAACAGCTCACATTCTGTGTATTGCTTTGCATGCAGACATTTTAATCCTCATAGTAGCTCAGAGATTTTGACCCAGAAGTTGGATTCAGCAATTGGAAGGAGACTTACAAGGAGAGATGGGGGGGGGGGGGGGGGGGTGATTTGCAATTCATGTGATGTCTGAGCAGCCGAAACGAATTGAACGGAGGGGCTGTCGGAAACCAAGAACCCAACAAACAGTTTAAAAAATCAGGACTAGATTAAAACTATAGAGGACAGACAAAAAGGAGTGAGTGAGTGTACAGATTCATATGATAAAGGGAGATGCATGGTATTTTAGAGACAATAGCAAAGCATGACAGCGATGTGTGTGGGGGGGGTGGGGGGGGGGAGAGTTGTTGTTGTTTGGCAAAATATTATACTCGTGAAAACACTGAGGTCTTTAGCATCATGGCTGACAAGACCAAAACAAAACAGAACAATTACCCACAGTTCTCAGGTGCCGCCTCAAAGGAGGTTGAATACTGAGACAGCTTAGTAGACCATGTGTGTTTCCGTCCTGGAGTGGCGAGTACTCACGTGTCCAGGGATGCTTCAAAGAACAAGCAACGTGTGACCTTGAAGTTGCCCTGCAAGGCACTTGGCCTTAGTTTAGTTTTACAGCACATGGCCAAACCTGTTCCTGAGGCAGAGCAAGTGTTCTTACTAGAGGAATTGGTTATCTTCACATCTGGATCATATGCTCATGAAAAACGGATTACTGTGCAAAACGAGATGCATGTAGGTGCAGCCAGAGGGCTCCAGAGATGGACTGATACTGGCCATGTATGTATATCACTGTGCGTAACATTATGGGGAGATTGGCGGTCATTAAGTGAGTTCTTCATGAGATAGCCCATGACCACAATGGTGACAGCTCCATTGAGGCATGAGGTCTGATTGCACAGATAGATTTACAGTTCATTGTTCATCTTGTTACATTATGTAAAGTTTTTCGAGAAACAGAAACGCGTCTGCTCTGCTAGTCACCGTCACCTGACTGCTCGAACGCTTATTTGAAACCTTAGTTCAGACTCTGAATGACTACAGGGTTGAGACCTTTTTATGGTGTCCTGTGGAATGAGGCGCTGAGCGCTGCCGAGAAATCAAACACGGCAGCACCGCCTCACGTCGTTTTGCGGCTGGCTAAGATTGCAGCTTGCTGGACACTGCGAGTTCACTTCTGCGGGCCAGAACAGAGAGATCAGATGCTTACTGAGTTTAGCAGGCTGTTCATCAACAGGAACTGAGAAACAGCAAGTAATGTCCAAACCCTCAACCACCACAGTGGTGCATTTTGCAAGAGGATGTCCAAGATTGAGGACTTAGAACCAGCGGTTCAGGAGAATTTCACCAAGCAAAATGCAGAGCGACGTGCCGGTGGCGTGAAAGTGCTGGCATCATTTATTGAGCCTTATAAAGGGGTTTTTAAATGTGAAGCACCTCGTGGAACCGAGTTGTAACTCACTCACTCATGGATAGCATGCAGTAAATTCTCCACATGGTGGTGCTTCGATGAAAAATACAACAGTCACAGTGCTGTCACACTGGTGCTTTGCATGTGACCCGAAGTGCCCTTGTGTTGCGAGCTCTTTAAACCGCAACATAGCTGCTTCAGTTGCACCCTGTACTGCTTCTACAGAGGTGAGGTTTTTTGCACTGAGGCTGGTGGAAGCTGGAGGGGTAAGAAACAAAGGCCATCTTTCTCACCTTGACGAAAAATGGTAGATCTTTATTATAGTGAAGGCGATTAGTGAAGTACATGAATAAATGTACTACGGATTCAGCGAAGCTCCACCGAACTCCCAACAATAGAAGGACACACCATATATACATTTAAAATGGCCGCCTCGCACCTACAGCTCCTCCTGTGAAGGATGTGATGTCAGTTGCGTATGACCATTTGTGCTGTATGAAACCACCACTCAGTTTCAACTACGATGAGTTCTGTCACCTGCATGTCTAGGTCAGTTCCCTTTGTCTGTGATCGATGGTGATCACTCACTATCAAAATCCCTTTAAATTGATCACATCTTCTGGGCTCACAGCCATAGCTGTTACGACTCTTCCTGCTGGGCTTGTTCGGATGCTAAATAAGTCAAATGGTCTCTTCATCTCGAGGGAGAATCTCTGGTCGGAACCTTTTATTATGATAATGACACAGTGAGATAAGCCTGTCACCCATGGGCCCAAACTGTCATTTCTTACAGTAGTGAGCAATTTGGGTGCACTAAGTACAGAGTCAATATGAAATTGAAAAAGACTCAATAAATAACAGTCAAGTAGAACCAAGGTCTTAAAGGGTGTATTGATCTGTCTGAATGACATTAGAAAATGTAGAATATTGAATACAGTGAAAATGTAACTGAAACTGCTTAAATAAAGTGTTGAATGGACATTGATTTTTGCCTCATAATGCCTGCAATGCATACTACCGTAGCCGCTGGGACTACCCTGACCCCCAGCCCCAAGTGATAAAGAACCACCACTGACACCACCTGGAAATGCAAAGTTAGGTTTAGTGTTGTCTCTGCATAAGACTGATATCAGCGCAAATATCAGACATTTGGTACAAATAATAATGGGTGATGAATTGAATCCCGTTACCATTTGACCACCAGAAGGTCCCCAGAACCGGCCTTTGTAATGGCATCTTACATCGTTTAGAGTAATGGGACATTCTCGTTGCCAGTTTGACCAGTATGATGTCTTTTTCCTGTTTCCTAGGCTACAGAATGGCAGCGCCCAGTGGCTGTCCGGATGAGATATATGCCCTCATGTGTCACTGTTGGCAGTATGACCCCAGAAAGCGGCCTTCCTTTCAAAAACTCAGAGCGGATCTACAATCCCTCTGCTAGTAACATATGTGTACACACACACACACACACACACACACACACACACACACATCTGTACTTTTTTGACAGACATGCATAATCTGTCTGTGTTTTCACAAAATATGCTGTATGTTTGAATTGAGCTTTTAACAAGGTTGTATTTGTGTTATGCTCTGCAAACATTATTATAATGAATATTTTGACATTTGTATTCTATTTAAATTAAATCTTTGCCATAATTTATCCCAGTACGTTCATGTGTCACACAACCTTGCTAAATAAAATCGTTAACATAATGTCAAATGAAATCTGTTGTCATTTCCACTGCATCAACAGCATCCTTAAATAAGAGTGAATCTCATCCTGTAGGTTCCATACGCTGCTCTGACAATAACAGCACCGAGTCACTGTAGATGGGGATATATTATACATATATAATCAGGCTCCCCCCAAAATACTGGAACAGCAAGACAAATTCCTTTGGAAACAACCTTCCTGTAGTCTTAGAATCCCTATTGTAGATTTTAAATGCATACATTACCGCATAAATTTGTGTCAAAACGTTTTTGAAAGGAACTTTTATTTAAACTAAATTAAAAACATTTTTTTACTAAGTTATTAAATGCTCTTGTTAAAATTATGACATTTTTGTTAGGGTCAGTGAGCAAAACTATTGGAACATCTGAGGTGTTTCCTGTTGACCAACAACAGTAGTTGATGACAGAAATATTGTGAGAGCTGTGAAGAAACCCCCCAAAACATCAGTAAGTGACACCACCAATGACCTCCACAGTGCAAGGGTGAAGATATCACAATCCACTGTTGGAAAAAGACTCAGAGAGCAGAGATATAGAGACCACATCACAAGATGCAAACCACTTATCAGTAAGAATCGAAAGGCCAGGCTGGGATTTGCAAACAATCGTAAAAGTTCTGGAACACATGGGCTGATGAGTCCAAGATTAATCTCTACCAAAGGGATGGAAAGGCCAAAGTGTGTAGACGGAAAGGAACTGCTTATGATGCAAAGCATACAAGCTCATCTGTGAAGCACGGTGGAGATAACGTCACGGCTTGGGCGTGCACGGCTGCTTCTGGAACAGGCTCGTTAATATTTATTGATGATGTAACTAATGATGGTAACAACAGAATGAATTATGAAGTGTACAGAAATGGTTTGTCTACCAATTTACAGAGAAACGCATCTGTAAATGCTTTTCGGGAGGAAGTTTCATGCAGCGGGACAATGAGCCAAAGCACACTGCCAACAAAACAAAGGACTTCATCAGGGGGATAATAGTGGAAGGTTTTAGACTGGACAAGTCAATCACCTGACCTTAACCCAATAGAGCATTTCTCCTCCTGAAGTGGAGACTGGAGGGAGAAACTCCCCCGAAATAAACAGGACCTGAAAGGAGCCGTCTGAACCATCACCAATGAAGAATACAGCAGATTGGTGATGTCAGTAGGTCACAGGCTTGAGGCCGTTATTGCAAGCAAGGTTTAGGCCACCAAATATGAAATGTTGTTCCTTTTTGCTCACCTAAAAGTTGTGGTCTTATACGAACGGTAATATGTGCCAAGTTGTTTACACATCTAGATGTAAATGCCAGGAAATAAAAGCTGAAATTGTGAACTGGTCTCATGCTGATCTTGTGAAGTTCTGAGAGGGTGCGCTTGTTTGTTGTGATAGGTGTCTGTGTGGGGAGAGGTTTGGGTTTGGGAGGACTGTGGTTATGAGAAGTGTGTGTATGAGCACCGTGACTTGGGGAAGACTTGACGGGAGACTTCGCTCTGCTGACCGTTGAACTTCTCTTAGGATTGAATGGTGTCCCGTTTCTCATGAAATCAATCCCCATATCCACAGTGTTGTGATCAGCTCCACATCGATAACCTCACACCATGTTACCAGACTCAGCTCAGTGCCCCACTAAACATCTATGATATAGGCATGTATCCTGAAATATCTACTGTATACCCTATATACAAAGTGAAAAGTGCAGATACCATATCAAGGCCAACACAGGTTTATGTAGTCTGGTGTTCACTGAACTAAAGAAAACATCTGTTTTGTTTTCTGTCCTCCTAAAAAAAAGAAGTTCATATCTGATGTTGCTTCACACCAGCTTACACTTTCTGATGCAATGTTTTTTTCATCCTGCATGTTGCATGTGTCTTCAAGACGCCCGGAGACCCTCCTTTGATAGTGCAACACAAGGCAAGCAAGAGCTTACAAAATATACCAGAGTATTCAAAGCAGTGGATAGCCTGTATAAACAGTGCACTTTGTTTAATGGCTCTTCTGTATAATACATGTTTATCCATCCTGCCAGACGATCTGACATGCGGTTCCCTGCATTACCATTGCCACGTATAGACGTGGAAGCATTAAACATCTATGCGTTTGGTAATTGGCGGCATTATGCCTCACTGTCACGGGCCTAATGAACAAATGCATCCATCAAGAAAGCACTTGAGAAAAGTGACACTTCTGAAGCATGCTTGGAAACTGGTATGCCGATTGGCTACATTTCAAACACTGCATTTGCTGGAAGTGGCATGCAGGTGTTGTCGCAATAATAACTGAATATGAATGCTTTGTGTTGTTTTTTTTTTCTTAACGGTCAATAGAAACTGTTTGCAAACCTACAGCTATCAATAAATTATGGTGGGTCTCTGCAACATATGAGGACCCGAGCTAGAGCTCCACGTCATGCTAAATTTTGCCCTATTTTGTTTAGCCTGCGGCTTGACTAGCGGTCCTGAAATTCGTACACGGAGTGGAATGAGGCTGTGACGTAATGTAATGCGCAAGCCTTACAGTGTTTGTGTAGCATTATAATCCTGAATGTCTGCAGTCATCTGTTTGCCTTCAGTAGGTCTGTGAATGCTTGGAGTTTATGGTATGTACCACAGCTCGCACAGGTACTCCACGTATTTGTAGCGGCTTTGCTGGTAGTGTGTTTTAATGACCACTAGAGGGCAGTTGGTTCTTAATGGGAATAAAAAGTGAAGCGTTTTCCTTTTATGCCGATGTAACACCAGGTGCACAAACACAAAACTTTGTATGTAAGATAAATTCCATCAACACAGAGATGGCATGTGTTATTTTGTTAAACAATTATTAACAAATTCCAACCCAGGGTCTTATACACAGGGCTGCATATTTCATTCACTTCAGACCAAACCACAGGTGGACACTCATTTTATTTTTCTATACAATATGCAGGAAATGAAGGAGACTAACAACACACAAACCTGAAAGTTGAAAGAATAAATGAACAGATTTGATGTTAGTGTTCACATTCATCATAACTGGTTTTGGATTTCTGAATGATAAGTAATACATTTCCCTTTATCCTATTAAGCATATCAATATATATATATATATATATATATATATATATATATATATATATATATATATATATATATATATATATATATATATATATATATACTGTCTATTAGGGCTGGGTATCGATTCAAATTCCAAGAATCGATCCGATTCCGATTCTGAAGATTAAGAATCGATTTATTTCGATTTAATCCGATTTAATCGATTCGATCCGATTCGATCCAATTCGGGGTTTAGTGTTATTAAAAATGTATTTATTTGAGCTGTTTCCTGACTATGTACAGAAGCAACATGTTAAAACTAGTATTATATCAATATTAATCAGCAAATAGTTACTGGTAGTTGGTAGTTACTGATGGCTGGAAGACTGGTGAAAAGGGTAATCATAAATCTACCTTCAAGAAAGGTAATCCAGGACAATAAACAGAGGACATCTTTGAGGTGTCTATATCTGCAACAGTGGACTCCTACTGGGACACTAACCAGTGCATTATTATTATGATTGAAATAATTAAGAAGTCACCCAAAAGCTGTTGCTACCGAATGCATTTTTATTTTAAAAGTGCTCACACAAGTGCTCACACTTAATAAACTGAAAGTATAAAATGTAAACGTGTATTTTTCTTTAAAGTAAGAATATAATAACAGAACTGTCACGTTACGGTCCCCGACCCCTCCCTGTTGGGCGTGTGTTAACATTGTCTGCGTCTACTCGTCTGCGTATCTCCGCGGGTGCGGGTGCGTCTTGTGATAATCCTCACCTGTGGCTCGTCTCGTCATCACGTGGGGTTTGTGTGGTTTGTCCATTTAATGTGCGTTCGCGCAGCGTCCTGTGCTCGTCGTTGTTTGAGTCACACATGTTCTATGTAAACGTGTTTTATGTGCGCTGTCTGCGCTTCGGTAAATGTAATAAACGTAACGATTTGGAAAGTGCAAAGGATTCTGTCTCGTCCATCGCCTTGCGCCCAACGTTACAAGAGCATTTTTAACTTTTTTAAACTGTAAAAACACTGGGTAAACTGTCAGTGACATGGACTAAATGTAAATAGTCACTGACACTGGATAAACTGTCCTTCTGTTTTTAGATTGCCGATTTGACTATCGTCGTTACCGGCACTGTCCGTCGCCATGTTGTTTTACAGTTAGTTAGACCGAGCACGCCTGCGTGAATTCAGTGACGAGGCGGGGGTAAAAGTTCACTAAAAAATCGATCTTTGAACGTACGAATCGATAATCAGATCATCATATGCGAATCGATTCTGAATCGGAAAATCGATTTTTTCAACACAGGCCTACTGTCTATATTGAAAGTGCTTCACAAAAGATGAAAAAATAATATTAAAATTCAATATAGGAGCAGGTCATTTAATAAAATACACTACTACAAAACTAAAAACTAAAACTAATACATGATAATGCACACATTAATCAGACTTTATGAATTGTTGCTACTTTGATATTTCATTTTTTGATATTTCATTTCACTCCAGTGTGCAAAATGGTAGTTTCTCTGAACCCGGGGTTGAATATGTAAATGCGCTTCCCGGAGGTCATGCTTATGGGGTGATGGCAGTATTTGAACAGAACCAATAGCGTGCTTTCTAGGCACAGATCAACACGTGTGCGGGACGGCAGGACACCTGCAGCACCCGCAGCGCCCGTAACCTGAAGCGGATGCAGACATGTGGTGAGTAAGAACTTCACGGAAGAACGCACACACCTTCATACGACTGTTGGGAGCCGCCACTTAATTGCAATGTGCAATTAGAACTCATCAAACCTTACACTCAACCATAAATGTCCAATGTGTGGTTTGGCATACCTTTGAAATGATTTAATTGTTTTTTTTTTTTTTTTTTTTGGGGGGGGGTCTTTTTGATAACCACAATTCCCCGATTGTGACTGACTACAACATGCCATACCTCTAATCCCTCCTCCTTCCATGGTGGTTCTCATCACCGTGTTTCACCACCGGTGTTCTGCTGGACCACAGTGAATCTGATCCATCAGTACGTGTGAGACGAGACCAGTCAAGACTGAACGGAAAGCATAAACAAACATACTGTACTTTGCCAGGCCAAGTAGCTGTCTAGCCCTGTGGACACACCTGAAGCTCCACACCTGAAGTGCCACACCTGCTCGGAGCCCCCAGAGATTTCATCATATCTCTGTCCATAGTACTGTCCATCACCTTTGGGCTTTCAGACACCTCACAAACCCATGTGTCAATAAAGCCTAAGGCCTAATTAAGGGCAACAAGGGTCCAGTTGTCTTGGCTGCTTGACAGAAAAGGGGGGGAAAAAATCACCATGCCAGTTTGACATGTTGAGTGACTTCAGTCACCTGATTGTCTCATGAGTGCGACATACGCAACATTCTCCTGACACATGTCACAAAACACTGAAGACAGACTCTGCTTTTGTTCTCACTCTTTCTCTTTCCCTCTCACAAACACTCTTCCCTTCAGTTTGGAGAGTCTGATTTAAAAATATTCATACTTTCTGGTACCTATTTGGGAACCAAATGCGCAATTCTATTGAAAACAAGTGTAATAGAAGACATGCTTTAACAAAACTACTACCGCTGGGTGTTTTAATTTGTTGTGTCCTCTTCAGAGTAAAGTGGGTATATTTGCAAAGATCCTATCTTTGGATATACCGTGTTTTATTTGTGGATGATAACACAAAGTTATGTGTAATGTGTTATTCATATAAATAATTGCATAAATTTCATCACGGCAATCCCATGTCCCTGTATGGCATTTCATGAACTTGTTCTCATCAGTAAAGATGATCCTGATCCTGGTGTTCTCTAATATACCAACCGAGCTGAGAACACTGGCCCAACGAGACAAAGTTGGGCCCTCGTGCCACCCTCACCCTCTGGTTCTGGTAGTTTGGTCAGGAACATGTGGTGGGCTCTGGCAGTGCTCCTCCTGATCCTCCTCACACAAAGGAGAAGATACCAGTCCTGCTGCTAGGTTGATGTCTCTCTGGCCCCATCCTGCTCTTCTCCTGTAACAGCCCATGTCCTGGTATCTCCACCATGCTCTTGAGACTGCTGGGAGATGCAACAAACCTTCCTGCAAAGAGCCACTTATTCAACCACCTAGGTAGTAAGGAACAGGACAGAATCATTGTCTGTGCCAACACCCCCCCCCCCCCCTTTCTCTTTTCAATCTCTTTTCTTTCTCTTTTGGGGGTTGTCTTGCTACTTCCTCTCCACTGCACCTGCTGTCACTTTCATTTGCAGCATCCATCCATCCGTTCATTCATGAGTGAGATCTGACTTGGTGTTATACTGTGATTAAGTGTTCACTTCATTTTTTTTTCATCAGTATGTGTGTGTAAAGGTAGACGTTGCATCCTGCTAGGTGCATATGTCTACATGTTTTTTACATAAGCATTTTTGGCATGATAATGATCTCACGCACAATGAAACAATACTAGGGGTTGGGGGTCAGTAACTTCTTTGCCAATAATCACTGTAAATATTCAACACTATTTACTTGGCTGCCTTGAGATTTCTGCACAGTTTTGTTTCTGCATGAATGTGTAAATAAATAACTATTAATATTCATGAAGTAATATAGCAGTGTAAAATATAACAAAAAGTGCGTAACTTGGTCTCTAGGGGCCTGACCGTCTGCTCTCCAGGAATCTTTTTTACTTGATTCCAACTTATAACTGCATTTCACAGTTACAATCCAGTACAGCTGTTGCCACAGTTTGTCAGTCATTCTCTAACTCGTTCACAGCCTGTTTGTGACCACAGAACTACTGACTGCCTTGTGCGCAGCGGTGTTGTGAGAAATTCTGCATGCAGTTGTAGGGGAGGCGTGGAGCCGAACATACCCAGTCTGAGTGCTGCTCCTGTGTGCATGTGGATCCTGGAACCAACCATGAAGACTGTGGGGTGACAAGCACAACCCGTATACGTGGCCATCTCTATTTTATTACATTAATGCTAGTCTGTGAATGCAAGGTGCTTCTAATATACATAGTGTGTTGTCACAATAACAGCCATGTCTGTCAATTTGAGACAATTCAAATAATTTCATCCTATTTTTGCATGGTATTATTTGAGTTGGGATTTAGTTAACTCCATGTTTAATAACAGTACACATGTGCCTTGAGTTAACTCGCATCTCTCCCTCTTGCCATCACACGACTCACTGTACTAAAATGTCCTAAAACGTTTGACATATTCACACTGGAGCATGCGAGGGGAAGCTATCACATGCCAGGCTATGAGGACGATGTCCTTGAAATCATATGATTAGGCCCAGTGGCGGCTGTCTCGTCAGGAGACCGTTCTCAGCGCCGCCCCCGTCCGTCACTCACAACGAGACGATAAAATCACATTCTTTTCCATCATCTCAGTTTCACCTACACATCTGTGATAGGGTTCTTCACAAGGCATGCATTCCACACCAGTCTGCTTGCCATGCCATTTAACATGGTTGAATGGAAGTCATTAAAAAATGTTTTATTACAGTTAATAGGTCGGTCATGGTTATGATCACAGGCTCAAGGGCAACTTGTGAGTGGAGGTTTAGTACCTAAATACAGGTTTACACCTAAGACACCTTTGCACCCTCTGCAGCACTTCCAGTTTACCTTTAAACTGAATTATTTCCATGAGCAGAAAGAAAGAACAAAGCTCTTATTAAACGGGCATAATGTCGATATGCAATGTGATGCAGCTGAAAGGCTCACCCTGCACCACAGAGACATGGGACTCGGCTCCAGATGAAATATTACTGAAATGTTTGTGAAAACAAACCCAGAATCAGTCCTTACTATTAGGGGGTTTGCAATATACACATCTCTACCATGTATTCCTGCCTGCCACACTCTTCCTGCTGCTGTGTGTTTCGCCCTGACTCTCTGTTACTGCGAAGTGATTCAATGTCCAGATGCCGATGAAGGGTCCTCATAGGGGAAACGTTTTAATGCAACCACCCTCCATACAAAACATAGTTCAAAGTATCTTTTTAGACTTCTCCCCCGTAATCTCACCCCCTATCCTGCAGCATTGAGCATTCAACATTCTTAAAGGGTTGAACATAGTTATGTAATTCACATTACATAACACCTACACCCCACCCCCCCTCTCAAGATCTTCCGCTCCTACATTACGCAATGTTCAAGCTTAGCTTAATAACTGAACTAATACAGAACTAATTACCTATGCCCTCTCCCACAAAAGCAGGCATTGAGAATGAATAACTAAGATGGTCAATTACGTTTTATTCTGTAGTTTTGTCAGAGAGGGCATCAAAGTCATGAGGTTCGGTCTCTTCACTGACATACGCGGCCTACCAGGTCAAGTGAGCAGAAGCTCCTTTTGCATCTCTTGCAATAATGTGAGGGCTCTGTGCGGTAGTGTCACAGAAGCTTGCAGGCTGCACCGTGCAATGCTGCTGTCTCTTTGCTGCCACACTGTCCCTGACTCCAGAACAGTGTTGCCATAGTTACTTTGAAACAGTAATCCGACTACTGACTACTTCTTTAAAAAGTAACTCAGTTAAGTTACTGACTACTTGCTTTTAAAAGTAACTAAGTTAGATTACTTTTAGTTACTTTCAGCAGAGGCTGATCCCCCGCCCCTATAACATGAAAATGACTACCAGTTCTGCCAATACTCACTTTATTGACATGTATTTTAACCGGAACATCAAAAATGACACTGGCATTTGTAAACTTTTTCTTGAAATAGGCTTACATGTTTTTTAAATAAATAAATAAGACAGTCTTTCTGTTCAACTCCGCCCACTTACAGGGTTGCCAACTCTCACGCATTGAGACACACGCATTTGACTGTCTTCACACGCTTACACGCCACACTTCCGATATCTCACGCCGAAAAAAAATCTAGTTTATTTACCTCTGATCCACATCTATGATTCAATGAGTTACTAGTTCGATCTGGCGCCAACCACCGGCGATCGATCGATCGCGATATAATACTGAATTTAGTCCATTTTACACCCCGCCCGGTAACAATTTACGTTCGCCGCCAAGCCCCGGTTTTTTTCAGGTTTGACGTTGTGTTTTTGAAAGTAGACAGCACTCTGTCGCCAGGACAGAGTGTACAACGGACCTTAATGTTGTCTTCCTTAGCCGAAATAAAATCAAAATAATGCCTGTATTTCCAGCTGCTAAAGGCGAACCTCTCCTTCCATCTGGCTTTGGCGCCGCAGAGCAGAGATGACGTAACCGCGTAAGAAACGTGTAGCCAAAAATAAGAATGAATAAATATAACCTACGTTCCCCCGAAATGCAGAAATAGTAACGCACGATGTTTTAGATAAGTAACTTTAATCTGACTACTAGTTTTTAAATAGTAGTTGCGTTAGACTACTCCGACTACAGTAACGCGTTACCGGCATCACTGCTCCAGAAAGCATTAGGATCTACTGTAGGGACTGACAATGATGTCACAGTGTGATCTCCTGCTCGGGCATGGGACATAAGATTGCGACCCATGATCTGAAACCACCTCATCTGGGCTCCAAAACCAAGTAAAAAGTCATGTTGAATGGAGTTTTTGTATGCTTTCATTATGAGGCAGTTGTAGTTGGGAGATTATCTACTGCAAGAAACCTTGAAAAGGAACCAGACACAACAATGTAGATGTGTTTGTTTTACTGACATAGTTCTATCATCTTGTTAAAATAAGAGGTTCTTTTGTTTGTGCATGCCTTACTTCATTGAACAGAAACTATAGGACTCCCCTTTCAGTTTTTTTTTTTTTGCTGAAATTCCAGGTCACCACACTGATTTTTTTGTCCCGACCTCAGCATTTGGTCAGCCACTGAAGCCCACCTGCTCTCCGATCCTCTGGAAAGCGCACACAGTGTTAATCATACCACCATGCCCTGAAAATTCATTTCAAATTGCAAAGAAATTTGTGATGAGTGCTGGCGTGTGGCTTATGTATGCTGGCCACCTTGTCCGGATGTACTTCCGAATTATATCCAGGTTACTGTCAGCTAGTCTCTCCAAACTTTGTGGTGTTTCCAGCGTGCCATCTATGACTGCTTCAATGTAGCAATGCACATTCGAGTGAGTGTCCATTTTCTCATCCATCTTCAGGAGAGGGCTGTGTGATAAGATGGCTGCTGTGGTCATAGTCCAGCCTGGCACATATTCAGCAGGTGGCCTCATTAGAAGTCGGTGGCACAACGGTGGAACATTAAGAAATGTTTATTTATCAGGAGCATTAAGGGCTTGTCTCCTATGACTAATATGAGGGTTTCTACACTAACCAGGTTAGTGTCAAATTTCTCACAAGGTTTTGACATACCTGGTCTCTGCATCAGATAAGCTTCATGAACAATACACCACTTCTTCCCACTCTCCATCACTCTCTGCTCCAGCACTCCAGATGACACTACAGCAGCATTGCTTTGTGTCACAGAACTTCAGGACTGGAGATGTGGACAGCAGCTCTGGTGTATTGAAAGTAAAATCTTCTGCTGCTAATGATTTAAACAGTGTTGCACCACTCAGTGATGCCTCTCCCTCTTGATGGCTTAATTTAGTTTTATTTATATAAACACAGATTTGCACACTTCTGTTGGTGCTGTCCCTGTCTTAGTAACACCATTTGACCGTTTTCACACGCTCTCACGCCACACTTCCGATATCTCACGCCGAAAAAAAATATCCAGTTTATTTACCTCAGATCCACATATATGATTCAATACGTTACTAGTTCGCTAGCTCTGGCGCCATCCACCGGCGATATAACACTGAATCTGTGTCCATTTTCCGTTCGCCACCCCCCCCCCCCCCCCCCCCCCGCTCAACAAAATACACTCGCCACCGGCTCCAGGTTAAAATCTCACTCCAAGCGAACGTCAAAAGTTGGCAACCCTGCCAATCTGTTTGTGCTGTCCCTGTCTTAGTAACACTAGTCTGTTTGTGGTGCTGTCCCTGTCTTAGTAACACTAGTCTGTTTGTGCTGTCCCTGTCTTAGTAACACCAGTCTGTTTGTGCTGTCCCTGTCTTAGTAACACCAATCTGTTTGTGCTGTCCCTGTCTTAGTAACACCAGTCTGTTTGTGCTATCCCTGTTTTAGTAACACTAGTCTGTTTGTGCTGTCCCTGTCTTAGTAACACTAGTCTGTTTGTGGTGCTGTCCCTGTCTTAGTAACACTAGTCTGTTTGTGCTGTCCCTGTCTTAGTAACACCAGTCTGTTTGTGCTGTCCCTGTCTTAGTAACACCAATCTGTTTGTGCTGTCCCTGTCTTAGTAACACCAGTCTGTTTGTGCTATCCCTGTTTTAGTAACACTAGTCTGTTTGTGCTGTCCCTGTCTTAGTAACACTAGTCTGTTTGTGCTGTCCCTGTCTTAGTAACACCAGTCTGTTTGTGCTGTCCCTGTCTTAGTAACACCAATCTGTTTGTGCTGTCCCTGTCTTAGTAACACCAGTCTGTTTGTGCTGTCCCTGTCTTAGTAACACTAGTCTGTTTGTGCTGTCCCTGTCTTAGTAACCCTAGTCTGTTTGTGCTGTCCCTGTCTTAGTAACACCAGTCTGTTTGTGCTGTCCCTGTCTTAGTAACACCAATCTGTTTGTGCTGTCCCTGTCTTAGTAACACCAGTCTGTTTGTGCTGTCCCTGTTTTAGTAACACTAGTCTGTTTGTGCTGTCCCTGTCTTAGTAACACTAGTCTGTTTGTGCTGTCCCTGTCTTAGTAACACCAGTCTGTTTGTGCTGTCCCTGTCTTAGTAACACCAATCTGTTTGTGCTGTCCCTGTCTTAGTAACACCAGTCTGTTTGTGCTGTCCCTGTCTTAGTAACACCAGTCTGTTTGTGCTGTCCCTGTTTTAGTAACGCTAGTCTGTTTGTGCTGTCCCTGTCTTAGTAACACCAGTCTGTTGGTGCTGTCCCTGTCTTAATAACACCAGTCTGTTGGTGCTGTCCCTGTCTTAATAACACCAGTCTGTTGGTGCTGTCCCTGTCTTAGTAACACTTGTGTGTTGGTGCTGTTCCTGTCTTAGTAACACCATTCTCTCCCATTCACACGAGTTCCTATTCTACCTCCTGCATTATAGGTAAACGTTCTTGATAAACCGAAGATACTGCATGAGGTTGGACATTTTCTCTTAACTGGATTGGCACAAGTTCAGATTTAAGAAGACCATGTTCACCAAATGCCTCATGAATTCCAGCAATGTGCTTCACCACGCACATTTTAGATGCCGTGGCACGCTTCAGCATATTGTTGGCATTTTGACCGTTTAGGACAGGTGTGCCAAATACGTCGATCGCGATCGAAGGAAGTGCGGGTCGATCGCGAAGGAAGTGTGGGTAGATCGCATGACATTAAAAAGTAGTGGATAAATGACAGGCTATCGTCCATCTGCACTGATGGTTGTATTTTGATTGACATACATGGTAGCCAATCTGAAGTCTAGGATTTTACACACGCCAACCGGTCAACAATCATTACACTGATTTTGAATCTTTTCCCAACAAGCCGCCTTTTGCATGTATTGCAGGTGGACTTCACTGCTGGACACCTCTCCTATGTTTTACCTTTCCACATCCCTAGTCCCGGGCTTCCTAAGACCCACTTTGATTTTCTGCTCCCTGCAGGTTTCCCCTGAATTTCCTGAACTGTATGGAAGACAGATGAACCATCTGAACAGTTAGAGTTCATCTGAGACGATGCGATCACAAATGTTTTTTCCCTTTGAACCCTGAACTCACAATGGTCAGATTCCAAAAGGGCCCTTATGAAGGTTTCTGCCTTTTCACCGGACCAATGCTCTCTTTGGTAATACCTGGCCTGCTTTTGAATCACTTTCTGTTTGGGATAGAAATATCCGTTGCATTTTACCTAACATGACAAATTTCTTTTCATCCTTCTCTGCGTCAAATGTGAAAGACCTGAAGATGTTCTCCGCCCCATTACCCAAGGTATAAATCAACTGACCTGCACCGTACCACCCTCATTGTGTAGCTCAGTTGCTAAACGGAACCATTGAAATCTCTGTTTCCAATCAGCCCATTCCTTAGGACGGCTGAAAGAGAAGCTTTTAGGAGGATTAAATTTGGCCATATTCTAAAGCAGTCAGGTTGGCAATCACTTCTGACACCATGTAAAATGATTAAATGTCCAGACGCTGGGAAGGGCTCCTCTATTTTAATGCAACCACCCACCATACAAAACAATTTCTTTAGACTCCTCCCCCTTAATCCCACCTCCTATCCAGCAGCATTGTGCACTCAACATTCATAAAAGGCCAAATATACTTAAGGCTAATTTAACTTTATTCCACTCTGAGGTGGGTCAGGACTGTTATTTTTGCATTAGCATTAGTCATTAGCATAATGTTGAGTAAAGTATTTTTTACACTATACAATTAGTGTACTATACAATAAAGAGTCCATCATAAATGCAGTACTTCGAACCAGACTGACACCTACCCTTAACCAGAAAAGCGAATGCGTTTGCTGGACAATGTATAATTGCGATGGTGCTAACCTAGCTAGCTGACGTGAGGTTTCAGTGGAACGAAAATGAATGCTGATCTGATTTTTGCTAACATTCGCTGTTTTTCTTTACAATTGTGAAATCAGTGTACAGTGATGCAGTACAACATGACCTTTAAATTGTGCTTTAAAATCAAGTTTGGGCGGGCAGCTAAAGGAACGCTCCCTTTTGCCGCTTTTGCTGAATCATGGTGCCCTGGTGAGTGAACATTTTTAATCTGACATAGTCAGAGACCTGGGACTCCACTTGACTTGCTGTAAGTCACGTAGTGTTTAATATTTATATGGCAATGTGACTTTTGCCACTTTTATGTCACTTCTGCAGACATTTTATGTGACAATGTTTACAATATCTAGATTTCACCAGTTGTTATGGGTGGGTTTGGAGGATGGATACGTTTTTGGCCTTTTAAAAGTGATCCTTGCAAAATATAATGAAAATCCTTTCTAATTCAGGTCAAGTTCAGGTATTTTTTAAAGCTGTCTTGGTGTGTAGGCCTACCACGCTACCTCCACTTACAGTACAGTGTCATTATATTGTTGGTTAAGGGAGAGGTCTCTTAACGTTGCCCTTGTTTGACTGGTTAAAAGAGAGGTGTGACTGACTGACTGAACTGTTCATCGAGGTGAAACAATCAGAAGAGAGTTATAAGAGTATAAGCAGATATCAAGAAAATCACAAAAATGTTGCCGTTGTGTTGCTCATGACCGGCACAGCTGTATATGGTTGGGTCAGCTCTGTCATTTATCAGAACCCTGTCATTTTTTATTTTCATTTCATATTTTGTGCTACTTTAAATGAGCATCTACAAAATGATCATTCAGAAAGTGAAAAACAAACAGTGTCTGGAATTCTCCTAGCATTGTTTACTGGTAGGTTGGAAAGTTATTGATTTCTCTGTGTGTGTTTGTGCGTTTGCCTGTTTGTGTGTTTAACTCTGTATGTGTACTTTGATAAACATTTGTTTCTCCTGATGTGACAGTTCTTTGAGTCTCCATGTGGTGATGAATGACAATGCGATATATTTAATTCGATGTATATTAAATTAAATTTAATATATTTAATAACGATGTATTCATTGTTTGTTGCTTTGTTTCAGTGAAACATATTCTATGGGTGCTAAAATGGTTAGAATGGTTACTATTTTGAGTACTAATTTAATTGAATCAACCTTCTGTGTTAATGACATATTCAAAGAGGATTCTCAAGAATCTCATGGGGTGGTGGTGGAGGGTATGTCTGCAATGTGCCAACCAAGTTTGGCATTTGCATGTCGGCATTTGTATAGTGTTGAATGATTTGAAAGGGTGTGATGACGGGTTTAGTATTGTACAAGGAGGTGTGTTGCTTTTCCCTTACTCTGATTGGTTGTTCTAGGATGTCCTGTAATATGGTGTACTGTGCGGAGAGTTGATATAATAAAATAAAAAAAAACACAAAAACAATATTAAGTCAAAATAATTCTTAAAAAACACACACAAGATCCGAAAAACAAAACAAGATTAAGAAAGATCATGCATAAACAAATGCTTGGGAATCTGTATTGATTGTATGGGGAATCACGAGATCTCCATTATGTCTGCCGGAATGTGATGTGCATGCAGAAGATCCCATGTGACTACAGCAATCAGTGGAATGCTGTCGTGATAGTGATCTGTGGGCTGTGTCACATGCTGTCCTGCTATACTACACGTGGCAAACCACCTTAGAATGTCACAGCGATATTCATCTCAGAAGTCCACTGATAATTGCGCACCTCTGATTGTCACACTGATACCCAGTTTATCTCAGAAATCCACTGACATAGGCACACCTTATGTCAGTCAAAGACAAGTCTTCAGTCTGAAGGATGATTTATCATGTGACTTGGGGCAAGCAAAAGCCCACACAGACAAACAAACTTTGGACAGCCGTGTTGAAGGTAAACCTGGCGTTACGCAGTGCGAAGCTACAGATTGAGTGAGGGCTGTGCAGACACACTCAGTTTACTGTGTCTTCAGTAAACCTTCTCATCAAATGCCTTTAGAACTAAACTAATAATTACTCTGGTTTGTTTTCTTCTCCTCTTCACATCTTCCAAGGTGTTGTAGGCACAGCCAGAGCCGGAGTGGCTAATCGGGAGA
Organism: Brachyhypopomus gauderio; assembly: GCF_052324685.1. NCBI lineage: Eukaryota > Metazoa > Chordata > Actinopteri > Gymnotiformes > Hypopomidae > Brachyhypopomus > Brachyhypopomus gauderio. Next base: position 8,616,854 of record NC_135222.1, on the reverse strand, counting down.
TTTGGGAGGATTCCCGATGGGCCAGCTCATGTCCATCTGTAGTTTGGGCCGATTGGGAAGGAAAAATAATTTTGGGCCGGATTTGGGTATGAAACTCCCGGGCTGAAAAAGTGTCCCACTCCGGCCCTGGCCACAGCACACTTAAAGTGCTGTTTGTTCATTAAGTTGCAAATTTTAAAAGGGCTATTTTCATCTGAGCTGTGAGTCTCGAATAGTTTTGAACTACAACTATTATCCAAAAACATTAAACGAACATTAATAGGAATCTTTTCGTCATTTTATCTGCACTGTAAATTAACTGTGACTATTCTAAACACGTTCAACTCCTTTGCAAAAGAAACAGTGGTGCGTGTGGTCTCCAGGGCTAAACAATATCAGTTCAAATATTATTATCAAACGTCTTCTTACTCATTTAAATGCTTTGATAATATCTGGAATGTACCTTTAGGAGAACCATGTGACTGGTCAGTGAGATATGAAGTGGATGACACGTGAAAGGGATTCTTCTAGCTGGTGCCAGGAGGAACGTTTCAGTACCCCTTCAATACCTTCTGCACTAATCGGACTGTAAGATTGACTACAACATTCTGGATGTATGTTTGGTCTTTACATTTGTTAGTGTTAAGGTACCCCAAGCGATGGTACACATGCATTTGATAAACTCTTTCTCGGATAATGCATGACTTGGGAAAACAGGTGTGCATCTAAGCGGTGTATTTTCATGTGATTTATGCAGCAAAGACAGTGGAGTCTTTCCAAAGTTCTGTCAGTTAGAAATGCTGTGGATGATGTCTGGGAGATGGTGAAAAATAAAAGCATGTTAAATGAATGAAATGTCTACGTTTATTCTATGGCTGCAGCTGGAGGGTGCGTGGAGCAGATGACGTCTGTAGCCAACAGATACAGCTGCCATTGCTAAAAGGTCTTCTTTTGCTCTTAAGTCTATAACCTGAAGCAACACAATGTTAATGGAGATGTGAAGGTTATTAGAAGTCAAAACAAAATGTCTGGTGTTGCCATACACTTCCAAAACTGAAATGAAACTGAGATGGTATAAAGTTGTTGGTGAAATATTTAGCACATGACTCATTTATTAAAACAAAGTCAAGAAATGTCAAAATAAGGTTGTCAGTTCCTAAACTTTGTCACACATGGTAACGTTTGTATCTGTTATAAATTTTTCTCTTAAAAATACAGATTGTCTAGTCATTTGGGAGCCCACATGACTTCCTGAGACCTGTACGTTTAGTACACCTGCCAGTTTATTAGTGGTAAAGCCAGAAGCAATATTTGGGATTAAACGTCATGAATGCTTATTGGCTGCATAACCACATAATTCAACACCAACAGAGCTGAATTATAAAAATAACACTTGTATTTTGTTCTAGATCATTAATACCCTTGTGTCTGATCTGATATTGCTGTGTATGCTGACAACACGTAACGCAGTAGCAATTTTTTTCTTCCTTTAATTAGGGTACATTCTGTCCTGCAGCAGATGTCTTTACATGTAATGTAATTTAATAAAATAACAACATTCTACAGTATGCGTGAGTTGAGATTTAATAGACTCTATTTCTTTGTTAATGTCACACATAGCTTTCCCTTAGTTATATTCCCCTCCCCCCAGATTTTTCACATTTTTACATGCATTTTATTTGTGATCATGTTGCTCAGAAGGCATTGTAGATATTGATCAGAAAATGTGTCTGCTGGCTCTCACAGATTTTTTTGTCATATGTCAAGGCTACACCTAAAACAGCCAAACAGGTGCCCAAATATGACACACCTCTTAAGAATCGGCTATAAAAGCAGTCAGCATCCTGTTCTGCAGATAGAAAGTGCCTTCTCTTTGATCACTGCTAACATCCACAATGGGGAACTGCCAGGATTGCTGCAAGAAGTTCTGGTGCGGTCCGAAAAACCCCAACATCCGGATCAGCCTGCCAGCCGTCTGCTTCGTCTGGCAAATCGCCATGATCATCCTGTTTGGACTGTTTGTGCGCTATAATGCAGAGTCTGATGCACATTGGCCAGAATATATGAGTCAACATAATATTACAAGCAATATTGAGAATGACTTCTACTTCAGATACCCAAGTGAGTATGCATTTTTTACTGTTAAGCATTAAGAATACTTTGATAAAAAACATTTTGTGATGATAAGTAGAAAAAAGTTAAAACAGTCCCACAATGTACTACTTTTATTTTAGATGACCATTGTGATAAAAATGACATTTAAACTTTCTCAATACATTTAAAATTACATACATGAAATGTGCAAGTTTAAAATCCAGACAAAAGTGAATCTGTCCAGCATCAGGTGATGAGGCAGCTTTCTCTTTAATTCTGTTTTGTACTATGATATTTATTTTTACTAATTTAATAAAAAATACACTGTTTTGTAAACTGTACCTTGACAATATGTGTACATATTCAACATTTCTTATACATTCAATATGCTACTGCAGCATTGTATTGAACATACCTTTTAATATTTTAATCTAAAGTTACATTTAAAAATTTTTATTATCATTCCTTTGATTTACTCTCAAAGTGACTCGGTAAAGATAGTTAAAATTATTTGACCTAATGAATAAGTGAATAAATAAATTCATAACTGAAGTGTACTTAGGTAAATGCAGATGCCAAAATATTTAAATATTTTAAAATATATATATATTTTTTAATTATAGTGAAGTACACAATGTTTCCAGTGAAAGAACACATTTCAGATAGAGGTCCTTCATCAGCTGTGCAGCCAAGTGCTTCACAATTTTTTTATATCTCTATATTTAAAGTAATAAAGTAAATATATAAAGTATAAAGTAAATATTAAATATTACATTTGAATATTACATAAATAGTTTATTTTATATTAAATCATAAACTATATAATAATTACAAAGGAGCATGTTGAGGTTCTCAAATGACAAATTATACTGTCTCAGTCACCAAATAATACAGTTTTGAAAGCTGACTACCCTCCATGGCTAATCTTCTTAATCCTATAATTGTCACTGATCTGGATCAGGAGTTCTGCAATAACCAAAAGCCTTTCTTTCATTTAGTAAGTCTATTGGCTGTGAACCAACCAGCCATTTTATGACTCGTAATCCAGAAAGTTGGAGGAGATTTTCTCAGGTTCAATTCCACCTCAGGCCTTAAGAGCTTATCCAGTATTCATGTCTTCCCTCTCTCCACCCTTTCCTTCTGTTTCTGGCTCCGCCCCTTTATTGGGCAGGCTTCCAGGACGTGCACGTGATGATCTTCATGGGTTTCGGCTTCCTTATGACCTTCCTGAAGCGCTACAGTTTCGGCGGGGTGGGCTTCAACTTCCTCATCGCTGCCTTCGGGCTGCAGTGGGCTCTGCTGATGCAGGGCTGGTTCCACTCACTGGACCCCACAGATGGCACCATCAAAATCGGAGTAGAAAAGTAGGACTTTTTGTTTGTTCAGTTTTTTTGCTCAAATGTTCCCCTGCTTTGTTAATCTCGAAGTAATATGAGAGATTACTTATACAAATATGGAATATTTTCACAGTACACAGTAAATCTCCAATAATCTAGCATTCTGTACTGGAGAACTTGTTGGGCATCATACATATTACTGGCAAATCAGTCATTAAAATGTACTAAACCAAAGTGTCTTCCATATAAAGAGATAGGAGAGATACTGGAGATCACCTCTTATGTTGAAACAAAAAAAAGATCTGCTGTATGAATATCAGTGTCATCTAATTTCCTAAATTCACATTTTAATTGTCCTATGATTGGGGCCCCATTTTAATTTATTCAGATAAGAAGACTAAGTATAATTTAGACATACATCTTCTACCATTTTGTAGCACTCAGTCTAAAAACACTTGTATTGCAGCCGATACCTGTAACTGCTGCATCTGCTAAATGAATAAATGTAAATGTCAGTGTAATAATGAAGGTGCTAATTGCTTTCTACCTTGCTATCTCCAGTCTCATCAATGCTGACTTCTGTGTGGCTGGGTGCCTAATTGCGTATGGAGCTTGCCTGGGAAAAGTCAGTCCTGTTCAGCTTATGGTGATGACACTGTTTGGCATCACCTTGTATGCAGTGGAAGAGTATATCATACTCAACCTCCTCAGTGTGAGTTTCATCTAGAAGACTGTTGATGTCCTAAAACTGCACTTGCAGTAATTTACTGTACTATAATATGCATCATGGACAAAGATAGTATTGTTGGCTTTTGATTATGCTTAGTAATAATTTACTACGCAGTGTTACTGACCCATTTGAAATTTGGAACAGGCCAAAGATGCTGGTGGTTCCATGGTCATTCACGTATTTGGATCCTATTATGGTTTGATGATATCGTGGGTTCTCTACCGACCAAACCTACACCAGAGCCAGCGTCTCCAAGGCTCACACTACCACTCTGATGTCTTTGCCATGATTGGTAAGTTAACAAACCCTCTCCCACTGTAGAAGTTCTTACCCCTACAACAGGAAGGACTCCATAACATCCAGGCCCATCTCTTTCCAGGTACCCTCTTCCTCTGGATGTACTGGCCCAGTTTCAACTCTGCCATCTCGCACCATGGAGATGGGCAACACCGTGCCGCCATTAACACCTACCTGAGTCTGGCAGCCAGTGTCCTCACCACCTTCGCCATCTCCAGCCTCTCTGCCAAGAAGGGCAAGCTAGACATGGTAGAGTTCCTCACCTCACAGAGTGCATGATAGTTGCACAAAGTTGACTGGCATGTTGCTCCAGAGTCTTGATCAGGTATGTGACCTCTCTTCTCTTTGTGTACTAGGTTCATATCCAGAACGCGACCCTGGCTGGAGGCGTCGCCATGGGCACAGCGGCTGAGTTCATGATCACACCCTACGGCTCACTGATCGTTGGCTTCTGCTGTGGCATCATATCTACCTTTGGATATGTGGTGTTGAGTGTAAGTGCAGCAATATAGGAAACTGCTAAAAACATGGTGGTTCTCCTAAAAATGTTCAGGTGCTAATGTTGATTTTTCTTCACAGCCATTGATGGAGAAGTATTTGAAGATCCAGGACACCTGCGGAATCCATAATCTGCACGCTATGCCGGGCGTCCTTGGGGGTGTCGTGGGTGCCATCACTGCTGCCACGGCGAGCACAGCTGTCTACGGACAGGCAGGGTGAGGGGTTACGGTGGCTTGTCTTAACATTTCCATGTTGGAAATACTTATTATGCAAAACACAACAGCAGCTCACATGAGAACTTTCCAGTAACACAGATGTTGTTAGACTTTATGCATTTCAGAAACCCTGAAAACATGCTTCTTTTCTTCCTCAGAATGCTAAACTCCTTTGGATTTGTGGGGAATCTTGCCAATAGGCAGCCAGGAACACAGGGAGGATACCAGGCTGCCGCACTGTGTGTGGCTCTCGTTTTTGGAATTGTTGGTGGAGTATTAGTGGGTAGGTAATCCCTCAGTATAGAGGAAATCATTAATAACTCAAGATTTTTATATATATATATATATATATATATATATATATATATATATATATATATATATATATATATATATATATATATATATATATAAAACATGTCTAACACTCAAATGGAAAGTAACATTCATCTGCAGTTATGAGTAAACAAATGTTCGATTGCATAAAATATAGCACTATAGCTGGCTTGACAGGTCTTTCCAGGTTCTTTATAATCCTTCTCCTTCATGTGGTTACACTGTCACTCGTGTCAGTCATGAAAGATGTTAAGGGGCGTTATATTTAGTTGGGTGTCTTTGCACCCCACCCTACCCATTTCATTGAGAATGACTTCATGATGAAAGACAAAAGGATAGTTGCAATACTCTTTATTTGTACCCATTTATTGGCACAATAATGCAGTAATGCAGCTTGTGGCAACATCCTGTTGTACTTTCATGATCAGTTTTGCAGTCACTACAGCTAGGATCCCTACAGATCCCAACAAATCACCACGGATCCCCACAGATCCCAACAAATCACCACGGATCCCCACAGATCCCACTCTTTTAGAATAATCTCCTTTCATTGGGTGATATCTCCTTTTAGACATTTAGCTGAACCACGCTATGGCTGAGCTGAAGTCTGATCTCAGCTTCCTACTTTGGTTCCTAACAACAACTGAGAAGATTGTAAAAGCAAATGTGTAAATCAATGCTGCTCCAAAACCTCTTTGACTAAGAGGTTGTAATCTTATATCTGAGGTTGTAATGTGATATTTGTAGGTTGTATCCTGAGGCTACCAATCTGGGCAGATCCAGCAGATGACAACTGCTTTGATGATGAAGTTTACTGGGAGGTGAGCACAGGCAAAACCCTTCAGTCAATTTTCCTACAACTAAAATGAGCTGACCGACAGTCAATATGGATCATATAATCATATATTCATATAATCATATATTCATACAATCATAAAACTGTATAATCATATATCCATAATATCATATATTCATATAGCCATATAATCATATATTCAAACAATCATAAAACTGTATAATCATATATCCATAATATCATATATTCATATAGCCATATAATCATATATTCATATAATCATATACTCTTATTTGCATATAATCATATATTCTATAGCAGAATCGTGCAGCTGGCCTTAATGATTATTGTTATATGCACAAGCTGATCAAAGATACTTTAGAAAATAAGTGAAATGTTTGTGTGCAGCTGCCTGAAGATGAGGAGAGCATTCCTCCCATTCTGGAATACAACAACCACATGGTCAACAAGAACCCCGACACCTGCATGTAAGAATCCCACTTCCTGGGTGTCCTGGCGGGGTGTGAGTGCATATCACACCGCCCGCTTTATCTTATACTCATTTATCAAAAACATTCTCAGTTAAAAAAAACAGCCCTTGTGGAAGCCTCGTAGCAAATGATGAAATGGTTTATATTTAGAATCACTTGATTTGTGTTTATGCAGAAGAAGGCAATACACATGCATTTTATTAGGAATGTTTTACAGTGTTCCCAAAATAATTAATAAGATCATTTTATGATAACAACAGGTAGACACCATGTTTCTTACAACGTTTGTATTCTTGGCAGATTGACTATAAGATTTTCCCATATTTGTTTTTTTTTTTTAGGTCTGAGTCTAACTTCTCTGTAGAACAGATCTAGGTGGTTGCTATAGCTACAAGATGCCCATAGTAACTGTGAACCAGTGTGCTGAGATCCACCCCTGGAAAGAGGCTGGTCAAAGGTCACTGCGAGTGCAGCCAAGGACCTCTGATGAAACACAGCAGCACTTTGTTTGATAATATTTGTATAAGTAAATATCCAAAGTGATACAAATGATATTATTGTTGACCTATGACAACTATTTTTTTGTAATTGCCCTGGTTTCACATGTGTAATAATGTTAGTTCACTTAAAGTGATAGCAATATTAAGACATTGTTCTTGTTAAGTGAAAAAAACCAGTTGCCACTTGGTAGAAAGCTCTAGAACAAAATGGTGTAGATTTGTTTCAGGCTGTTGAAGTATATAGACTACAGTGAGATCTAGATTGTTTCTTCTCTCCAGAGTAAGACTCCATCGCAGCACTGAGCTAACAGTCGTATCTTTGCCAGAAGGTACAGTCTGTTGTTAACCTCATTACCAATAGTATATGTTTTATGTTTTGAGAATGTAACTAATTGTATTGAATGTATTTCTTGAATATATGTTGTATTTATCTGCTGACATCAAGAAAATGCTACAAATGCTTATAAAGTATATTCATTTATTACTTTTTACATTTCTAGTAGTAATAAATTTATGAATTTTCAAAAATGTATGATGTGTGTTTGGCCATTTATGGTTGAAAATGTCCTCTGCCTGCATAGTCTGAAACTGACTTCCAGCAACCTTGCCTAATGTGCCTTTTAAAGTACATGACGCTGTTTGGTGGGGGCTCTTATTCTGTAATTATTCACTTTTGTAAGGATTGTATAGAAGTTACATTAAATACTAATGACTTGGCCTAATGTCATATTGGCAGACACCTCATCAGGTTACATCAGCTGACGACAAATAGTCAATTAGTAAACGTCAAATAGTCAATTACTAAAAGGTGAAACTGGAGATAAGTTTGCTCCTAAAACAATAGCGTCCAATGATAACAAACTGGCATCATATGTAATACTAATCAGATGGCATATTGAAAGTAGGTCAGTAAAAGAGCTGACCTTATCAAATCATCAATGCTTTAACTGCTATAAGCTTTATTAATTCATCTCTTTTTATTTTTCCATTGCTAATAAATATGTGAAATTTTTATGAAAAGCATCACCTGTATAAAAAACAGTGATGTTGCAGATACACTGGGAACTACTTTAACTCCAGCAGAATCTTCGTGGGCTTGTTTACTTTTTGTGTAGAGAAGGTGATGTTGGTGTCAGGCCAATCCTTATAGGACATATAGGCCTTGAGCTCAGCTGCTGTAAGTGTTATGGTTCAGATGCAGCAGGTTAAATTCTAGGAGTTCATTAGCCTGCTGAGTCAACAGGTACATAGATGTAAATATAGAATATCCTGGACATGATTACATTTTCTCAAAGAGTGTAATGGGAAAACATTACGTTTATTGGTTTAGAGGATGCAATGAGGGATTTGCAACACAGTTCATGGAGATTATAATGGTCTGTTGAGTGAACCCATCATCTTATGTAAAAGAGAAGGAGGTATGTTCAGTATCCTTGGCTTGCAGTTAAGCCGAATCATTAATACAAACATTCTGACAGCTCACATGCGACAGTGTCACACATAACTGAGTGAAAAGGGCTGTAATCCCCTTGAGTATTAAACAGAAAAGTTGTTTGTCATGATTGAATATTTGATTTGCGCAAACTGCCGAAGCATCGTGTGCAGGTTCTTCCATGAAAACCTGCAGGAGAACACGTGTGGTTTACTTTATTAAAAGCTTCGTGCACACACCATGATTTGCTATCCTTAAAGTTGAGATGGAGACTGGTCTTCTGCTCTGCATCTTTGAGAATGTAGGGTGTGGAGTGTCACTTCTTGGCTTGTTTTTATAGGTCTGAACTCTAGTTCTAATCCGACTTAGAGGAGTATCAGTCACACAATAACTCAGAACCATCCGTGTTTTGGTTTACATGTCAAGTTGCCCAGAGATTATGAGCTGCTAGCAGTGTTTTGACTGATTACAGGAACAGAACGTGAATCACTTTAGCTCAGCTGAGTCAGTGATATAGTATCGGTTTGCTTTGTTAAATCCCACTAGGACATGGCAGGCTTGTGGCTGATGTTTGTTTTTTACCTTTGCACAGTTGGTACTAAAGTCTCAAACATTAAAACAGCAGTAACTGAGAATGTCAGTAAACAACACTGCCATTTTACAGGTCACAGAAGGGATTTCTGTGGGAATGTTAACTGCAATGGCCAATGTGGTTTTCTGTGAAAATGTCTTAATATGACTTAGGTGAAAATAAGACAGAGGAAGAGTAACTAATATTAATATTAATTAATATTAATATTTTATCAAGCATTCAGTCCTTGTAGGTCAAGAGTTTATAAGTGCATGCAGACCTGGAACAAAGCCATCTTTTCAAAGGACATGGTAAGGGCATACTCTCAGATGAATACCCATGGTGTGTGTGCACATGTGTGTGTGTGTGTGTGTGTGTGTGTGTGGGAAGGGCATACTCTGAGATGAATACCCATGGCACCACATAGGGTAGAGCAGTAGTACACTAACTGACTAACTCACCAAGTTATTAACAGTGGAAATCTTCCAGACAACAGGCAAAACCTGTTATAGATATACAGACTTGTGCGTGCGTGTGTGTGTGTGTGTGTGTGTGTGTGTGTGTGTGTGTGTGTGTGTGTGTGTGTGTGTGTGTGTGTGTGTGTGTGGAAAGGAGGACTTGGCAAGTAGAATGGAAACACCTCTTTGGTGTTATCTTGCTAAAACATTTGAAAGTTTTGAAAGTGATATAGACAATTTAGTGGCAATAAATAGTGGAAGATCAACCTTGTCTAGATGATTTGACAAATTAGCCTACCCGCATTTATCTGGATACAACTCATTTAGCAAGCAGATATCAGAGAACAACATCTATGCTTGCTGTGCAACACTATGACTACAGTGACGTCTGGTGAAACGAAAATGTTAAACCTTTTTCATTTTTTTTTCCAGTGTCTGTTCATATTAGTTCAGAGAAACATTGCCATTTAAACCCTGTCAATCAAACAACCAACCCATCAATCACAGGATTAGGGAGGGGAGCGATTCATATTGTGTCTTTTTCTTGACGGCAGTTTCTGTAAACCTGCGTCATAGACTGAGCCTAAGGCACCAACTACTTGCAAAACAGTAATTATTAACTCATCCACTTTGGAGGAAAGTGTACAGGGAATTCTGCTTGGTTAATGAGCATGAAGCAGAAAGCACTAAAACCTTCACTCAAATAACATTTACTGTACATCACACAGGTTGTTGTCTGTGCAAAAATTAGACATTTGAGACATTTCATTTAAACTACATTTTGTAAACTGAGTAGTTGATTGATAGCTATACTTGTGCAAATTTTCAAGTTTGATCATTGAAGCGAGTACATATGTGCGTAATATAGCATAAAATGTATGCATGCATGTATGTATATATAGGTGTAGAGGTAGTAGAAATTGCAGTGCACTACAGACCAGGATAAACTTTACTTGCACATCACATAAAGCACATATGTAGTTGTGCATAACATGATAAAAAAAATCAACTGTGTTATGCACAACACTTATGGAAAAACATTTGATTTTCAAGAGAAGTCAGAACATTTGATGCCTTTGCTTACAAGACAGAACACGGAACACTGTAATGACTGAATTTCAGAGAATTAGGAACATAAGAGTCAGTACAGGCAATTAAAGTATTCAGTATTTACATATTGATCATTAGGCTGTTTTTTACATTTTGGTTAAACGTGGTCTTGAATTAATTTGCAGTGCCAATAGTGAATCACCATTGGATTTTTTTTGTCCTTAATCTGAGCATGGGATATCTGTAATCCCATACAATATTGTAGTCTGTGGTGTGGCCCGCACAGGGTTTTTATCAGGTGTTGGAGGAGTTACTAATTGCAAGCAGCATCGTTCGTGGCATGACACACCTCTAATCCATTATCTATAAATACCTCCATGGTCAAGGTGCCCTCAGTGCTGCAATTACAAGGTTCTGATAGAAGGTGCCCTCACTTTGGTCAACGTGTACAGCTACAATGGGGAACTGCCAGGATTGCTGCAAAATGTTCTGGTGCGGTCCGAAAAACCCCAATATCCGGATCAGCCTGCCAGCCGTCTGCTTCATCTGGCAAATCGCCATGATCATCCTGTATGGACTGTTTGTGCGATATGATGCAGAGTCTGATGCACATTGGCCAGAATATATGCGTCAACATAATATTACAAGCAATATGGAGAATGATTTCTACTACAGATACCCAAGTGAGTATATATTCATGGGTTAATTATTAATTATTATGCTGATCAATGTTTATTTTGTGAATAGTATAGTTTATTGGAAAAAATATAGTTCAAATTAGTTTATCATTATTTATGATAAACATTATCATTATGTTTATAATTATAGATAATATATAAATATCTTCTTTGATTCTACACTTTCTCTCTCATGTCATACCTCATCCCTCACTAGATCTGTCTTTCTGAGTATTAATAATGATAAAACTTTAGTCCATGATGCAAAGCTGTCATTGAACAACTTCCTCTTTGCAGCCCATGTTGATCTTAGATCTTCATAGTAGGTGTTCTTCATTTAGCGCCGTGGCACTGAAACTGTGGATTGCCTTCCCAAGTTTTTCCATGACTGTCCTGCTGCTCTATTAAACCCCTGTTAAAAACTTTCCTTGCTTGAATTGAAGAATTTTGAAGTAATTAATAAATGTTGGTTTTAAAAATACACTACATATAGAATCTAAGATGTAAAAACAGTCCATTTTGAAATCACTGTTTCCGTGATGTCAGAGAACAAGCATTTACATATCTCTGCCTATTCACCTTACTGCAGCTTAGCTCCGCCCACTTACACTGCAGATCTCCTGTTTCAACTCTAATGGCTTTTTGAATGAGATACAATACAGGACAGCCAACCAGAGTCAGATTTCAGTTATTTTATATTTGTCTTAAAGGTACAGTGACAGAAACAGCCTGTAGAGAAGAAGTATAGAAGTTTCAGGGTCATAAAGTCACACAAATATTGTAAGTGGATATCAAAGAAAATAAAGAAAATGTGTAATATGGACCCTTAATACTCAAACTGTGCTCTCTTTATTTGAAATGTGTATTGTGCAATAATACGTTGCTATACTTAAACAGTGGTGTAAAGTAATGAAAGCTTCTTAGTTCCTTTGCTGGACTCTTTTGAGCTTTGAGAGTATTTTTTCATACAGGCTTTATATAGGTATATCTGCATTATGCATTATTATCATTATGCCTTTTAGTTTAACTATTAATTAAAACCTCTGGATGAAATTATAGATGGAGCCATTCTAACCATTACCTTAGTAATGTTTAAAATCTGCGAAAGTGAAAATCAGTGCATTATATGATATGTACATAGCATTGATATTTCCCTATTCTGGCTCCGCCCCTTTATTGGGCAGGCTTCCAGGACGTGCACGTGATGATCTTCATGGGTTTCGGCTTCCTCTTGACCTTCCTGAAGCGCTACAGTTTCAGCGGGGTGGGCTTCAACTTCCTCATCGCTGCCTTCGGGCTGCAGTGGGCTCTGCTGATGCAGGGCTGGTTCCACTCACTGGACACCACAGACTGGACCATTCGAATCGGAATGAAAAAGTACGAATTAGGGTTTATGAGGATGCTGATGTAAACTGAAACTGTCTTGCTTGTCTATGCCAATACTACACCTGAGGAAACAAATCTAACCGCTTGCCAGGGCCTTGTGGTCAGTATACTGAAAGACGTGAGCGTTTAGTCTGACTGGATGACATCAAAGGATAATTCATAATTGAAGATACCATAGTTTATTCTGCTCCTTTCCTAAATGCCAGACAAAACCTGAAATGCTGGCTAGTGAGATTTAGATCAACACGTTGAACTCAGCTACTTCCAAGTTACCAGCTCTGAATGTCTTAGGTGCTCTGAACAAGTTTATTCATTTTGCAGTCTCATCAATGCCGACTACTGTGTGGCTGGGTGCCTAATCGCGTATGGAGCTTGCTTGGGAAAAGTCAGTCCTGTTCAGCTCATGGTGATGACACTATGTGGCATCACTTTGTTTGCAGTGGATGAGTATATCATCCTCAACCTCATTCAAGTAGGTGCAGCTGATCAACAATTTTAACACTGCAATGAGAGTAATTTATGATATGTAAATAACTATTTGTATAACAAGTTATTTGCTGATTTGAAACTTGCGGTTTCCAGTGCTGATCATGATTGTGTACCTTCGCCTTTATAGGCAAAAGATACTGGTGGCTCCATGGTCATCCACACATTTGGAGGATATTATGGTCTGACAATATCATGGGTTCTCTACCGCCCAAATTTACATCAAAGTAAACGTCTGCATGGTTCATCCTACCACTCAGATGTCTTTGCCATGATTGGTGAGTTAGAGAAGTTACAGACATCTGAACCTGAGTCCAGGTTTCAAAAAGCTGTGGATTTCTTAGAAGTGTTTCCACAACAAAATCACAGTTTACCTTCAAACACGCAGACAGATTATCTTAATGCTACAATGCTTATGAAAACACAATACCTGCAAAACAAAAATGTGATGGAGTAAAAAAAAAAAAACACCACCACCACCACCACCCAGGCCCATCTCTTCCCAGGTACTCTCTTCCTTTGGATTCATTGGCCCAGTTTCAACTCTGCCATCGGAAACCATGGAGATGGACAACACCGTGCCGTCATTAACACCTACCTGAGTCTGGCAGCCAGTGTCCTCACCACCTTCGCCATCTCCAGCGTCTCTGCCAAGAGGGGCAAGCTAGACATGGTAGAGTTCCTCACCTCACAGAGTGCGTGATAGTAAATGTTGCACAAAGTTGACTGACATGTTGTTCTGCTCCAGAGTCTTGATCAGGTATGTGACCTCTCTGCTCTTTGTGTACTAGGTTCATATCCAGAATGCCACCCTGGCTGGAGGCGTCGCCATGGGCACAGCGGCTGAGTTCATGGTCACGCCCTACGGTGCACTGATCGTTGGCTTCTGCTGTGGCATCATATCTACCTTTGGATATATTGTGTTGACTGTACGTGTTGAATAAAGGGCGCCTCTGACTCTAATGATAAAATGTGGATTTCAAGTGTTAAAATGTTTATCATATCATTTAACAGCCTTTCATGGAGAAACGTATGAAGATCCAGGACACCTGTGGAATCCATAATCTGCACGCTATCCCGGGCGTCCTTGGGGGTGTCGTGGGTGCCGTCACCGTTGCCACAGCGAGCACATCTACCTATGGAAAGGAAGGGTGAGGGTTACAAACTTCACATCAGTATTAGCATCTATTTCCCTACCTATGTTTGGGGTAGGTAATTATATACTGCAGTGAGTCAAATATATATTGTTGCTTACGCAGCAGTAGGGTCTTAAACAGATGTCGACGTGTGTGGGTGAATCCAAACGTATCTTTTATTTCATTATTTTGCCAGGTTGATGCAAATCTTCAGCTCCCCACATGAATTTGTAGATAAAACCATGAGTATGCAGGCAGCCCATCAAGCAGCTGGATTATGCATTGCTATCATTATTGGAATTGGAGGCGGAGCCGTAGTAGGTGTGTGGTATTTTATACATCTTGAGTGAACTCTTTTTTCGAAACCCATTTTACAAAACACACAAGCACGAAGATTAAAACAGGCTTGACTTTTTTTGCTGTAGGCTCGATCCTGAGGCTACCTTGCTGGGGAGACCCAGAGGATAACAACTGCTTTGATGATGAAGTTTACTGGGAGGTGATTGCCAGTAAATTTCTTACGTTCGCCACTAGTCTGTGCTGTTGGACCCCTTTGCTGTCTTGATGTAAAGAAAAAATCCGTTCCCAGGCATATTTCACGTAAAGGAGTTTTTGCACGTTCATATAAGGATAAAGAAATTAAATCAATTATATGTGAGTTTCATTTGTACGTTGTGTGAAATCCAGTTTTACCTTTGAGATCACAGTTTATTTATTTCTGTATTTTTACGAAGTTGCCCGAAGATGAAGAGAGTGTTAACCCAAGCCCTAACCCCAACCAGTGCAACAGCCAGAAAGCGGACAAACAGACTGATGTGTAGGTGGTATCCTTTCGTGTAAAATGTGATAAATTTTTGTTCATTTGTAAAATTTTGTAATTTGTCACTAAAGTAGCCAGCTTATTACCTATCGGTACAAATTAGTTCCTTCTAACAGAAACGTTTTCTTAATACATATGTGGTATATAGGCGGTGTCGATTATATATCTCTCAATTGTAGGATGCAACGTTAAATCATGGAGACCGATGGGCGTGTTACATGTTTGTCTATTTATTTGTTTGTTTGCCGGTCTGTGTCTAAGGCTATGTCCCATGTTCTTCTCTGTAGGAACGAGTCCACATTCGCTGTTGAACACTGAACGCTATGCCTCCCACTACATGAAGCTAATAACATTTACCTCAGGTGGTGAAATGCGTTACGGGATGTTTTCAAGGGGTCATCGGCGAAGGATGCAGAACAAAGCCAGTGCCGTTTGCTGACGACGCTTTAGCTGAACTGCAGCAGAATTTAATTTAGATTGAGTTTTTGAATATTTCGAAATATCTGACCTACTTAGTTTGCTGTCGTGTTGTTTAATACATTTATTAAACGTATCAATAAATTATATAAGTCCTTTTTTTGTAATGCATTTTATACCGGACGCTCGTGACCTGACATTTGAGTACCTACTACTCGCTCTGTTACCTGTTTTTCATTTTATACAGTCACGTGATATACTCTAAGCGCGAGATAGGAGCGCGTGCGTTCAAAGAACAACTTTTTTTAAATCTGGGCTACGCACACGCACACCTAGACATGCAGAGCAATAATGATTTTATAATGAGAAAATTCATCGAGAGAGAAGGTCAAAACCTCGTCTTTGTTTCATCTACTGAAACCTTTTCTTTGTTTCGTCTATACAAATTTCGTTGGACATTCTGTCAACTATTAATCTATATTACAAAACTATGTTATCAGTGGTGTCTGCTGACAAAGGCCCTAATTAATGCTTTTTAGAACATCTAGACGTAAACAAGCGTGCCATGAACCGAGTTTGAAGTCTATGCAATAGATGAGATTATAATACTCAGGACAACAACGGAAAATAGGAGCCCTACAAATTTTGCAGAATAGAACAGTGACGGTGTGCGTTATGCCCAATTATTTTCTTTTTGGCACCATGTCTCAGAGGATTTGAACAATGGAGTGTTGTTTAAAGAGGTCTCCTTATTGTTGGCCCTTAAGACAGCTGTTCAGACCCTGGGTAAACACCCCCAAACTGTTTGTTTAGCCTGCTGCACAGACATGGTGAGGTCAAGGGGCAAATGGATCAACCACACTGGTCAGTTTTTTTTTTTTTTTTTTTTGCAGATGGTTTTCTGATATGTGCTTTAAGCTGATATGAATGTCCTGCGGTGATTGTTATTTCACCAGAACACTGTAATAACTGTGTGGTGAGGTATGTTTTGGCATCTCATGGTGTGAAACCTGATGTATTGTGTGGATGACTGTACAAGTTCAGCTCACACAGGTTTCTGGAACATCCTTGAACCTTTATGGTGTGACTAGAAGTGACAGATCAATAAAGTAGTAAGTTTTTAACTCTACCGGTCTAGACAGTTTAATGCTGTTCTGTATGACTGTGAGATACAGAAAATGTATTCTAGAAAACTAGTACATTTGTTGAGGATGTGCTAGATGCCTGTTGGTCCCTCTCAGGTCAGACTAAACTAAACTATTTTTATGTAAATAGACCCCTTGTAGAGAGGTCAAGCAGGGTCAATGGGGTCATTTCCTGATCAATCCCCATGACATTTAATGAACTTCAAATACACTAATGGTTTTGTGTAGGCGTTACAGCCATATTATATGTAGGTGTCACATGTATTGATGTGTAATACTTCAATTTGTATTTGCTCATGATGGAATAGATTGCTTTTTTTGAAATACCTCTATACAAGGTAATAAAGTGTATTAATATTATGACGAGAAGAAAAACACCCAAGTTTCCATTTCAATTACTAACATTTTGCAGTAATAAGTAAAAAAATATTTAAAAATTAAAGTAAAAGTAAATTAATACATTTGTCTTTGCAGTTCTAGATTTTAAAAATCCTTCCCTTAATGACAGGAAGGCTTTAAATGTTTTAAAATACATTCACTTTTTAAGCAGGGTGAAGCTTTATTACTATGACTATATATCCGATATGCTTTCTTTAGACAGTGTCTTGCTGTCAGACTTGTGATACATAGCTTATCCACACAAACCCATCATCATTAACCTGTCAGAAATTTTTATTTCTTTTTTATTATTAATTATTAGTTTTTTTATCTGACACAGTCCATCTCTTTTAATCTTGTCCATTCTTGTCAAAATATATTCATTGCAAACATCTTTTAACGTCCTTTAGCTTAGCTTCACATCCTTTATCTTAGCCTCACATCCATTAGCTTAGTGGCTCTTTGAGGAATTCTCCATTTGTAATCCTCTCAGGAGGAAAGTCAAACAAGGAAAAGGGGGAAAAAAGCATGACAGGGAGGATATGCAGTGGCTCGTTCAGGTTTTTGGGGGGATTACAAGGTACAAATGAGATGGACAGCGGGGGAGAGAGGCGGAGCTTTCCTGGTGGGCGGAGCAGTTTTCGCGCTGATCTTTCGATGGCTTTCCCATGGGTTGGACAAGCATGGCAAAGCATCAAACTGAGTGGACGAAAGCAACGGAGCCAGGGTCAAATCTCCTTTTCCTAATCAAACAAGTCCACAGGGGATGTGGAATGGGGTGGGGGTTGGTGGAGGTTGGATCGTGGGGATGGGGAGGTGGCAGGTTTGCAGGGAACTGAGGGAGCTGACCCTGTAACAGAGATGTCCTCGGTAATCCCCCACCCGACCCCTGTGCGAGGGGAGTGGGCAGCTAGGCAGGCAGGTGGGCTGACCCAACTATAGTGTAACCTGAAAAGGACTCTGCCGGTGGAGGGAGAGCACCCTGAGTTTCCACACTTGGATCACATAGCTCAGAGGCTGTGTGTGAAACCACTTGGTCTGCCATTGTCCCGCAAGGCTGGTCTTGTCTGAAAAGCTGTAGAAAGCCTGTAATCAGATTAAAGATTGCCTGGATGAAGGGGGCTAGTTTCTCTCTCTCTCTCTCTCTCTCTCTCTCTCTCTCTCTCTCTCTCTCTCTCTCTCTTTCTCTCTCTCTCTCTTGAAGAAGGGGAGGGAGATTGCAGCCCCTCTAATCAGCACCTGCCATTGAAGTGCAGGAGAGGAGCTAAATAACTCTGCAGGGAGTGTGGGCATAAGGGGCCTCACGGACAAATTGGCCTGTTGTTGGTGTGGTATAATGGTGGGCTACGAGTAGGGGGTGGGAGAAAGGTGGTGTCTTTTATTCAGCAGCCTTTCCCCTCCTGACCTGATAATTATATCACTTGGAGGGGTTGATTGGTACAGGATGATTGGTATATCTGGGCTGATAGATCTTTTTACATAGAACTGTTGACATCAGTGGCCCTTCTGCACCAAGAAGTTGCTACTTAGGGTTGCAAGTGAGTCAGGTTTGCCTTCAGTGCGTTTGCGAAGAATATGAAAATGATCTCTATTGGTTGTTGTCAAGGACGTTCTTTTTGAGCACTATAAGACATATGTAGTAATTAAATAAAAATAGGAAGTGGCATTTTAAAAGGATCAGACAAGACTTGAGGATCACAAGGATTGAGAATAAGATGTTATTTTGGTGCTTGTAATAAGAGTTGTTTATAGTCCATCAGTGACTTAAGATGAAACCACAATAACCATAGATAGTTGCAGATCATCCAATTGACTGTGGATCAGATATCATGTTTTAAAAATAAAATCCTTAAATGTCCTCTTGGGAAGTTCCTTCCTTGGGTACAGTACACTAATCAGAGAGCGCTCTCCTCAACCATCATTTTGGTTCAAAACTTGTGTTACCTCATGGCACTAATCTCTAAGTCCCCTCATTAAAGTGCCAGTCTCACATGTGTTGGTTTTCTCGAACTTCTCCTCACGTCGGCATTCTCTTTATGCTCATTCAGGAACTTTGGCCCTCGTTAAAACCCAATCAAGCCTTTCTCCATGTGACATAAATCCATTTGTAAGGGTCAACAGCTCTGGTCCACAGAAGCGTAACCCCATGGACAATAAGTAGAGCAAAGCCCATGTGCAGTGCATCTGGAGGAATGGCCGATTCATTGGAAGGTCTTGTTGATTTGGTCACAAAAGCAGAGGCATCAAGCCTAGAATGAAAGGGACAGTGGCCGAACAATCATGAAGGAGCATGAGGGGTTCGGACCTAAAGATTCATCTAATTAAAGGATCCACCTGCATTGGGCCTTGCATGAAAGAGAGAGGGAGGGATGTAAAGGGACTTCATATAATGGTGTCTAATTTGAAAGCTGATTATTTGCCTTTTCAGTCAGTCATGGAGCTTGATTGACAAGTTAAGGAGTGAAGAAAGAGAGAGATGTTCAACCATGTGATGGAGCCAGATGAAGGTTTTTACGCACTCAAAAGAGGATCGACATGTGAAGTCTATAGAACAGTGGCGACTGATCCCTTGTATGAAGTCATCGTGAAAAGACGTTGGCGGTACATGCCGTGTAATCTTGCACTGCGCTAGTTTTAGACTGTGCAAATTTAACTCCTCTTTCTCCTCATTAACACATCCACGGGCATGGCTCACACCTCCTTTCACGGGATTGTTCCTCTGTTCCTCGGGCTTGCTCTCAGCCCCGGAGATCTGGAGGTGATGACGGATGGAGTCAATAGAGGAAAGCATCTGTTCCTCATAAAGAGAGGGCTTCTGCACCCGCCACCATATTCCCACTCCTACTGACGGCAGGCCCTCTGAATGAGGTCCTGGTGCCGCAATGGGGCTAGAATTACAGCTAATGATGAGGTGGAACCACTGATTACGACCAGCTCTACTAAGCCAGGGCTCTGGGCAAATGGGGACTAATTGATCGGAATAAACTGATTGGCAGGCCCCTTTAATCAATCCCCTGGGTTAACTGACAGAGACAGGCATGCATTATCCTTCAGTGGTCAGGGAAGAAAAGCTCTGCTACCTGACAGAAGGGAGAAGAGTAGGGAGGAGATGCTTTCAGAGCTTAGATGGGGTCGTGTGCAGAGGGAAACAAAAGGGAGAGGGTGTTGAGTGTTACACTCCCTCCCTACCAACACCTGGTTGTCTCTTCTGCTGTTTCAAAGCAAGGTGGAACCCACCCCAACAGCTGAGACCTTGATTTTCAGCGAAGAGTGAGGCTCCACACGTGAATGTGCACAGCACAGGAAATGATCTGCTAAGCTGAGTTGTACTCATTAGCTCTGCTCACAGCTGAACCTGACTATACAGGGAGTTTGGGTGTTCCGCCAGGTCTTCTCAGGTTTTGCCAGGTTTGTTGGAGTGAATCTTAATAATATAAACTCCATTAAACTGCCTTGAAAAACTTTTGATTTGGATTAAGTTGCCCATTTTTCACAATAAAATAAAAAATATTTGGTGGTGGATATTCTTTACATTTCCACATATATGAGTGGACATTCTTTACATTTCCACCCATTAATAGACAGACATAAACTCCTAGGACCATGGAAAAGAGTAACATCGCTAATGCTAAATGTCACTGAAGTGACTGGATGACTGGATAAAAAAAATTGCAGCCATTTCTAAAATTATTAGAATCTTGAAAATTAAACAAAACCATACAAGTGGTAGAGAATTAGAAAGTTCTCTAAATAATCTTTCTGTGTAATAAAAAAAAACTACTGTACTATAACCAATAGTTCACTGTGCCATTTGATATAAGCCAAATGCGGCTTTTGTGTATATATAAAGTTTATGGTGGAGAGTGGTGGGCAAAGTCTCTTCCCGCCTGAAGGCTCCCGCGTTTCTTTCCATTTTCAAAGAAGGATTTGCATCCTTCCCCCTGATCCTCCCGCCCCGCCTGCTCCATGCGGGAGAGTCTCCCAGGCAGTCATCTGTATGCACCGCCGCCAGTGTGAAGTTGTTTTAGAGCCTCCGTCGGATTTCGGCAGCAAGGAACAACAGATTAGTCATGATCTTATCCACCAAGTAGCTGCCCCTTTCTTTTCTCCATTTGACAAGTGTCTGAGGTGGGGGGAGGGTCCTCTTTTCAGAACCATCAGATGAACTTCACCCCAGGGGGAAAAAAAGGGTGGGGGGTGGGGGTGTTGTGGGTGTGTTGGGGGGTATCTTTTCAGCTTTGCCCAGAGAAGCGCCTTTCTCAGTTGCAGGGTCCTTGTTGCTAAGGTGCAAGGCCTCACCATCTCTTGGCTGTTGTTGCTAAGGCTGAAGCCTCTCTGTCGCTTGACAGCGGTTGCTAGGCAGGACGGCGGGCGGAGGCGTGCACGCCGCGTGGGCCGCCGGCATTGTCGCGCCGGTCGAGACGTCTCTTTCTCTCAACAGACGCTGACGGACCGGTAGGTCACATAGCTCACGCGGGACAGAGACCTCTGCAAATGGCACCACACCCAAAGCCCCTTTTGAACATGGCAGCCCGAACATGGGCAGGGCCGACGTCGTCTCCTCCCCTTTGCTATGTGGCGCATTCCTGTGCAGTCTGGGGGCTCCATGCCGATTGGACCCGCGGCGACCGCTGCCCCATGGACACCCTATTTATCTTTTCCCTTTTTGATCCGCCATGGTAGGTGATGGGAACCAATAGACATACCATTATATGGCATGGCCATGACTTCCTTCTTTTCATTCCCTAAATGTGCTTAAGCATTAAGAATCTATAGACCCTCAGAGACGAATAAACCCACCCAGGTAGACAGAGCCTGTCTCAGACAGGCAGAGGCTGGGCTCTTCCCATGCATCTAAATCAGAGCAGGTATTGAGGCCACTGCATACTCACAGATCAGGGCCATAAAGCAGGAGGACTGGGAACCATTGTTCCCTGGCCATGGATCACAGTCAAGACTGGGCCTTGGCCCCATTTATCACCGCATGCATATTCATACTGCTGCATGCCGTCCTGTGAAGAGAGTGTGGGGCCCCCGGGAGCGAGGTTGGGGGTTCCCAGAGCTCCTGTGCCCCTGCCACGGAGAAGCCACGAGGGGGAACTCCCTGATGGCGGCCACTTAATGCGCCTCACGTGTGGGAACACACAGCCGCCACATTCCAGCGTGAGGCACGTTGGGCGAGGACGGGCGGTGCAGACGCATGGTTGTTTCCCTCGCCGGTGTCTCGCAGACGGTGTCTGGTCCAGGCTCGTTCTCAGACAGAGACCTGAATGTCTGACTCTGAGTTATTCATGTCATGGGTGCACATTAGGGTCCAACGACAGCAGTTGTGAGTGCCCAGATTTAATGTCCTCACTGAATTGCTAACTAAAGCAGTCGTGATGCTACTCATCTGTTCTAGTAACAGACTGGTACTATATATATATTACAGTTTTTGACGACTGCTAACATGTGTTTCCCAATACTTGAGATACATTTTCAAAACTCTAAACACAGCAACACATTTACCTCACACAAATAGCTAAATAGTTAATACTGTGTTCAAAAGTGCATTTTCTTAACTAAATACCAACTCTGCATTTCACAACGCAATGTTTTCTCTTTATACACCAACTTTGGTAAAACACAGCAAACCTGGTTCAGTATCCAATCATTCTTTCAAACACTAGCACAGATTCTCTATTCGAGCTGAACATAGTCAATCACTGCACAACCACTGTAAAAAAAACTAATTTGATGGCAATACAGAAACAGTATTACATGTAATATTTTACTTTCTCCCAGCAAACAACAGACATTTTACAGTAACATCTGTGGTTTTCTTAGTCAGTTCATTTTTACTGTAATCCGCTTCATTTGGACTTTTTTTTCAAATGTGTGCATTTTTGGCAACATACTGTCTACACAAAGAGGGATATTTACTGTTAGGTACTATATGGAATGTAGATTAGACAAAAAAGGAGTCAGTAACAGTTTTGCAGTAAAGGTTATATTTTACTGTATTAGCGGCATTACTGTAAATTGTGACCTAACCCCCATGGTCCCATATGTGTAAAAATACACATATACAAAAAAAGCCACACAAGGGGGAAAAACACAATACAAAACTGAACAGTCTTGTTATGTGTAATCTAAGTGGTCTTCAGCATTTGGCCACATGTTTTCATCCTCATTACATCTGATGTTGGCCTTTGCCATGCACCTGGGATAGAAAAGCTTGGTATGCTTTATTCACCCCTGGCAGTCTTCAGATGAAATGTCTCTGCAGCCGGAATCCATTGCATCCAGGAGGGACATTTGGTCATGGGGCCGATGATTATACACCTTCCACCTGCAGACTGAAAAAAGTTTCTTAGTGGGGTTGAGGAAAGGCGAGTAGGGAGGGAGGAAAAGGGACATCACTCTTGGATGGTCTATAAACCAGTTTGTGATGACATGAGATTGACAAAATGCTACATTGTCCCATCAAAAATGTCCTCGTGTTTCCTCCCACCTGTTCCCTTTCTGCTTATGGAACCAGTTGTTGGCAAAGTTCATTCAAAAATTTAAGAAGGAGGTCACTGTTATAGAGACCAATCTGGCATTTGTGAAGGACCAAACCAGCACTTGAAATTGCAGGACAAATTGTTATATTTCCTCCTCTTTGACCCGGTACATTACTGTACTTCATTTTATTTCATTGATTTATATGTGCAAAAAATATGTATTACAGTAATAGCTTTTCAGCTGACTTTGTTTTTGCAGAACATGGCATTTTATACAGTATTTAAGGTTTTGAACCTTAGGTTTTCATTTTTGACAAGCTGTGTGCAAGCATTCGTAAATAAGACAAAAACAATCCAGAATTTTGTTATTGGATAACCTTTTGTGTATAGAAAATGTAAGCATTATAAAACATGTAAAATGACTGCATTTTGTGCAAAAACAACATGAATTGTGCTAATTGTATAGCCAATGAAGACTGATGTTGTGTTCACTGTGCTTAGAGTTTTGAAAATGTGACTACAGATTGGACAAACGCATGTTAGCAGTCGTCAAAAACTGTAATACTAAATATATACAGCAAATACATACAGCATTGTTTCATGTGCGGCAAACAATCAAATGAACACTTTTCACTAAACACAAGCATACCTGCCCATATATATTCTGTACTTTTGTATGCACCAAAAAATAGGTGGGAAAGGACAGTGATTGAATGTTTTGGTTTGTGTCTCTAAACAGACTTCTCATTAGGTGAATGTAACCAGGGTCAGTGACCCTGGTCATGATCATCTAGACAGGTGTCTGTATTAGAAAGCAGCAAGGAATGTCCTGTCTGTTCCAGGTTCTGTGCTATTTGCAATTCATCTGTTATTTTTTCCTGAATGTGTAATATTTCACATTTTCGCCATCTGTGCATCTGTGCAATATACTATAAAGGTGACGCTAAAGGCAATAATAATGTAAACAGCACCCTAGATGTGTAGGAGTACCTGTATATTTCTGTCTCCTCGCATTCAATTTGACTCTATTTGCTCCATTTCTTGTGCTGTTAGACAGGAAAAGTGAGATTTACTATGACACAAAAAAAACCCACTGGGAATGTTCTTCAAAGAAGCCGTATGCATGAACTGCCTAGGGCTGTGCCTCAGGGATCTTTGTATATCATCTATATAGCAGCTACCCAACGCAGTCCTGCTCAGCTCGGTGACAAAGCCCCTGAAAGGGTGTAATTACGGCCATTGACGTGGCGCTGCAGAAGGAAGTGTCATTAGGTGGCAGTGAGAGACGATTATATAGGTTCCATGTTGCGGTGTGGTGGACCAGCCATTAAAGAGCCTTAGTGGATGGGGGATGGACAGACTCAGCTCTGGGGACCATCGACTGAAGTGAGGGGACGATTACTGGGCCTCAGCAGAGGGCTGGCTACTGATTGACACGCACAACTCTTTGCATTGCCGCTTGTGTAAATCGCACAGGGTTGAAGCTGGGAACCACGATTGATGTGCTCCACAGGACTCAGCTAATAATGCAGCCAAACAGGGGAGCCAGTGCGGGAGACATTTCCTGACGTCCCCCGGACGTCTAGTCCGAATCGTGGCCCGAAAGCGTTTGGTGCTGTGCAATACCGTTATGCGAATCACATATGGCCAGTTAAGCTCCTTCTCTGCTCTCTGTCCTGGTGCATGTCGCAGTGATTTAGTGCACCTTCACTTTGTCGGAGGGAACACATGAACTTGGTGTGTACACAAGGCCTGATGTTCTACTACACCAGAGAGAGGGCGGTCAACGTACGGGGGCAGGAGACGGAGAGAGACAACCTCGGACAAGGCGGAGTGGTTGGGGGATCTCAGGGAGTGTGTGTGTGTGTGTGTGTGTGTGTGGGTAGATGGGGGGTGTTTGGGTGAAAGGCGACAGCGTGAGTATTGTTCCAGCCCCCTGACTCTCCTCCCTCAAGAGCCTTGGGGTTCCCACGGTCGGCGCAGCAAACAAACGCACCTCGCTTTTCTTTCCCCGGCTTCTCACTGATGTCATTAATTACCATCAAAATGTGCGCGACAGTGAGCGAGTGTGCGTGCGGATGCTGTTGCGCGTGTGTGCGTGCGTGCGTGTGTGTGAGTGTGTGTGCGACGGCGTGAGGGGGAGAAAGAGTGAGGGAGCTATACAGAAAGGGGCCATTGTCTGTGGCGAAATAAAGAAATCTCCACTGAACCATTGTAAATGGGTAAGGCAGGAAAATGGCCCAAAATACAGGATTTGGTGAGTTATAGTGGGGCTGTCACATCATGTCAGGAGCCCACAAATGCTGATGTCTGAACTGAGGCTTTGGCCCTAGTGAGACACTATACTCTTGTGATTTCGTCTTACCATGATGCTGTAATTCTAGTCTGAATTCATGCTTCAAAAGAGAGAGAGGATGATCTTTCTTATCACTGCATGCGTGTGTGTGTTTGCATGTGTATATATGTGTGTGTGTGTGCTCGCGCGCGCGTGCGTATGTGTGTGTGTGTGTGTGTGTGTGTGTGTGTGTGTGCTCGCGCGCGCGTGCGTATGTGTGTGTGTGTGTGTGTTTGTGGTAGGTGGGTCAGTGTGGTGGAAATGGCATTGAATATGTGCATTCCAATAGAGGCCAAGGACAGAAGGGTGATGTGTTGTGAGGAAGCACACATCTACGTGGCACTGCCCTCTGCATGAAAGCAACGAGCTGCTGACGGGCATTAGCGATGCCCGGGCAGCATTGTGTGGTGGAATGTGTGTGAAATGACCCAAAGCTCAGAGCAAGCTCTCATTACGTCCACACTGCGCCGTGGAAGGGGTGACACTGTTTTGATTCATTGTGCCGTGTACGGACCCATGATAAACTTTTGTTTCTGTTTTTTTGAAGGTGCAGTCAGTCGAAGTGATGGGAACCGGTGCCATCAAAGTGCCCAGCGGATAATTGTGCACATTTGATCCCACCAAGGACATTCTGTGTTAATTGGGAGCTCTGAATGGTCAAAGTGGGCAAAGCGAGGAGAAATGTTTGTGCTTTGTTTTGCTGCACAAAGCATGGAGGAAGCTTTGCTAAGGTGGCAAGATGCACTCTAGCTCTGCCTCCTGACTGGGGGCCTGTTCTCTTAGGCAATGTGGGCCTTGTGAACACTGTCGTCCCGTTAGCGAACTCAAAGCTGAGCTGCACCCTCAGTAACCTAAAACAATGGCTAACAAGGGGAGGTGCGTTTTCTTCTTCTGATCAGTAATTTTTGGACCCCTGGGAATCTGAACAGACCTTCCTTCAGTTTGTTAATGTGAAGCCAAACGTATCAAATTGGAAATATGTGTGGGAAGATGAACTTACAAAAGTAAGGATTTGTGTGTACATCGGATTTTTTTAAAGAGCACATTGTAAGAAATAACAGTAAACTCAAGCAGAGTGGAATCAAAGGCACTGGTGGCTGCCACAAGGGGGCGCCACTGTGGCATGCCAAAGCCAGAGACTGGCATCGTGGGCGACTCATTCTCATCAAAGGAGCACTCATTCAGTCTACTGTATCACTCTGCATTAATACTATGCCACTGTGCACATAATTATGAATTGGCACACTCGAATGAATCATACACTGTATATATGATTGAACTAAACGTTCATTCTCTCACACCTGAAGCA
This sequence comes from Brachyhypopomus gauderio, assembly GCF_052324685.1. NCBI lineage: Eukaryota > Metazoa > Chordata > Actinopteri > Gymnotiformes > Hypopomidae > Brachyhypopomus > Brachyhypopomus gauderio. Next base: position 8,589,493 of record NC_135222.1, on the reverse strand, counting down.
CGTGCAAACAATCCAGATGCTTGTTTAAGTCCTGGGAGTTGTGCAACATTTTATATAGTGAGGCAGACCCAATTTGATTGAAAATGTCTATGAAATATTTTGATGTTTATTCCTTCAACCAGTATTTGTGTTTAGCACTAATTTAGCTTCTGATTGTTCTCCATGCAAATACTTCAAAAGACCACTTTACATTTTTGCTTTTTACAGTAAGAGACTGTGACCCTGGATTGTGGTCAGAAGAAACAGCAGCTTCTTTACCTGGTGAGTAAAACAGACTAAATACTAAATGCTCTTAAGTATGTGCTATAATTTTGGTCTCAACAGAAATTGTCCCCAGCCAGTCTAGAAATCCTGGCCTATTGAAGGCTTTGCATGGTGAAACCTAGTTCAGTTTAAATTTAAATGACTCAAAGAACTAAACTCATAATTAAAAGCATTACATTTCTTAAAAGACCTGATAGGCAGTAAGTGTGGGGTCAAAGTAATAAAGATTTTGAATCTAAGTAGATCTTACAAATTATCTTGTAAGTAGTTGTCTCTCTGTGTGGATAATCCATTTTGCTGCACAAAATTGCTGATTTTTTTGTGGAAAATCAATTTATTTTTGTAGGCCTACTATAGAATGTCTAGAGTGCACAACTGCATACAGTGTCTACATGAGTTTATTTCTAATACACACAAAGCAGGCTTAGGCGTCTCTTGCTAGAGAGTAGACACACTGTATAAATGAATCAGGAATGCAAACTGTTCTTTAATAGAAACACTGAACCATTGCATTATGTCTGAAGAACAAAACAACAAGAACAGAATTTTTAATTTAAAAAATGGTAAAAAAAAAAAAGAAAAAAAGAAAATGTATATCTGATTATGATTTTAATTGCCTGATAGATAACATGACTCACATGTCAGGATACTTGGCTGATCGGCTGTTTCTGGGCTTCCTCTGAGATGAACATGGCATCACACAGTTTACAGCATAAATGACCCCAATGGTTTGACTGGACCATTATAGAAGTCTGTGCCTCAAACTGGCAGCAGAGATGAAGGAAGAAAGGTGACAGATAGCGAGGTGCGAGTAGACAGCTGTGGTATCACACCAGTAGTCCAATGTGAAATTGGAAGGACAGTGGAACGTCCGAGACATTTACAAGCTAAACATTGATATTGAATATCTAAGTTGAATGAAAATGATTTCCAGATATAGCAGTCACTATGAGACAAAATGTGAGGTAGTCAAGCTCTTTGTTTTTGTAAAATCTCTTTTGCTGCTCCATAAACCTGCCTGAAAGAGAGCCATGTTGTGCCAAGCACCTGGGCAGCACAAAGCAATGTTTCTGCCTTAGATTCTACCCCACTAAGACAACAGGCTAGCTTTTCTCCCTGAGCCTCAACTATAAATTCCACACACACACACACACACACACACACACACACACACACACACACACACACACACACACACACACACACACACACACACACACACACACACACACACACACACACACACAACCCAAGCACCAAATCTTTCAGTGTTTCCCCTCTTTTGCATTCTGCTTTGCTCAATACAACACAGGAAGGAGTGGAGGAGAGGGGGAAAAAGCAGACAACAAATCACCGGTGTGAAAAAGACGCTGTTGACTGGATTTCGCAATGAGCGGACCGTATTAACATTCTGCACTGGTCCAGAGCAGACTGTTGAATCCTGAAAAGCAATGCCGAATCTCTGTGACTGTGACAGACTGCGAGACAATGATTCCAGTGTTTGACTTCCTCTTCGTTTAGAGTCCCCGCGTGCAACTACAGGAAAAAAACGCGCGAAATTCTCTCGCCCTTTACCCCAACTCCAGAGGGCAGGTTTTCCAGACATGGCTAAGGTCTAAATTACAGCGCCGATTTAGATTCAGATTTATTGAAAATACCATATCATACGTGGCAGACGTTTTTGAGGTGCAACACAATTCTCCAAAAACCACAGTGTTAGAATTATACGCAGCCTGCAAGTTTATGTGTAGATTATACAATGGAGACTACACTGAGTGTTACGTTACCTTCATGACCATATAGTATAGGCCTAATTATTCAACCATGAAATATTATCCGCCTGTCCCAACGATTGTTGCTCGTCTTTTGACACTTCTTGTTTTGTTGTTGTGATGTAGCAGTAGCTTGTTTGTTGCTGCTGTAATTTTAGCAGTACCAATGAATCATATATAACCGCTGAGTAGAAATCTTCCATTTCGACGTTGTGAAACTACTCTATCATATAAGCATTTTGTTCTCATTTTAAGATGATTACTCGTATGCTCACGAGATTTATGATTGATCTTGGCTACGTGTTCGCCAAATTCACACCGCACACTTCCCATTTGCAAGATGAAACACACAGTCCTCTGACAGACGTCTTTCGAAAAATGGAGAATTAAACATGGAGAATCTTTGTCTTTTGTCTGTATTTAGTATCTAGGAAAATAAATGCTGCAATGTCACATGTGCAGCAATGCTAAAATACCTATAAACTACACAGAAATGTAGGCTACATGCATTAAATATGAACACCATATAAAGTTTTTTTTTTCCAAGTAGCAACAGATACTGTCAAATGTCATCAAGATTAAAATGGACCACATCAGTGAAGTCTTTTTTTAACGCCTCCGTTTAGTTTCTGAACTACCGAGCAGTTAACGTTGGCCTGAAAGTATTAATTAATCAGTCAAAAAGTAATAACGTTATTCTAAGAAGCTGAAAATAATAACAATTTTAAAATCTCCAAAATATAGCAATATACTATCAATGTCTTGTTACATTTTTTACTTCATGTTTGGTCTACGTCCTAAAATGTAGTCTGTGGCTGGCAACCTATACAAAAAAACAGGAACAGTAAATAATAATAATAATAATAATAACAATAATAATAATAATAATAATAATAATAATAAATTGAAGCAATGAGCAATGACCTTTAAAAATACTTTTCATATTTATCCATTTTTACATACTGTGCATTGAGTAAAAGTCACTGTAAACCTAAGAAAATTTGTCATTATTTCTAATAAAATTTGTATTGACACAATTGAGTTTATTAAAATACGTTTGTATTAAATATGTATACATTATATGGTTTGCTCCGAATATTTGGATTGGACTGTATCTTGTGTACAAAGCTGGACAGTAAAACCTTGTCTTATGGGGAATCTTAGAGATATCTCTGCTTGGAATATTAGAGCTCCCTAACATCATATTAAATGATTCAATCAGTAAAATAAAATGATTCATTTGTGAAACGTGCCCCCGTGTTTTGACGATTTGAAACAGGACTCATTCATGCTGTTAATTCCTTCCAGACTTTCCATCTGGTGTGATTTGTGTTTCTTAAATGTATTTGGGAATACGATTTACAGCACTGGATGATGTTTTGATTTTGATGTTGGATTTTATCTTTGCGCCTGAAACAAAGACCCTAACTTATGTATGCATGCAATTAAGATGGTTGGAGGCGCTCATTTAGTAATGCCAAATTGAGCGTGTGGCTCTTGGAATCGTGGAAGAGATTTAGGCCTTAATTCTATATAACATAATCTCTCTTCATCCTGACGATCTCGTGGCAGGTAGAAGCCTGCTTCTGTGCATTTATTTACACTCTGTAAAAATCTTTTTGTAACGATTTTTACATTTATTTTTACCTTTAGGACTTGTTTTTTTGTTTGTTTGTTTGTCAATGTTTTTAAGAAAACAAATTTCAGCCGAAATGTCCATGAATTATACCTATTAACATAATTAGGCCTAGTTGATTTATCATTGTGGTATAAAAGGAACAATAATATTCAATAACATTCCTGACAACCCTCAAATTAAAAAATGAGGACTGCAGAATAATGGCCTATGCGTTTATAATTGAGCGCCTTGATAAAGATAAATCGACTTTTCTTCAACGTAATTAACCTACTTGAATCAGTTCTAATTCTGTCAGTTAAAAAGGGCCAACACTGGTAAGCCAACAGACGATGAAAATAGGACTTGGTCCATATAGACCGGACCCGTGGCTGACCAGACTTGTTGAATGCTTTTCAGCTAAACAGACTCGCCACTTCTTTAGACTAAATACTTTAGACTAATAGACTAAGACTTTGCAAAGCATCACTTTCTTTCCTTTTCATAAACGCGTAACATACCCCAACTAAAATGTTATCATAGTGTATTATGTGAAAACATTTGCTTGCTGTTTTCAACAGTTTTCTGGTGCAACACGTACAATATACTGTAATAGACCTGTATGTTCCTCATAGTCATAAAGAAACAAAAGGGGTTTCACGGGCCTGTTTCACGCGCAGGTTTCATACTTTGCAGACCTTTGCTTTTTTTGTTTGTTTGGGTTTTTTGGCTTTTCAAGCAATTATATGTCAAGCTTTCAGTAGCTATTTGAACTTCGGGCCCTAAATGACCAAACGACATCAAGAACACATTAAGCAATTTTGCTCATTGTGTTCTATTATAGTACGGGCTCTTGGATTGTTGCCAAATTCCGCACCTTTCATTTGCCAAGTGTTACATTAGCTAGCAGTGTTGATGGTGTAATTACGTTTAAAGGGAAATGTGCTACGTGTGAAAACCGCATACAAGGCGTTAACAGCAGCGTCGAAATGAAATTACAAGAAGATCCGCTGAACTGTAGGCTAAATGTTTATTATTTGTACCCTTTATTTTGCAGTGTGAACCAGCCTCTGTAGCTTTAACGTCGGTCGCCTACAGACTTGTATACGAACCAGGCCCAAACTGCAGCGTGTTGTAATAAAACAGCTTAAGACAGTTTGTGACGTTGACCATGTGGTTAAATGTTTTTACATGTGATGTAAACCAAACACACGTTATTTTGTGTGCAACCAGGACTAAATTTTTTTATTTACTGTGTTAAATATGATGAGAGATATGCTCTCTTTAAAATGATCTTTTAATTGATCTTACAGTTAAATTAAATATATTCTCTAAATGGTTATTTCTTTTAACATATAGGCTTAGGTCAATTTCACCTATATTGGGAATATAGTAGGTAATGTTTTTTAAGACCACCCCACACCCACACCCACACACACACACACACACACACACACACACACACACACCTTTCATGTATTATCGAGGATCAAGCTTCTCTTTCACCGTCTTTCAAAATTAAAAGACAGAAACGCAGCACGATTAAATATTTTAAAAGTATGCAACTATCTACGCTGGTGCGTGTGTGTCTTTAAGATGAAAATTACTGAAACTGAGACGCGCATGTTTGTTCTCGCGATACAGCGGGCAATGTGACATCACCGTCAATTAGCCTATGCATAAATTATCTCACAGCCATAATTAATGTTGTTAATGCTTTGATCTTCCCAGTTTCATAGTCTCCACCAGCGAATGCGTCCTAGATGGAGGCGTAGATCAATATTGGGGTAGGCCATTTACTACACTTATGGTTACATTGCGATTATGTTTCTCATAAACCTATTTCCCCTTGAATCATTTGTATCTATTGTTCTTCCGTCTCATGTTAGCTTCTGCTGCTAATCATGTTTTTCCCATTACGAAACTGCAGGCTGCCGGAGTGTTTTCTATGCCTTTGTTCGTGTTTCTGCCTAGAGATGTCGCCTTTTCCCAGTGTTCTGATATGCACGAGTATTAGTTATCAGAGGCGCATTATGGTGTGAGATGAATGATCGAACTCCTTATTTTCTCGTTATTTTGCAAATATAATAGACATTTACGTGACTTTCAAATTAGATTAATTTATGCTCTTATTAATGCAGAACAACTGGATTGTGATTTTATATCTTCCATTGAGGCAGATCGAATTGTCTCAGGCACGCGCTCAGGCTTTTTTGATAGTCGAGTAGTTTTCAGCGCTCAGTAATATAATTTGCTAGGAGCGAGATCAAAACGAATTCCCAATATTTACTTAGTGTCATTGATGTAAAAACATGTTAATTGTGGGTTTATGTGGCATTATGTGCGTGCGAGTGTGTGTGTGTGTGTGTGTGTGTGTGTGTGTGTGTGTGTGTGTGTGTGTGTGTGTGTGTGTGTGTGTGTGTGTGTGTGTGTTCTCCCGTGCGCGCGTGTGACAGAGAGAGAGAGAGAGAGAGAGAGAAATCGCGTTGCTGTTGCACGTTTTTCTTCTCTTTATGCAGGTGGTGAATGGCGGCTAAAAAACAATTCTTATATTATGGGACCATTGCTTATTTAGCTATAAAAGAAAACGTGTATTCTCACAGCGCCTCCCTAAACCTGCCAAACAAGGAGTTCTAATGATGGTCTGAGGCGACATTAATGCCTAAAACAAACTGTAGAGGGATGTGACTGAAGCTGCCGGGGGCTTAGGATATATTAAATTACCATGATTAAGAATTTAGGCATGGTTCAGGCCTGTTGGAGAGGCCGGGGAGTCTCGAAGTGGTGCTATTCATCTCTGGGGAAAAGGGTCAGGAGGTCGAAGAAGTTCACAGGACCCGATTCCATTCTTATGCTAACATATAGTACTGGCTCCATTGCTTACTGATTTGGAAGACAGAAACCATTCCACAATAATCCCAGACTCTCCTTGGGTTTGCCGCTGCTCTGCAACTAATTGCGACCTCACATTCATCGTTCTGACGATGAACGATTCGGCACTGTCCGTGCTAACTATACGAGCCTAGGAGTTTTGGAAACACGCATCCTGTCTTTATTCGTGCGTGCGTGCGTGCGTGCGTGCGTGCGTGCGTGTGTGTGTGTGTGTGTGTGTGTGTGTGTGTGTGTGTGCGTGCGTGCGTGCGTGCGTGTGTGTGTGTGCGTGTGTGTGTGTGTGTGCGTGTGTGTGTGTGCGTGTGTGTGTGTGTGTGTGTGTGTGTGTGTGTGTGTGTGTGTGTGTGATTCCGATATTTTCCGGTGAAATCATACAGCCAGAAATCATTTTAACATTAAACATATTCTCTCACGAGGCCTATGGTAGTCGTGTTTTAAAGTTCGGTTCATTTTGTTCTTCAAAGCAGCTTTTTAACGCATCGAGGATCACTATTTAATCGAGCCATTATAGTAATCTTAACAGTAACACAGATTATGACTAACACTAACAGATTGTTTAGTTCTATAAATGAACCCCGAATGCTTTTTAGTACAATAGGAGCTATTTATCTCCTTATGACAAGCAGAAAATCTGACCAGAATAAATGAATGAATACGAATGATCATCGTGCCACGTGACAGGACACCTGCAGTCAATGCGCACGGGAGTTCTCTCGTCCTCAGTTCTATAAATCAATAAACACTAAGGGTTGACATACGAGATGAATTTAAAATTAAACAAATTGAGCAAAAAGTGGACAATATAAAATATACTTGGAAAATATTTTAGTTTTTAATTAAATATTGCTTAATGGATGTTACCCTGTTGTACGTATATGGAGCTATGGATTTATCTGTAGAACATACCCCTTAAGTAGATGTTTTGCCTTATATCTGAAATTAGACTTAAGCATCTATCAACATGTGCATCACTGTAGCACCACGAGTGGATCGCTCGTTTTTGAGAGCAGAATAACAAAATGTCTCAAAATGAAATGCAATGACATGGCAAAGAAATCATTTCTGTTAAGTTAGCTCATTCGATTAGTCATTGGGGAATAGCTGGAAAACCCACTTGAACCCTGATGATCACCCTTGACCTTGGGGCATCTGTGGTCGACCCTCAAGAGACCAGTGATGACAGCTCTGGAGTGCTGACATGCTAAACCACCAGTGAGTCCACTTTCTGGGACGGAATTCCAGCTAAGTTAAACGGTCTAGCGGATCCATCGTAACAAAAATAATGCGAGTTTTAACGAGCCGGTAAAGGTGAGTCACTGCATAATTAGAATAATGACCTGAGTTTGAGTAGGACTATTAACGCCTTTTATTTACCAGAAGCAACGTATTTCATGAGTGTGGCGGTAGCGGCAAAACAGAATTAGACATATTAAAACTGAGATAGCTAGCTAATGAGATTAATAGATTTCTGGTGTGTGGTTGGTTTTTGTTCTTTCCAATATGCAATCGGTCTGAGATTAACAAACGTGCAGGACAACTGGACGAAGAGGATGTGACTCACCACCGCACGTGCCTGGTCAGTTGTCTGAGTCCATCCCTAATGTCCCTCTATGGAGAGGTCACCACCCTCAACGCCTGCTCGTAACCGCGGGGGTCAAGAGGGCACGTTGATTTTGTTAACGGAGTTGCGACTTTGATTTACATATACCAGGCTATTTTCTCAGTTCAACTGCTCTGATGCTATTCAGTGAATATAATATAGGCTTTAGATTGCTCCCAAGTCGGCACATACCACTAGGTCTAAAATACCGCTACAACCTTTTAATAAAAGGAGCCTTTTTATTGTCAGTCAACTTCAAATGCCCACACGAGGTCACCATCAAACACATAAGTTATTAAATGCTGTTTAAATGGGCCTATTTATTTTACTGTAAATTGATAAAATAACTGTTAGACTGCCACTGAGAGTCTTATCGGTCCAGTTAACGATATTTGCAATATTATTTGCCAAAAGCGTTTTGCGAAAGTACATTTTCCAAAAGAACGTTAAATATCAAGAGAAAAAATGGGCCAGTCTATCTGAAAGAGAAACGGCTTTAAACTACGGGTAGCAGGACGACATGAGACTCAGATCTTCAAGGTTCAAGGGAGATTTCTGCTCAAATGCCCTAAACTGAGCACAAAATTCCTATTGAGTCTAAGCAACTATTGTTCATACACGTTTTTCAAAGGTTTATTCACATGAGTAGAATATTATTCGTAAATATACCACCGCTAGTTTTTAGTTTAATGTCTCTGCTGTGTCACGTTTTGGACATAGCATTAAAGGATAGGATACTAAATGTTTTTTAAGTATAGACCTTCACACGAGTTACTTTTAAATGCCAAATTTCCTTACTAAAATGACTGAATTAATTTTATGTTGATGTTTAAACAATTATATAATTCATCATTTTTTAAACATCTGGTATAGGTCTGTAACAAGCAAAATATGATGAAGACAAAAGTAGTCTGATCCCTAAAGCTCAGTTTAGAGACCTCACCAGAGAGTGCTGTTCATGTTGAAAACAAGAAGAAATATATGCCTCTGTAACCTGACACTCTTTGTTATGCAACCAAAAGAATTCTTTCAAAGGGCAAATCCGATTATGAAGGTGTGTGTGCCATTAAAATTGTTTGCACTTTCTGTCAAGTGAAATAGGCTATGTCTATGTACATATGTGTTCGAGATGCTGTACAAAATGTGATAATTCTGGAAAAAATGCAAGTTTTTGGATTCTTGTGTAGTGTGTTTAGTATTTTAATGCCTTATAAGTTGTACCATTTTTGTTAATTATATTGTCCACTTGACCAAATGTGATTTGAAATAAATACATAGATAGTTTTTTTTATTTTATTATTTTACTGATCGCAGCTCACAGTTCATTTCTGAACATTATCATATTTGGAATAAACTTGCTGCAAAATTGAAATTGAATGCAAGCTTTCATAATATACTAGCAATATTTTGTGTACCTAATGTATTTACAATTAATGAAATATATTCAAAAATATTTACAACCATTTGAGAATTAAAAAAGTCTAGGTGCATTAAACTGACCTTTGCAAGGCAAATTAAACGTCTGTCACTTCTTTTCATTTCTGTCAATTTATCACAAGAGGCACCCTATTTATCTGGGACATGAACACTACTAGCAGATCATTAATGCATGTCTAGGGTGCTGGTATTAGATATAGGAGCAGTCCATTCAGTGCTCGCCCTACTGTTAGCTCTACATCTGCTGTCTTATGTCCTTAGACAAGTCCATTTCTATGGGATCACCCGTAGTTCGTGAAATGTTCATTTCATTATGATGGATTCATGCCAGAGTAGGTGAAGACAAGCTGTTGAATAAGAAAACAGTGTGGTCTAATGTGCTTTATGCAATATATACTCAGGATTTTTAATGCGTCGAGATACAACCACAGCACTCAGTTCTGCAAAAGCTGAACTGGTTCTAGAAATATGCACTTGGCTCATATATATATATATCAGTTTCATATTGAGCAAGTTTATTGACTCCATTTCATACATCACTGAGTAAAGTATCATGAACAAATCACACTGCTAAACAAGAGAAGAATCAAAGAAGTTATAGCTTTTCATTTCTTTCTTCAGTGCATGTCAGAATAATATCCTGATTATTAAGCAAAAAGCACCATTTCCTGTAGAGCTGAAATTCCTCAGTGAAAAGGCAAGTTGTAATGGATATAATTTTCATCATGGAATGACATACATTTCATTTAGTCACAAAGACATTAAAAGCACATTTAAAATGGGGGAATAGAAATGACTTGTACATTCATTAATACTGTACAGTACAGTCTATTAATAGATGCAAACTACTCTTTCACTGTAAACACTTCACACATTAAGGCATATTCTTATCTGCTAGCATTCTGAGCAGACTGAACAGACAATTAAAAAGCCAGCACCTTACAGGTATAGTATACATCTTAGAATATACATCTTGGAAGTTACAGAGTGTATAAAACATACAATCTTATACAGATTGTCATTATATTCAAGTATCACTTTTGAATTAGTTTGTATTGACCTTTATGAATTAGCCAGGACCTGTTATTAGATATCAGAGACTGGAATGTCTTTTCAACTTGTTCCTTGATTCAAAACATTTGAAGATGATGTATCGATGCTGAAACCAGATATAATGGCAATTAATTCCAATCAGCTGGGTGACATCACTGACCGGAGTCTGGTTCTAGAAAAGAAACAAAAAATGACACAGAATTAATCCATTATTATTATGGTTTTATACTCCATATAGTTATTCTGTATACCATTTATCAGAAATGGTTAATTCCCTGTAATCATCACAAGCTGCACAACACAAGCTGCACAACACGTGCTGCTGGTATCAGTGGAAGTTTCATAAAGGCATAAAAAAAGAAAATTCCCATTAAATGAATTCAACATTGCATCTGAACAGCATGAGTTTATGTTTAAAGAACGCCTGCTGTAACCCCAGCTACCTAAGCACCTCTAACTACCAAAGAAAACACTGGGATAGTGTGTTAAGTCTGCACTTGCTATGAAATGACAACTCCGCAATTGGTTTTCTGTGAGTTTTCTCAGTGAGTTTCCCAGAGCATCTGGCTGAAACAGGAAGAGCTGCTCTCAGAACAGCTGAGGAACATGTGCAAAACACAACGTGCAGTGGTCGCTCCAAAGAACACACTCTCTTTTCGAGAAGACCGGAAATGACTGATGATGTGTGGGTGGTGACTGATCTCTGTAATGCACCAAAAGCTCTTTCAAAAAAATACAGATAACGTGTGTTGACAGTCGTAAACTGGTGAATATGACACAGTCAGGAATGGAATGTCATTGTATGTTTTAGTCACAAATGAGAGTTTGCAGTTTTTGGGAGTGCAAGACAGAAATATATGTACATGTTTCAGCTCAACTTGAATAATATTTTTTTCAGGGGTGACTGAGTTTTTTGTATATGAATCTCGTCTAATCTTTGAAAAGGAGAGTGCGAGTGGTATATCATAAAAATATCTTGTAAATGTGGTGTAAACTGGTCAGGCTTCACCCTCTTGGGTCTAGATGAAATGTTATTTTTAATAATACTTAGTCTCAATCAAATAATGTTCTGTCAAAATGGTAGAACACATAGTCTAGTAGAAATACTCTCAGAAGAGCATCTTATTCATTTTTCAGTGCCTTCATTTTTATTCCTGTTTGCTCCACAAAGTCATAAAAGTCCCCAATATGCCTCATCATTACAATTTGTGCACGAGTATTGTGTAGTGATGCCATTACCAATTTTTCCAAATTATATGTAGAGGGGCTTCTGGACAATTTAATCCCTCCAGGAGACTTGGCAAGACCCCTTTCTCTGTTAATTTTCACCCTCTCCCTTCATTCAAGCACCCTTTCTCTGTCTCGGCCTCCACAATGTGGGGTTTTCTTTTTCTCCTTTTTTATGTTCCCTCATATCGTGTTTTTTTCTTCCTCCCCAGATCCCACCCCCAAGCCCTCAGACACCATGCAGCTTATGCAAATCTCTGGTCTTTTATTCCCAGTACTCGTCCTACAACTTGAATGAGACCTCAAGAAAACACACACACACACACACACACACACACAGACACACACACACACACACACACAGTTACATGCATGGACACGGGCACACAACACCACAACACTCTCTTTCTCGAAAGCATTCTTGTCAGCTGCTGTGCACACACACACCTGGCTAGCCTTGGGTGCTAAGTACTAATCTGTTACACTATCAACAAATAACACCCTCCCTGTAAATACGTGAAAGCCAATCAGAGAGCAGGGCCACTTCGCCACATTTCCATGCCCCGTGGACATGCAAAATACCTCCGTAAGTCTGCACTGATCATTACACAATAATAAGGGCAAAATAATATTTGCATTAAAAAAATGGAAATACTTTCACAAAATATACCTAAAGTTCAGCCACTTTGAAGCCTTATTCTCACATACTGCAGTAATTTCTGGTCAGTTTAGTCTGAGTTGACAAGAATGTCTACAGCTTTATCACCACATCAAACGACGACCCCGCCACCAGCCTTCTGTCAAACTCATCAAATGTAGATGTTGTGAATCTCCATTATGCAAATAGGAAAAACAAAGTGGAAAAAACAAAAAAGGAAAAAACAAACTGACCACCGGCAAACAGAGCACAGAGCGAAAATGCAGGCAGCTCTTACTGGCGTGGGTGTCTAACACTAACCAGGCTCCGCTGTGTTTCTAAGAGCTGATCAGAAATATTGTGTGAGTGAACTTGCAGTAGGGGGAGTTGGTGTGTGTCTGGAGGGAACTGAGGTAGACTAGACACTTCAGGCTCGGGTTGGGTGGGGGTGGTGGTGGGGGCTGTTGACCAAAGTCACTGAGAGACAGAGAGAGGGAGGGAGGGCCTGATGAATATAAAGTGCTCGTTGCAAGCTGACATTCCCAGGCTCTGAAATACACACACCCACAGACACACACACACACACTGTGTGGTTATGCCCAGCTGCTAGGGGTAGTGTGTGTGTGTGTGTGTACGTGTGTGTGTGTGTGTGTGTGTGTGTAGAGAAGGGTGAGGGGGTTACCAGCCTGACTTCCCTCACACACTTTGACAGGCCGTCCTTTTCACCCGTGCATTACTGGCCCAGCCAGGCCTCTCTCCCATAGCAACTGCACAGAGTTTAGAGCCCCCCCAGACAGCCACCACGACGACGGTGGGTGGAGGTGGTGGGGGCAGACGAAGGGGGAGCAGGTTCAGGCGGTTGGATGAAGAAGTACCAGTCTGGTTTGCAGACTAGACTAGTGAACTTGAACTTGACTCTGATGCCAAAACTCAAAGATCTATACCCAGTGTTGATACAATTGTATTTATTTGCATATAATTTAAGGTTTCGGACTTCTTTGTAAATATAATGAGTATTGGTTTTTAAAATAATAGGTTGTGTTTCTATAATACATTTTCTGTAGTGATGTTTACAAGAAAATAACCTAAATACTTATTTACTGATAATGGAGACATGGTCTTTAGTTTGATATTTGTCTCTGCTTTTGTTCAATTTCTTGATAATTCTTTTTGAAATCCTAGCCTCTCATATTCTCACTTAATGCAATGACTGATGTGCAATTTAGCGTCTGCTTTAAGAATTCGAGCAGGAGTTAGAGGTCAACTCTAATTTATATAGCTTTATCACTTTGGAACACGGTAGAACATTTCAATCAGCCTCTAGTCAGACTGATCACAAGTCCACCTAATGGAGTTAATTAATATGAAGACAGAGGGAAGAATTGCATGTTAAAAAGAACAGACATTTTAAAATGGCGGTATAGCAAGGAAAAGATTAGGCTGCATTATTTCATTTTTTACTTCAAAGTGTCAGCTCTAGCATATGTTTTGTTTAAAGTGAAATTTTAAAGTGAAAGATGTCTGACTAGAACAGAAGCTTGCACCTTCAACATCTTTATCGTACAATCTGCAGAAAAATCGAAACAATCTGCAGTCACCTCCATGTGACGCAGGAAGTCATTTCAGTTCTTCAGTCTTTACAGAGACATTCCTAAATCAGAGGCCTCGTAGCTCAGTTATGCTGAACTGAAGGTGCTCTGGCGTGTTGATCACCTGGCAGACATCCACAATACAGCACAGAGAGGGACTGGAGACTTGGGATGGCCATTAGGCAGGAGCTCTCAAATGCCTTCTCTGACTACTGAGGTCCTTTTTGCTGCCTCTTACCACCCCTCCCTCCCCCACACAAGCTCAAGTCATGCTCAGGAATCCCCCCCCCCCCCCCCACACACACACACACACCCCTTCCAGGCTTTTCATGGCCAATCGGAGAGGGAGGGGGTCAAAGAAAGGGGGCAAAGCCATTTCAAAGCTCCCCCGTAGTTGATACACAGCTGAGAACAACCCTTCTTGGGATAATCGCATTTATCCTGAGATTAAGACAGGGGATCGGCAGCTGAGGTAAGTCACATGGGAGAAAAAAGACTTCAGCCATAAAACTCAACAGTGCTCATAAACGACTCACAGAAATGGTCCAACAAGAGTCTCAGCGTGTGGACAGATCACTGTCACAGCCACGAGTCATGAGGAGAGATTCTAATATTGTCTGTGGTATTTCTCTCACAACAATATTCCATGATGTGTACCTAGAGTGCATACTCAAAAAGTGATGACTGAATTAAATTCTCATATCATATGTCAGATATCATAAACGTAGGCACACCAATACAGCAGCTGTCTTGAGCTACCCAGTAACACAATAACAGCTAGATTTGGCTTAGTTTGGTTAGTTTCAGCCATGACCACCTGGTGTCATGTTGTCATTTTCAACATGAATTGCAAGACCAGACATTCAGAAAGCAGTTTTGTCCACTTAGAATAACCATGCATCACTGAAATACATTTTAATAAAATAAGGTAAAGTATATCCTACGGTAAATGACATGTTATTCTTTCTATCTATCTATCTATCTATCTATCTATCTATCCATCTATCTATCTATCTATCTATCTATCTATCTATCTATCTATCTATCTATCTATCTATCTATCTATCTATCTATCTCTACACACACACACACACACACACACACACACACACACACACACACACACACTAAATGAATAAGAATTGTGATGCTTTTTGATATAGGACATGGGGGTGGGGATGGGGGGGGGGGGGGGGTTGTCTAGAAACACAGTTCGTATGCCAGACAGATATTCCCACATAGTCGACTCCCATAGGCCTCTGCTATTAGCATGCCAGCTGCAGCATCTGCCACACGGGGCCACAGGCAGAGCCAGACAGTAAGACCCCTCCCCCCCCTCCGTACACAGCACCCACCGCTGCTTCGCACACGCGTGCTAGCCCTAGGCACACGGCTGGAGTCAGCTTGTTCATCCGACCACACTGGGGCTCGGCCGCCACGTAATCCCGTGCATTCAAGGGGAGTGAGCACAGAGGCCAAGGTGCTAACACCGTTTGGGTTTCTGTCTTGCAGCATCTCCGTCAGTGTGTCTCCCTCCGTCTCCCTCCATGGAGATTTTCCTGTCTTCATGTAACTCCCCCCCCCCCCCCCCCCCCCCCAACCTACCCTCCGTCTTGCCCTCGATTCTTCATTGTTTTCCGATGAAATACTGTCTTGGCCCCTGATGTAAACGTTCCCTCTCTTTCTCTGTGGTTCTGGGTATAACCGCCTCCATTTTACTGGGTAATATATTGTAATGGAGCTTTAATTAATTGCTCGCCCAACTGCTGTGCCCTGGCAGAAGGGGGAAGAGAGACAAACTGTTCAGGACTGGACTGTTAATCTTTTGCTGGATCTCACATTCGGAAGCACGATTTATGGCAATTTCTGTTAGTCATGGCATGTGCATTGCTATTCCCTAGCTAATTTCGTGCATGCCAGTTAATGCCAGCTGCTGTTTACATCACATTATTCCACAGTGTGGAATAGAGACGCGTGAATGTAGGAAGTCTCTGGACTGCCGCCGAGACGTACATACAGGAGCACACGCACTACGGTGCGGTACACCTGTAAGCCTTCCACACCTCCGAGCAAATGCTTTACCATCTACCCACTGGCATCCACAGGCGACGTAAAGACACGCTCCTACATTACGCTGCACATGCACGCCAACGTGCAGATGGTTGCGAAATCCCTCCTGCATCAACACAGACATACACACATGCACCAGTGTGGGCACCGGTGCACTTACACACACACACACACACACACACACACACACACACAGAGGAAAAAGGGCTCCCTCTGTTTTTTTTTTCTCCTTCGGGATAGTCTCTCAGGATTCGGGTGCTAATTTAGGCATCTGGGTCTGTCTGAGTCAGAGCATCTTTCCCAGTCTAGTGCCTCTGTCTCTCACACCCTGTCTGTGCTGACAATGGTGGGAAAAGGGGGTACTGTTGAGCCACATCCAGACCACCCCCACTCCCCCCAACAATACTGCCATTGTGGAGCTGAGAGAGAGATCAGAATAATGAATGAATGTTCGATTTATATCGATTTATAGCATCAGTCGAAATTCTACAGCGGTTAGAGTCCACCATGCAGTCAGGAGGATGTAACTGTTGTGATGTTTAAGTTAGACATGGCATCTTCCACACTCTTCACACCTGCCACCCTCCCAATATCACACATGTACCTTCATAAGCTGTTATATGACACATAAGATGATATATATACTGATACACTGCAATGTTCTATTAAAAGACAATCTGTTTCTTAAAGTTTTGCTTACATGTTTCACATGCATACGCAATTACACGTATACCTATAAATGCCCCTTCAACTGTATACTGCATAACACTATTCACATGAAGAACCCCTGTAGTGTTGACCATTGAGATCTAAGATCTTCAGAAAGTACAAGTCAGTCCCAAATCATTCATTAATCAGTTTTATACATATGTGCATTTTTAAAACAGAACACTACAGTGCTGACTTAGTTCCCCTTTGCACATACCTTAATGAACACTTATTCAAAAACAAAGACTCGGCAGAGCAGAAAAGACAAAAGACGGGCCAGGTGGCTGTTTGAGTGCTCACCTCCAGCCCAGCGACGTTCACAATACTGCTGCAGTCAGAACAACATCAACGCTTCATTCACAGAGAGACAAACAAAAAATTGCCTTTGTATGTCAAATTGCAACTTTTGTAAAAGGCTCTTGAAAACAGGCTCTTGAAAAAGGCACAGCTTCCGCAGTACCACTAAACAATTAGCAATTATTTTCCTGATTCCACGTCATTAACAGATATACATTCTTTCTAAAGAAAACAGGCACACTCAGACAAGGATACACACATTAACCGCAGGATACAGATATATTATACATGGCTAAAAACTAAAGCAGTTAGTGTTGAACCACAGTAACAATGCTCATTTTGAATCGTGATTTGCATATGGAAAACTGGAAAAATCTGGTATAGGATTGGCACTGTGCCAAGTGGCATAATTAACACTCTTCGCCTGTGCTCTGCAGTGGTCACATTATGCTCTGACAAACATCCACTCCCCCTGCCAGTGTCCCTACTCTCTCTCTCTATCTCTCTCTCTATCTCTCTCCCACTCTCTTTCTCTTGCTCTCATACTCATTCTTCAATATGCAAAATATCATTTGCAGAATAAATTCACAGGAAAAGTGAAATTTTACTGCCATTACATCCAGACACTGCAGGCGCCCCTTATCTTTGTGCGAGCAACTACACAGCCATGTACACCCTTCTTACATAGGCAGTAAAGGTCTTAGACGAAGCTCTCATAAGAGATGCAAAGTGGAGAGCAGACCCCTCCCCCTCGGAGGGAGATACACTGCCTAATTAGAAAACAGCTATTAAAGGCACAGAGCCCTCGTTTCAGCGAGGTGTTTTGTCCGCAGACAAAGCTGACAAAAAAATGTAGTGTTGTGTCAAATACAGGCCTCCGGAACCACAATTCAAATCATACAGAAGAGAAAGATAATAAAAACATCCCACTTATACTTCTGTTGTGTTTGTAGATACATGCGAATATATGAATATTGCCAAAGCACAACGACGCTGTTTTGAGTATGAGGTTTTGTGCTGAATAGGTTCACTGCTGAATCTTGAGCCTCGTGGTCCAGGCCTAGGAGAGCTTCTGAACTACATAACCATCTCCTATTTACACATATGACTAGAACATGTTGTGCAATGACGGTGCATAATGCATTCGATTAGGCATGCTAATAGTCTCCTGTGCATTTACACCTATTATGAACACACTGTACCCTATTCACACACTCCACCACCCGACGCATTTACGCTTACCAACCTGCTAGCTAAATCTGTGTGCTATTCGACGCCTGTGACATTACTATTACAAAGGCGGCTCGTTTTGTTCTTTTTTATCCGTAAATGTATACCCATAATGCATAATTTTAAAGACCCTCAACGCAAACGTGCGAAATGCTCAAAACGGCGCGGCTTGACGCCTCGGTCTGGACAAAAATGATGCTGCGCCTTTAATTGGGGGCTCGGTCCTCTCTGCTCGTTCCTATGCAATTATGTTAATATGCGGATCTAGTCTTTTTCATTAACACGCAGCGGTTGTATCATTGTTTCTTTATTTTTAAACCCTGCAACACGAAGCGAACCGCAGTGATTCAACGTTAATCTGTTTTTCTCTAATAGATTCGATATTGGCAAACCGTTTGTGAAAGTGATAAGAAATATTAAGTGTATTTCATATGCATACTCATTTGAATCAGTTGTTTAAAGATGAAACAGTAGGGTAAGGTAATCGTTGATTGCGATGTTTTTTGGGGATAACCACATCATATTAGACAGACAAGGTCCAGCGTTCAGTAAGTATGCAAATGTTTATTTCTATTCAGATTCAGAACATTTGAATGTCTTTAATAATTAATAGCTACATGACGCATTCGTTTGTTCATTCGACATCGCATTGATCCAGTCTCTTGTAGCCTATATTTAAATCCTTACTCACAATGTTGATTTCGCTTAAAATTCTCAGACGTATTTGTCATCAAGCAATAAACATTCTTATGTTTACTCCTCCCACGCAAGAATTTAGAGCATTAAAACAGGCAAATGTTAAACGTTTGCGTTCAATCAGCAATCGATGTGAGGGCATTGGTGACCCTTTAATGTCACGCATTGTGATATGCCATCCCATTTTCAAGACGAAACATGCTGCTTTGTGCAGTCTGGAGGCCTGTGCGAAACCCTCTCTCTCTTTCCCCATCACCAGGTGAATGGAGCCCCATTCGAGTTCTTAGCCATGCATCCTACTTTCAAACTGCATGCAGAAACACATCCAATTACTCTACATTAACACTGTGGCTGTTAATGTTCCATGCCTGCCAGTGTTAAAAGACTAGCATTTGCCATACTGTTAACAGCGGCCTTGAAACTGTTGCACTCAGTATTACTGAATATGGCCAGAACGTGCACCTACCGATTTTAAAATCTATTAACAAAGAGTAAAGACTCTTCAATAATGTGACCAAGAGCACTTCAGCAAGGTTCAAAGGTCACAATGATGCCAGGGCACATCAATGCATTAACTTAATATTGAATGTGAAGTAATTATCTCTTATGATTTTATTCAAGAGTAGCTTTCAATACCATCAGAAAAATGGACAAGGACATCTGTCTCTGCTTTGTCCTGAGTTTGTCCTAGGTTTATTTTGTCTTATACACCTTTCTACGGACGTAATTTGGGAGGGGGACATGTCCCCTGCACTTTTTCAAAAGCCGGTTTTGGTAAACCCCGCACCCCAGTTCTCAAGCCATTTGTGTGCGCCCCCCCCCCCCCCCCCCCCCCACTTTTGAAATCAAAATTTAGTCCATGCACCTTTCATTCTTTCTTTCATGGTTTTGGTAAACTATCCTTAGTTGGTAATATATCAATATACTTAATTATGATATTGATATAGTTAAAATATTGCATGTATCTATCACATAACCATCACAGTCACAATATCTGCATTAAAAGTAACTGTAAGCTTAATTTAATAGTTTATTGAAATGTATGCGTGTGTTGTGGGTGTTGGCAAATACATGCTAGTATACACATGTCTATAGCATATATGAGTATGTGTTGTTCTTTGTGTGTGAACAGTACATGTTCATTTTTACATGAAGAATGATAATCTGGCTACAATAACGTGTTGAAGAAAACTGTTCCGATTAAGACCTGTGAGGGGGAGCTGCTATATCTAATGAACGCACTGCACAGTAACATTAAACATAGTCATTGCCCAAAGTGCACCAAAGACAGAAGCAAAAATAACATGTAGTCCACCAGCACATCATGTGATCATGTCATAAGAAATATGCATCAAGCCCCCTGTCCATATAACTGCTCCCCCCACTTAACCCCCCCACACATTTGCATTTGGAACGACCCGTCAGGGTAATTGGCACGATGGGCGTGGCCAGTGGTGAGATAAAAGTGGACTCAAAGCTTTGCTCTGAACTATGAATAATGGCCAGCGCTCAGCCTAATAGATGCAATGATGCAAACCTACCTCATGCCAACACAGCCATTTTAGGAAACAGGCAGGCAGGTTCTCCATCAAGATGGCTTCCCCCTCGTTCAGGGCTCCAATCTTCCAGCATCTGGGGGGGGGAGGTGGGGTGGGGGGTGCAACCGTGGCAACTGGCAGCCTCTTTGTCCCCACTGGCACACAAGCTGCCTCTAGCTCGTCAATTTTTTTTTGCTCCCCCCACCCCTCTCTGGGGGCACGCATGGCACCAATCGCTTCCGTTGATGGTGGGAGGAGGAAGGTGGACGTGAGCTGGCCATTATTTTCTATTCTTTCGTTTGGGTGGTTGTGCCATTTTTTCTCTGTTGTTCTCCATCAAGGCGGTGTGAATGGTCTGGCAGTCGCTATGGGAGAAACAAGAAAGTAAAGCCCAATTTTAAAAAGAAGCCCCTTTTATCACTGCCAAAGTGGATGTCATGGCAACTACTGTATAATCTGTCTTTAGAGACAAAGAAAGAAAATCAAGGAAAAAAATAACTGTAATTCCTTTGTATTCGTTGCAAAGCAGGTTCCCCATAAAGAACTTGACATGGGCTTGGTTTTACCATATCTTCCTGCTCTAATATCTGCTGGTCTGATAAGGAGGATTAACCCTAACTGTAATAGTGTGAATCTGGCAAGCCCAGGTTTTTTTAACTTCTCGTATCGAGTTGCTTGTTTGACGTGGCAGTTGCAGCACACGTGTACTAAATCAGCTTCACGATCAATTGCTCCTTCCCTCTTTCGCCATAATTTCATCGCATAACCCTTATTCAATTTAGCTGGGTAACCAGTTTAGCTGGAAAAGATCATTGTTAATGAATGATGACAAAATTTCTTTGCTTGCATTAATTTTGCATAACAGTAATATGTAATATGATAGTGACCCATACATTTTTATCATTACGGAGACGGAGACAGACATATTTCCTCTCTCTGATCATTTATTGCATTGAAGCTCCCGGGTCTAATGTCCTAGAGTCATTCTAGCTATGCATTCTGAAACATGCCAAAAAGACTTCTGAATTCAGTCTTACTCTCTTTGATCTTGTCTATGATTCATACAAAATATATTTTGTGACTTTAACATTGCATCACTGGATTTTGTGCAACCGCTTCATTTGCACATCATCGATGTGCCAAACATTCTTTGGTAGACGATATATAAAATACACAAGGTTAGATATTAAACACCAAAAGTGCCATATTACATAATGGTTTGTGCAATATTCACTGGCATGGAACTAGAACAGATGGTCTTTTTCGACTGTGACCTCTGTGTTAGATCGAGTGAGTCAAGACGCACTAAGGCAAGATGGGAACCTGATCTTTCCTTAATTTATTTTGGGGGAAAATCTGGAAATTTGGCACAACCATTTATGGTGACGCAGTGCACCAGGAGGCTGTTTGTCTATCATGCAAAGGCGATGTGCAGATAGGTGGATTGCTGCAAATCACACACAACAAAATGACATGAAGTGGGGCGTGAGGGGTGC